>NC_133760.1:51057590-51379465 GCF_036562045.2 Rhinolophus sinicus
CAGAAGTATAACTTCGAGCGCCTAATCTAATGGTTTTCCTCAGCCTGTTTCTGGGAAGAGGAGAACCAAGCTGGATAAACCCCTGCCAGCCACCCTGCACCCCCTTCCGTGTGTCCTTGAACCATTCTGAATTCTTGCATTAGTCCAACACAAACCTATTTATTTTTGCTAATGAGACAGAAGTAGAAAGTGGGAATTTGTACAGTGTTAGACATTATGCATTGTAAGTGGAGCAGTCTAATTATTCACAGGGATCACAGGTATGCGTCCCCTCTCCCCAGTCCATTGTTTACTATTGTCACACGCCTACGAGGTATTAACCACATTTGCATTTAATTAGAAGAGAACATCCATGATTTCAGATAAACCTTATCCCTCCTAATTTTGAAAATTAATCTGATTTATTCCCACTTGGGTTTCTAATGCTTCTGAAACAAATCTTTCAGAAAAAGAATAATGTGTGCTTTCTCTCCAATGATCTAACTTCAGAACGTGATTAAGTGGCGTTAAAAAATAATGCCTCATTTAATGAGACAACATAACCCTATGTTCTGTAACATCTTCACCTGCCTCCCCAGGTCCCCTCCAAGCTGTCCCTGGACAGTGAACGCAGCTGTCAGTGGCAAGGTCCATGACACCGAAGCTCCCAGCAGGGCTGCAGGGACAGCCAGACTCCGCGGTGTCAGCCGATGCCATCGACCGTCTATGCTGGAAAAGTCCAACAACCCCGAGACTGACCATGGGCTGGGACTACAGCCACACCATTCTGATCATGTGAGTACTAAACGTTCGAGGTACGCAGAGAGAATGACAACAAAGGTGTGTTTTCAGATCAGCAGTTTTCACCATGCCCACAATAGACATTTATCAAGACATCCAATGAATATAAAAACACCCACATCTCTTTAGAAAACTGGAACATGTTCCAGGAGCAGCAGAATTCATAAACTGCAGGGTGACTTGTTTTCCGCACGCTGGCCTGATATAATTCACAGATACCACCTCTCGTCCTGAGAGCTCTCCTCGTCACTGTGCATTATGGGAATGTCAGGCTGGATTTATATGAAGGAGGATTTCTGGAGGTGGTATTATTGATGGTGAATGGAAGATTCACCAGACGTTGGAAATCGGAAGTACTTCTGAAAACCCCCTTTCCCTTGAAAGGGCTATAAATCTAAAAATAATCTTGAATTCACAAGCAATCCTTTTATGTTATAAGTTGATAGCAAATACATTACTGAAGAGACACATAATTACCTTAAAATCTACCACAGTTAGGGATGCATTGGAGCTCGTAAATTATAATTTAATTTTATAACAGTAAAAATTATAAGAAATATTTTTACTATTCAATGTTTTCTTTGAGTTTCACCTTTTATCCTCATGTATATAACGACAAAGTAGGACTGTTCATAAACGAATATCCCAGACAGCTACAAAAATCCTAAATATATAGTAAGCTGATTTTGATGACCAAGAGAACGTGGCTTTGTCGTTCATTCCAGTACATGGAACTGGCAACCACAGAACCCGGCAGCCTGGCAGAGACCGTATCTATGGCACCGTCTGCCTTAAAGAAGGCCTTTGTGGACCAATGGGGTGGCCAGGGGCTGGAGACACTAGACCTGGGGCTTCCTGGCTGCATGTTAGAGTTTATAATTCGGCCAGCTGAAAGGGGCATTTTTTTGCCTCTCTGTCTAACCATGTACCTGCGTCTACACCCATGGCAGCACAGTCTCCACCTCCATCACTTAGCAGCATTTCCATCTCTCTGCTGTCTGTGTTTCTTTCTCTCTCTTTCTTTCTTTCCCCCCTCCCCCCTTTCCTGGGACAGCTCTGGGGAGCAGCAGAGAATACTCGGACTTAGAGCAGAGAGCTGAACTTTGGGGTTGCGTCTGCAACCCTCAGCATGTTATTTAACCTCATCATGTTCCAGTTTCCTCATCTGTTAAAAAGGGACGGTAACCCTAGCTTATCTCATTGGGTTATTGTGAATTTAAATAACGGATAACATGCTTTGTGGGCTACAAAATTCCATATAGAAAGTAAGCATTATTAGTGATAAAAATGTTGGGTCCATGTGGCAGTGATAATAAATTAGGGGACATTCTCATTTTAAGGCACATTCTTCAGTGCCTTCTACAGTTGGTGCCCATTCTCCAGTTTTAGTGTATTGTGCTGTGCCCATGGGGAGGGTTCTGTGGGGTGTGGAGGAACGAGGCCCAGGCCACCTGGCCGCCTGCGGGGGCAGGACGGGGAGTGGATGCCTGCCGAGTGCTTACCCCTCTCAGCCTGTTTCCTCTTCTGTAACATCCTTGGTTGATCCCATTAGAAGACATCACCCTAAGATCTGGGCTAAGCCCACGATTTAGGAAAGGCTACTGTGTTTCCCTGAAAATAAGACAGGGTCTTATATTTAATTTTTGCTGCAAAAGACCCATTAGGGCTTATGTTCAGGGGATGTCATCCTGAAAAATCATGCTAGGGCTTATTTTCCGGTTAGGCCTTATTTTCGGGGAAACACGGTAAGTGTAAAGATAAGTAGGATATACAGCACCACCTTTCGTCCAAAACGGGCCAGTACTCTGATTCGTGACGGGCTCCTGGGCTCCAAACCAGGACCGGGCAAGAGGAGGGAGTGATGAGGCCCCAGGAGCAGGAAGGCAGGCATGCTGAGCCCAGCGGTTGCGCAGACAGCAGGGGGCGGGGGTGTTGTGTCATGGGCCTCTCACGAGCCATTGCTGCCCCCTAGCTCCACCAGGGCTCACAGTGCAGCCAGGCAGCACCCTCAGAACGTCCCCGTTCCTAGGTAGGACAAGCAGCAGGACCGGTGGAGGCGGCTTCTTAGGGCGCAGGTCCAGGAGTGAGGGAAGAGGGTGCCCAACCCTCTGTTGCCGTTTCTTTAACGCTGCAGGCCTGCACACTGCTCACACCAGACAAATGTGACGGCGCCACTAAAGGGTTTTCTGCAGGCTGCGTTTTCCAGGCCAGGCCTGTGTGTGGTTCTCGTGCTGGATTTCTAAGTGGATAGTTAGGGCCGATTCACGCACTTGAAGATTTCCCGAGGAGGCATTTCTCTGAGTCTGTCACTGTGACCTCTTAGTCCTTGGCTACAAAATGCCTTTCCAGAGGCCGTCCCTGCCTCTAGAGAATTGCTCCTGAACAGACACGTCACACACACACAAAGATGATGACAGCAAGGACTTCTGTCGCGCCTGCCATCACATTCAAACACAAAGCAACACTAAGCACTCGGGCTGTTTTGTTCGTGTGTCTGTCTGGATGTTAGTCCTAGAAACCTTCCCAGAAGACAAACTTAGAAATCAGTGAGTCCTGCACAGATGGAGTAGTTTCTCTGTCCTCCTAGATCAGTTTCCCCAAAGCCAACATGTCCACCTACAACTGGCCAGTGGTTCTTCACTCAGCCCCCAGGGTCGTCGCGTCCTAACGACTGGCTAATGAACTCCCACGCCAGTGACAAGGCATGGCGGGGCATGCCAACGGCATTTTCCATCTTGCTTTTAATGTGTATGTCGTGGACATTATTGAGCTGACTTCTTGGACAAGAGTGACTTTATGACACTCACTTGAGAATTGGCTTAAAAATGCTGTGAAAGAGGGACATTACCAGCAGGATGCTCAGGAATGCCACAGCTCAGGGCTGCGTAAAGGTGACAAGACGTTTCTGTCATGGTTTATGAATCGCCTAGATCAGCTTTCTGCCCTGTAATACTTGGCACAGGGACCTGCTTTGTGCCTGGGAGTTTTTAGCCGCCACCTGGGGCTGGTACTTTTTTGTGGCGTGTCACCATCGCCATTACCAGGACTCTGCATAGACATCCAGGCTGCCACCATGAGCGTGGTGTGCCCCGTGGCAGAGAAGACTAGACAGGGAGGAACCCTATTCCCAGAAAACTTCCTGTTTTGTCCGCCCAAGAGCCAAGAGATGAAAAGATGTCGGTTCACTCAAATATGTATAAAGACAGTAAGACTCAAATGCTGTAAAAATGTCGGTTTTCCCCAACAGAATTCCAACCAAATGCCAAGAGGATTTGGGGGTTGGGAGGTAATGACAAAGGATTCAAAGTCCATCTGGAAAAACAGACATTTGGGAGTAACCAGGACACCCCAGTGTGGGGACGAGGAGACACTCTCACGGGACCCCCCGCCTGCTGCCCCTCTTGCCTCCACCTGCTCCCTCCTGCGCCCAGTTCCCAGCATGTGGCCTGGGAGAGTCCCCGAG
The DNA here is from genome assembly GCF_036562045.2 of Rhinolophus sinicus. NCBI lineage: Eukaryota > Metazoa > Chordata > Mammalia > Chiroptera > Rhinolophidae > Rhinolophus > Rhinolophus sinicus. The sequence continues at coordinate 51,061,834 of NC_133760.1, forward strand.
GCCCCGCCCAGCCATTGCTGACTTTACCCTCAGTGGGTCTGTTGGGCATTCTCCAAGGTTCCTACAGCAGTCTTCCCTTCCAGGGGCCTCTAGGAGCCCTTTGCTTTGATGGGGCTGGGTCCAGGGCAGCCTTTCCCAAATGCGTCTGGGTGGCTTCAGCCTCCTCTGGGCAGATGACAGGAAACTTCCACGGGGCCCACCTGCCTCCAATAATCTGAGAGTCCACATAGGACATTAAATAATGTGGCAAGTACTAGTCAGTTGGCTACTAATCAAGCCCAGGTGAAAAGAGTGGAGCAGATCGGTACAGGGGCTGGTATGAGAGCCAAGACCTACTGTTAAGTAAGGATATCAAGTGGCAGAACAGAGCTCAAGGTGTAATAAACAAGTGTTCATGCCCGTGTAGAGAATCCGGCCCTGGGGCTCCCAGAGAGGGATCTGAACACTAGGGGAGAAAGCCCAGATTCTTAAATGCAGTGCCTCACCATTTCCATCTTTTCCCTCCTTAGAAAGTATAGTTTTAAAAAAGTGAATGTAAAAAGGGCAAGTTCAGCACCACTTTCCAAAGCTCTGTGCTCCTTTCTGGGAGTTTTCAAGGCGGTTCTCCCATCAAAACCTTTTCTCCATCAGACAGCCTCTGCCCTTAGGCTTTGCACAGCTGGCTCCCAAGGCCCAGCGAGACCCATGCAGTTGGGACCAGGACACATGCCCCGTCCCCTGGGCCTGCTGACTTCCCTGGGGGCTATCAGCTGTTTGAGACAAAACCGAGTCTGCAGTGAGCACGAGGACGGTCCTCTGAGTCCGCCCTGCTGGCCTCAGCCGGTCCTGTCTGTCCCTCTTTGACTGCCGGCCATGCTGGCCCATGCCATTCTCCCACTGCTGCTGTATTTCCTGCCATTCAGTGGCCTCGTGACAAAGCTCGCCTTGTCCAGGGTGTCAGTGAGCCAGAGGGAAGGCGTTTTGATGTCGGCACTGCCAGGGGAAACCGGTACAGAACCCGCACAGGTCCCTTCTCTGGGACTCAGTGGGTCCTGCTCTCCTGTCTGCATCGGCTGTGTTGTTGTGTGAAGGGTGGGGGCCTCCCGAGACATGACAGGAGGGGAACAGGCCAAACTGTGATTACACGCGCTTATTCAGGTCTTTGTTCTCCTGCTTGCTTCCACCAGCAGAGTCCCGAACGGGTCTTTATCGATACTTGGTGAGAGTTAGGAAGGGATAGCAGGTGTGTGTGTGTCTGCCAACCCACGTGCACATGCACCTCTCCAGCTGTGTCTTCACTGGCCGTCTGAGTGTAGGCTGTTGCCAGTTCTCCCGCTCTAGTCCATCAGCACACGGCTCCTCCCGGCCTTGCCTTGGCTGATGCGTAACCTCCCATGGTAACAGGGAGGGGCCTGGTACCCACCACCCACCCCTTACTTGTCTGTTCTGTCGTGGTACAATGAACAGCATTTTCCAGATTGCTTACCACCCCACCACGGGAAACACCTTTACCAGCTACAGTTGCTTTTGTCTCCATTCTATAAGTTTCGGAGCTTTGCATTTTACATTTCAGTCTATGTTCCATTTTTTTAAATTGAGAAATAATCCACATACCATAAAATTCACCCTTTTAAAGTCTACAATTCAATGTTTTTAAACAAGGGTGTGCAACCATTACCACTGTCTAGTTCCAGAACCTTTTCATCACCCTAAAAGAAACCATTTCTATGGGTTATCTTTTCACTTTCCTGGTAGTATCCTTTGATGAACAAAAATTTTAATTTTGATTAAGTTCGACTTGTGTTTTGTTATTGTTTGTGCTTTTTGAGTGATACTAGGAAACCATTGCCTAATCCAAGGTCATGAAGCTGTACATGTTTCCTTTTTCTTACTACAAAGCCTGCATTCTTACCAAGATCCAGCCATTTTTCTTGAACAAGAGATGCCTGGAATGTTGCAAACCTTTGGTTAACTTCCAGAATGCTGATGACATTGATTCTGACGTCTCATGGCTTTTATAAGAGGAGAGGATTTCTGGAGGTTCTTATGCTGTCATTTTTGCTTACGTCATCCCATCATTCTACTTCATTTTTTTTGTAGGCGTGGGATAAAATCCCTCTACTAAATCTCTTTTCTGCTTAAATTTGTCAGGGTTCTGTTTTGTTGCTTGCAAAGCCTCTTACGGAAGTGCTTCCACTAATCTGTATTTTGGGGTTATCACCTTGACTTTTTTTTAAAATCAAGGGACACTAAACTAAACAATCTCATGAAACTATTGCCTCATTGGCTGAAGAGATATTGTTGAGGATATTTTCTACCACATTTTAAAATATTTTCCCCCTGAAGGCCTACATGAGAGCATTTCCTCTAGAGCAAAGAGCTGGGGCAAGCTGTCTCTCCTGCAGAGCAGATATGCTCTCTTCTTATAGCAAATGAACACGATGTCACACATCCCATTTGCTTCTTCACTTGTGATGCCAGGGAGCTCAAAAAGTTTAATTCAAAACTCGCAAATGGAGTACATTATGAGCTGCTGAATTAAGTTTAATTTCTTCCATCACTTATTATTCTAGTATACATGTTCCTTGGGTCTTATTAAAAATATATATATATACTTTCTTATCTATCTATCTATCTATCTATCTATCTATCTATCTATCTATCTATCATCTTTTTTTTTCTCTTTAAAAGCGGCCTCAAATCCTTGGTAAAATTCGGAGGAACTTGCACTTCTATCTACACCCAGAAGACTGACCATTGGGTTAGCTCAGGGTCTCTGAGTTACTTTACACCGTCTTGACTCTGGGAACATTAGCCTCTGAGAGGCTGTCCGTCGTAGTGATTCAGATTATTGGAATGGCCTGCCCGAGTTTCATTCTGGCTCTGCCATCCCCTTTCTGTGTGACCTCGAGCAAATCCCCAACCTCTTTGTGCTTTAGTTTTCTCAACTGTACAGTGGACGTAATGAGTACATAGAACAATGGTGAATGCTAAACTAGATATATGCGGAAGGCAATTAGAATGGTGCCTGGCAAACAGTAAGTGCTCAAACATGTTTGTTATTTTCACTGAAATATGAAAGTTCAAAAAGCCAGCAGGACTTAAAGATGGTGCAAAGTTGGGTGAGATGTTCAAGAAACTCCAGGCCGGGGCGTAACACAGAGAAGTTATAGCTTGTGACGTTTCTGCAGGCCCAGGAGGGGTCAGCAGCTTCCATGGAAAGGGTAGGAAGGAAGGGTCTGGGGGTTGGGGGGGCATGAGGCCAGGACAGTGAAGGGACCCAGCTGAAGGAGTGGGTCAGGAGCTGAGAAGGGGGTGAAGTTTCCTTTTGTGGGGATGGGTTATGGTGGGAGGAATGCAAGCCCGGGTTTTCCAGGTCACTAACTTGTGTCTCCTTAGGAAAGTCCCTCCATTTCTCTGGGTCTTGGTGGTAATTAGACTAGGAGGTTTCTGACTCCTTCTGGCATCAACCTCTGTGATTCTTCCGGGTCTCGCTCCCTCTGTGTCATGATGAGGTTCATTTGACGGGTTGCTCCTTTTCCCGCTTTGACTCATTTCCCTCCTAAATTTTGTGGGCTGAAGTTGGAAGGAAAAAAAGAGTTAAGATGGATAATTAAAGCTAAGAAAGATGGTACATGACTGAATACATTATGAGCCAATAAAAATGATTGAAACCAACCTGCAGTAAGTTAATGTGTATTTATGATACTGCCTTTAGAAACTGTGCTAAATTGTCTCTTAGTTCACTGGAGCCAAGCGGTGTCCTGCATAATTGCTTGGAAGGTGTGACCCAACATCCTCCATGAGGATTAGCGGGTCGGGGGCGCTCGGTTCTGAGCCCAGTGGAGTGGAGACAGGCCCTGCTTGTAAGGGTTAATTCTGTGTCAACTTGTCTGGGCCGCAGGAGCCAGACATTTGGTCTGACATTACATGGGGGGGTGTCTGGGAGGGCATTTCTCCAGATGAGATTAACATTTGCATCTGTAGACTGAACAAAACACATGGCCCTCCCCAGGTGGGTGGGTCTCATCAGATCGTCTGAGGTCTGAATAGAGCAAAAGGGGGTCAGGGAGAGTTCCCTCTGCCTGTTTTCGAGCCGGGACATCAGAATTCCCTTGAACTTGAGATGGAACTATACCATCAGCTCTCCTGGGTCTCCAGCGTGCAGACGTCAGATTGTGGGGCAATTCCTTATTACCTATCTGTCCATCATCTAGCTGTCCATGTATGTCTGTCTCTCTCTGTCTCCTACGTTCTGTCTCTCCGGAGAGCTCTGACTACATTATTGCCTGAGTACATACTTAGGCAAACTAATGAGTGCAGAAGAATTTACGGGGGAGGGGACGGTGAGTGGTTAGGGCACGATCTCCAGCAGAGGGACCTGGGAATGTCACTGTGTGTCACGCGTGCTGCAACAAGGCTTTGGCTTTATTGCATGGAGGGAGCATGGTGCCGTGAAAAGAACAAGAGTTACTGAGTCAGGTGGATCTGGGTTCGTATGTGGACTGTGTAAACTGCGTCAGATCGCTTTTCCTTTCTGAGCCTCGCTTTCTTCGATGTTAGAGGAGCTGCCAGTACCTCCTCCATAGGGTTCCTATGATGGGTAAATTATGTAATGTTTGTGAAACACCTGGAATGTGGTATCTACCCTACAAAAGCTAGCTCCCTACTACCCTAATCTCTCTCACTCACATATATATGAAGTGTTGGCCTAAAATATAAGGACATATGTGCTAAGTGGTCAAATCAGTGGTTGGGAACATCACTCCTGGTAAGTTTCTGTCTGATGCCTGGATCATAAGCTCTGGGAGGACAGGACTGAAGCACTCCTATTTCCATTGTGTCCGTATTTGCCAATCGGAGAGTGAATGAAAGACTGGAATTGTCAGGAAAGACTTTGTGGAGAAGAATGATGTTGGTGTCGCCACTGAAGGGTGGTAGCCCTGAATCTGAAGAGGAGGGAAGAGGATACGGAATGGGAGAAGGTGCTGGGCCTTGGCCCTGGGAAGGCTTTGGGGGTTGGAGAGGGGAGGAAGCCGGGCTACAGGAAAGGCCTCTTTACAGAAAGAAGTGGGGACAATGGCCGGAAGGGCAGGGTGGGGTCCAAAAGTCACGGTCTGGAATGCTATGTTAAGGAGTTAGATTTTATTCTGTAATTAATGAGAAAAACTGCATTGGAGTGCTTAGAGTAGGGGAGAAAAAGTGTATTTTGGGAAGAGTCATGTTTCAGAGGGAGGCAGAAAAGAGGGTGTCAGCTGGGGTATCTCCATCAGATAACTGGGCCACCCAGCTCCAGCTTGGTTGGGGTTCACTTACACAGTGGCAGTTGGAGGTTTCCCCAGGGCCAGAAGAAGGGACAAGCCCTAATGCACAAGCACTTGTCAATAGCTGTTTTCTATTGTCCCTTTGGCCAAAGCAAGTCACATGTCCAGGCCCAGACTCAAGTGGTAGGAAATAGACTCCACTTGTTGATGGAGGAGGGACAAAGCCACACAGCAAAGGGGTGAGCGTGTAGGGAGGGATGAGCTTGCGGCCATTTTATGGCTACTACCCTGGCCTAAGTACTGTAACAGGGAAATAACTAAGACCACGGTGGAAGAATCTCTACAGACAACCGCACAAAAGAAACAAAAAGGTCTAGCTGGTTGGAGTGTTGGCTTAGGAAGATCAGAAGTGCCATAGCATCCACTTTCTGGAATACATGTCTAAATGGCACACATCTTAAAATCTAATGTGCTTACACTCTTAGTGGAGAGATTAACCCAGAAATTATCCAGGGCCATTGCGGGGACAAAGGAGCTGAGACCCTGCGTGACAGCCGTTGTGGCAGCTCTCAGACCGTGGGCGTCCGGATGCTTTTCTGTCTTTCCCTGGCTCTTTAGGGCTCTAAGACATTTAAAAAATAAAGATGAATGTTGAATTTAAGGAGCTGGAAGTTATTCCTGGTGTCTTATCAGGCTATGGCAGCAGGAAGACTCGCTCAGACAAGCCTCCTGTTCTCTGTGTCCTCCCACTACCAACATTTTCCCGCAAAAAGCATCGTAGGCACAGTATTTGGGGGCCACACGCTTTTCAGAAGTCATACAAAAGTTTGAGTCTTGAAAATTTTTTTTACTTCAATATTGCAAAAAGTACTGCAAAATCTAAATGAATAAATATCATAAAAATTATTTGAAAGCAATTTGTAGATTTTCTCACTTCCTAAGAATTCTGTGATGCCAAAAAAAATCCCAGCCAACAGCAATTTAAATGACTTCCTTATAGCCAAATAAATTCAAAAGTAAAATGATAAATATTCCTTAAAATTCAGTTTTATGGCAAAAAAACCAATAAAAGATACTTAATGCAGAATGAGGTGAATTACTGTGTTTGGCACGTGTAGCGTTCCCCCAAATAAACGTGCGGCGGAGGGTCCTTACACCTCCCCAGGAGCAGGGAAGGGCTGCCATTCGAGGCTATCTACGTTTTCCAGGTGGGCAAGCCCAGGACCTGTGGCAGCCCACGCCCCGTATCAGACCCAGAGCACCCACGTTTCGGGGTTTCCGCCCAAAGCGTGTCCTGAAACGACCGATTTCCGCCCTTTTACCTACTTCGGCACAGCTAAAGTTTCCGTGGGAGAACTGCTCGACTCTGCCAAGTGCCCTGCAGGCTGAGCTGAGTGAGGGGCACGAACTGGCGTGGCCATGGATGATGAATGACTCCTGAGGGGACCAGAGCGCCGAGCCTGCGCCGGCCGCCCACCTCCATTACTTCGCCCGCACAGGAAGGAGAGCCGCCCGGCGGAGCGAGCTCACCGCGTCTCCCCGGGGCTGCGGCGGAGCTCCCGCGGCCTCCCGCCCGCCTCCGCCCCCTGGGGGCGTGCCCCAAGCCCCGCCCAGAGGCCTGAGGCCCCGCCCAGTTCCCTTGCCCGCGGCGCCTCCTCTGACGCGCGGCGCCTGCATCTGACGTCAGGCCCCGCCGCGGCCCCGCCCCGGCCGCGCGGCGCCCGCCCTCCGCAGCCGGAGCGACTGCGCCTGAGGCAGCGGCTGAGGCGGCGGCCGCGATCGCGGTCCAGGTGGCGGTCCCTGCTGTGTGCCAGCTCTCGTCCCGGGCTAGCGGAGCGGCCGTGCAGCCCCTCGGACCGGCGGGCGATGGCGCGGCGGCGGGCATGAAGGAGGATGGAAGGGCAGGACGAGGTGTCGGCGCGGGAGCAGCACTTCCACAGCCAAGTGCGGGAGTCCACGGTGAGCTGGCCCGCGACCCCGCGGCGACCCGCCGGCTGCCTGCGGCCCGCGCCCCTCCCGGCCCCCGCCCCTTCCCCCGGCCCTCCGGTCCTCACCCTCTGCCCCTGTCCCTCCGCCCCAGTCGCCCCCAGCCCCGCGGCGGCCTCCCCTTTGCCACCTGCGCGGCTTCCCGCCCCGGGCCCCGCCCCCGGCCCCGCGCCCACCCGCTCTCCTCCCGGGGCGCCGCGCGCGGTGCGGACGCGTCAGCTGTGGGCCCACGGGGAACGCTGCGGTGCCACCTGCGCCCTGGCCGTGCCGTGCCCTCCCGGATCGGCTGCCGAGGGCTCGCGTGCCCGCGCCCGGCGGCCTGGCGGGTGGCCGCGTGGACGTGCGGGTGTCTGGCGGGGCCTGTGCGCCCCTCGCCGGCGCTGGCGAGGACCACGCTCGGGCTGGGCGCCGTGCGGGCGGCGTCCCGGTCCCTGCGGAGCAGCGAGCGCCGCAGCCCCGCTGCTCATCGCGTCCCAGTTGGCGTGTGCCTTCCGCTCGGTCCCTCGCCCCGTCGCCCTCCAGCCCCACCTGCACTGAGTCCGGAACCTCCTGTGTTGGGGGGCGGACCCGCGACTCCTGGGACTGAGGGCCGAGCAACAGTGCACGGTGCTCTGGGCGACTTCTTAGGGCGGCCTCCCTGTCGTGCTCCGGGGTGGCCTGTGCGGCAGGGGTCGCGGAGCAGGCGTGGCCTGAGCAAGCCGCTTGCTTTTCCTTGTCGCGAGGCACCAGGACACGCTGTGACCGTGTGTGTTTGTGTGTCCTTAGCGGTGCGAAACCGTACCCCCCCCCTTCTAACCCAGTCACACTCTTGTTCTGAGGTGACAACATTCTGGCTTAGAATTGCCTCGTTTGTGTAGTTCTTCATCTTGAAAATTGAGACTCACGTCGCCAAGTGATTCCTTAGAGTAAAGAGGACATAAAGTCTGAGCCAGTGGGGTTGGACATAGCATATATCTCGTTTAATTTTAATTTTTTAAATTAAAGCTCAAACAAACAGAAAAGTGCATAAGCACGTGTGTACGGCTTGAAGCCTTTCTCTAAACTCACCCGTGTAATCCTGACCCAGACTGAGAAGCAGACTGTCACTAGCACCCCAGAGGCCCACCTTGTTCCTGTCCCCTTACTCTGCCTCACCAAGAGTAACCACTGTCCCCGTGCTAATAGATTAGTTTTGCACCATTACATAAATGAAAACTTGTAGCGTGCACAGTTCTGGGTCTGGTTTCTTTCACTCAACAGTGTTTGTGAAGTTCCTTTGTATTGTGTGTGGGCATAATTCATTCTCAATGCTGCAGTTGTGTGGTCACAGCATAACTCATTTTTATTTCACTGTTGGTGGGCCCTTCCGTGGTTTCCAGATTTGCCTAGGAATATTCTTGTCCATGTTTTTTGGTGAACATCTGTACGCATTTCTGTCAGGTGTAGACCTAGGAACTGCTAGTAGGTATGGGCTGTGCTCTTGTTCGTCTGTACTGTTAATGCCGTTGCCAACGGGGTTGGACAGGGTTCCGCTCCCACCAGCTTGCTTCCCGTCTGTACAGCACTGAGCACTTTCTCTTCTCTGTTGTCTTAGCTGCTCTAGTAAGTGTGTCATAGCATTTATTACACAAAACATTTTCTTTGCATTTCCCTGATGATTAATGGACTTGAGCACCTTTTCATGTTTATTGGTCATTTGGAAATCTTTTGTGAAGTAGCGTTGAGTTTTTTCCCCCTTTATAAATTAGTTTATATATCTTTTATAAACCGTTTGCAAGAGTTCTTTATGTATGCTGGATATGATGTCTAGGTCTTTGTTTTTTTTCATTTTGTGGATGCCTTTTCATTCACTGAATGATATCTTCTGATGAGCAGAAATTCTTACTTTTAATATAGTTCACTTTATCAAATTTTTTTCTTTTATGGTCAGTGCTTTTTTGTGTTATGTCCCTTTGCTTAGTCCAAGGTTATAAAGGTGTTCGCTTGTGCTTTTCCCTAAACGCTTTATTGATTTGCTCTTCCCACTGAGATCTGCAGTCCATTTGCAGTGTATTTCATGTGTATGCTGTGAGGTAGGAGTCATATATATTTCTTCACGTGGATGTCCCATTGTTTCAGCACCATCTATGACCTTTGCCATAGATTAGGTAACTGTATATTTGTGGGGTTTGATTTTGAACTCTATGCTGTTCCATCGGTCTGTTTGTTTTTGGCTTTAATTTTAATTAATTAGGTATTAGGGTTTAGAAAGGGACCCATAGCATAGTACCCAGGAGCTTTATTACTTTTGTCTCCTACCCTGGAAACCACTCAATTTTGGCACTGATTCTAGAGTCCCTTAGTTCTGCCCCTCTCCACCCACACTTCCTCAGGACTGGCACCCCTCGGTGGTGAGTGTATTCCACCCTCCACAGACCCAGGGCAGACAGTGACCAAGCGTAGTGAGTTACAAGTCACCATTGTTAAGTGCATATTTCAGTGGCATGCAGTAAATTCACATTGTTGTGCTATCATGACCACTGCCCATCTCCAGAACTTTGTCGTCATTCCAAATGGAAACTGTCCTCAGGGCTCAAAAACTCCCTGTTCCTCCCTCGCCCCCGGCAGCCGGTTAACTTCCCTTCTGCTTTCTGTCGCTATGAATTTGGCCATTCCAGGTCTCTCCTGTAAGTGGAGTCATACAGTATTTGTCTTTTTGTGACTGGCTTATTTCACTTAGCATAACGTTTTCAAGTTTCATCCGTGTCATCGCACATATCAGAATTTCCTTCTTTTCTGAGGCTGGCTAATATCCCATTGTATGGAGAGACTACATTTGGCTTGTCCACTCATCCATCGATGGACACTTGGGCTGTCTCCTGGCTGTTGTGAATGATTCTCTGAACATCGGTGTACAAATGTCTCTTTGAGATCTTTCAGTTCTTTTAGATAAATACCCAGAGTGGGATTGCTGGCCCACAAGGTTGTCCTGAGGACCTGTCACCGTTTCCCAGTGGCTGCACCATTTTACAGTCCCAGTAAGCAGCGCGGCAGGCTGGCTGCTTTTCTCTCTCTCATGCGGTCATAGAGTCATACAGTGGAGTAGTGGAGTGGATGCAGATGCAATAGCCCACAGACGGGAGGCTGTCATAACGAGAGCGAGCAGGAGAGGGACAGAGGGATAGACGAGTCTCTGTCCTTGAGTTTCTAAACCGGGTTCAGTCAGTTTCCCTTGGTAGGCAGTCCAGTGGCCCATGAGGATGTCCTCGTGGTAATTACCTCGTGGTAGTCCCCGCAGCCTGTGAATGTGTCAGCCTTCGTGGCAGAAGCGACTGCACATGTGGTCAGGTGAAGGGGGCTGTCATCCTATATCACCTGAGTGAGTGGAGGGTGATCCCCAGGGTCCTTATGAGAGGGAGGCAGGAGTGGCAGGTGAGAGAAGGAGCTGTGACCAGCAGAGGGTGGGACGCTGCACGAGGTGGAGGAAGGGGCTACAAGCCGAGGAGCCAGGGAGCCAGGAGAGCTCTCCCTCCCATCAGCCGGTCCTTGCCAGTTCTGGTGATTTTCTCCCTTGGGCGAGGGATTTCCCTTCGTCGCCCTGGATGTAGGAGGACAGGAGCTGTCATCCGGCTTGCTTTCGTGTCACTCGTCCCTGTGGGTCTGTCTCTCTCTAAAGACACTCTCATTTAGAGGGGCTCCTGCTTCTGGTCCCACCAGTTGTGTGGTTTTTGTCCTGTCTGTTATAGTAGAATTTTTATTTTCATTGTGGGTAGCTTTTATTTCCAAATTAATAATACGTTTGCTTTTGTAATTGTGAGTCTTACTTCTACTCTTGAATGAGTTGCTTCCCACTGGTCTTTCCATTGCATGCCACGCACTTTACTTCCTTGATTTCCTTTCTTCCATTAACTTTCATCCTTCTCATTCACCACTTCTGCACCAACTTCCTGAGTGCCTGTAACTACTGCTCTCCGCCTTTAAAAATGAATTGAAAATCCTGGAACATCCTTTAACCACGACCTTCTCTTCTTCCAGCTTCCTCGGTCAAGTTCTTTAATTGCAGCTGCTTCACCATGAACCTCCACTCCCATCCGTCCTGGGTCCTCGCTTTCACTTTCCTCCCGAGCTACTTAGGTTTCCAGCCACTCCGCCTTGCTAATACCCTAAAGCAGTGGTTCTTAGGCAGTGGTCCCGGGATTTCTGGGGGTTCGGGGTTAAATCCCAGGCGGCTGAGGTTATCTGTGAAGAGCTTGTGGAATGAGAAGGGATTTCTGGCCCAGCCCAGGAAGTGGAGAAGAATAACGTCTAAAGGCTGCCAGGAGAAGGGAAGCGAGTGCTGGAGGTTGGGAGAACCATCAGGAGGAAGCCTGTTGGCGTGGAAATCGCTGCATAGAGCTCAGTGTTCACAAGAAAGTGCAGCTTGGCCGTTGGATTGTTACTGACCCCTGCCAGAGCACTGGGAGTCGGTCCGCGGGTGTGAAGTGGGGTTAGTGGCGGGAAGAGTGAGTGGGAGGTGAAAAGGGGAAGTCTGCAGGTATAGGCTCTAACGGGGAGAAGAGAGAACAGGGCGTGTGTCAGAATCAGGCCACTGAAGTTTCTTGGGGACCCTGCCTGCATCGCCTCAGGGTCTGAGAAGTGCTGTCATGTTCTAAGGTGTCACTGGGCCACCCGCGCTGCTTGGAATTCTGGCTTGGGCTGGCCTGGGGCTTTACAGGCCACTGCATCTGACCATGCCTCTCAGTCTGGTGTGTTTCTCTGCTCCGGGTACTCTCCCACCCTCCCACTCCATGAGCAGGCTTCTGTTTCACTGAGAAGATGGAAGCCAGCAGGCTCCACCACTTCCCCTCTTTCCTACCTGTGAGGAGCTCCGTGTTCCGTCTCTGCTTGTGCTAGTCTCTCCCGTGGATGAGTTTATGTCCAGCCCTGTGGCTTGAGCGCGTTTCCTCAGCCGGTCTCCCTCTCCTTTCTGGCATCAGTAAATTTTCTCTACTGTATTATTGCTACAACCACCTGTAACTTCTCCCATCTTAAAAATAACCTTCTTGGGCAGGCCCGGTGGCTCAGGCGGTTAGAGCTCCATGCTCCTAACTCCGAAGGCTGCCGGTTCAATTCCCACATGCACCAGTGGGCTCTCAACCACAAGGTTGCCGGTTCAACTCCTTGAGTCCTGCAAGGGATGGTGGGCTGTGCCCCCTGCAACTAGAAAGGGCAACTGGACCTGGAGCTGAGCTGCGCCCTCCACAGCTAAGACTGAAAGGACAACTTGAAGCTGAATGGCACCCTCCACAACTAAGATTGAAAGGACAACAACTTGACTTGGAAAAAAGTCCTGGAAGTACACACTGTTCCCCAATAAAGTCCTGTTCCCCGTCCCCAATAAAATCTAAAAAAAAAAGACACCGGCTAAGAATTTCCCAAAAAATAAATAAATAAATAACCTTCTTCACATTTCTTACGCTTTCCATTACCATAAACTCCTGGAAAGAACTGTCTACTTAATTTGTTTCCAGTTCTTCTCTCTTAATCTATGTCCGTCAGGGTTTTGCCTCCACGCCTCCAGAAAAACAAGTCTTGTCAAGGTCGCAATGGCCTCCATGTTGCCAAATCCACGGTCAGTTCTCAGCCTGTCAACAGTGTCTGGCACAGTTGGGAATTCCCTTTTCCTAGACAGCTTTCAGGATGCGTCCCTTTTGCCTCCTACCTGCTGCTCCCTTGTCAGCTTTTGCTGACTCCTTCCTTCTGTCAGGGGGACTCGAGCTCATGACTCCCGGTGTTTCTGTGCATCACTCCTCTTTCCAGGGCTCTTCCAGCCCTTCTCAGATGCCATGCCCTTGTAAACAGCTTCCCCTGGTGCCCACCTCCTAGAAGACCCCTCTGTTTACATTTCTTCACCAATACGGGGCTTGCCTTGTTGGCCCATCTCCGGGTGGGGTGCTGGTGTTCACACTCGCTTACCCCCTGGAGTTCCGGGCAGGATCCCTGCAGCAGGCCACTTTGGTGCCCCTGACTGCTGCTGTGGCCACTGTCAGGATTGTCTGTCACTCTCCCGTGTGTACTGGGGGAAGCTCAGTCTTCCTCTCCATCCTCAGTATGTCGTTTCCTGGATCACGTGGGGTGGTGCATGTCCACCGTGTAGTCCAAGGTCATTCTCAGTCGTGTGCCCACCTTCAGAAATCCACGCATACCCTCATTGTATCACCTGGGATGCTTCCACTCGAGAGTCTTCAAAACATTCCACTGTGACCCACAGCGCTAATGAGCCTTTATTCCTGCACACTCGCTCTTTGACTGTAGTGTGGTCTCCTGTTCCTCGGCCCGTCCTTGTTTGCCTGCCTGTCTCCCCTGGATCTGATAGAAATTAAATGGAATTTAATATTAAAGTCTTTTGTTCAACTGCTGTTTATTCTGTTATGCTGTGTTGACTGAATGATTATTTCCCCCCTCCATTTATTAAGTGATGCCTGTTGGATGTGTAACCATATTACGTAAATTTTTATGTAATAGAATCTGTTTTGTTGATCTGTCATGTTTTGGTGCCAGCACACTCTTTAAATGTCATTGAAGCTTTATAGTAGTACGGTATAGTATTTGGTAGGTATGGTAGCTTCTCATTGACTTTATCTTTCAGAATTGTTGCTGACATAATGGTTTTTTACACTTCACATGACTTTGAAAACAATTTGGTTAAGTTATGAAAAGAAAAATCTTCATTGAGCTTTTTTGTTTTCTCTGGAATAGTATTAAACTGGGGTAACTGACTAGTTCATATAAATTAATATTTCATCCAAACTTTATATTAGCAAAATATCTAAAATGTTTAGTTTGTAATAGGTTAAATCTTTTTTTCCTATAACTACCAAAGATGTATCTTCTATTACTTAAAAAAAAAATGCAAACACTGTAAGTGATCTGTCAAATTTGCTTCCTTTCAGATATGTTTCCTTCTTTTTGCCGTTCTCTACATCGTTTCCTACTTCATCATCACAAGATACAAGAGAAAATCAGGCAAGTAGAAACATTGTAACGAAAACTTTGATTCTCATGCCAGGTGGCCGAGGCATGGCAAGTGCCTGACAGGGTGGCAGTATATGCTGCGTGCCCGTGGCTGCAGCAAGCAGTTGCCTGGTACTAAGAGCACTAAAAATAACCTGCAGGGAGTCTGACTACTTGTGGGGTCGTCCTCTTCGGCCTGAGCCCTTGTTTATCGCATTCTTTTGTCCGGCTGTTCCGTAGCTGGGAAATTCGGAGCTGCTAAGCCTATGTGGTTCCTTGTGACTGGCCCTGAATTTGCACACCTCAGCCCATCCGCTTAGACTTCCAGAACGTCTTTCTTTCTCTGAGGTGATGCAGCGTTCAGAGTCTCCATATCCTTTTATTGTTTCATGGATATCTTATCTCGCCAGAGGGACCACTATATAGTTATTTTTTTAAAAAATGAACTTTCTGCTGATTATCTCACAGATTTTTTGCCAGGGTTTTATAAGTACCTAAGCAGTTGCCTTACTGCCTTCTGTTAATTTTCTAGAAATCACAGGATTTTCTACCTGTGAGTCTGGGCTAATAGTAGGTGCTGTATGAATACTTAAGGATTTCACATGTTAAAGATTTATTACGTTGTCACATTACACTTGTCAGGTGTTTGAGAGCAGTCAGGAATGACACTTGCTCTAGTGTGTCACTTCAGTCCTGGGCTCTGACCGCACTGACATCCCCCTGGGGGTTTATAATCTCTCAAAATTTTGAAGTCCTGGGATCCAAGACAGTATCTTAGCCATTTTTAAAGATGTTTTGGCATAAGCTTCCATAGACTATGGCCACAGGAGAGAGAGAGAGAGATAATAAATGAATATAAAGCGTTGTTTTGGGGAAGTTAGGGGATGATGACCAGGAAAATTGGAGCTGTGGTAGGTGCATTTTAGAGCAGTCACAGGGAGGGGTATGAGGGCTCTGGCTCTAGTTGCTAAAGTGTTGGGCACAGAACTGAAGTGGCCGTGGAGATAGGAAAGCAGTCTTCATGGTTTGATAGTTTTGGGATGTGGGCACAGCACTATAACAATTAGCTGTGCTATGTTGTTTTGTGGTCCCTCTTGTTGTACAGCTGTTTTGGGTACCTGTAGTTAAGATGGAGACGGACTAAAAGAATGGCCCAGATGTGCCACTGCCACGGGAGCGGGTGGCACGCAGATTGAGGGCGCACAGCAGGAGCCTCTGACAACAGCCCCAGCGAGGCAGTGAGGGGAGCAGGGGCCGGTGCTGCGCAGCGTTCTTGTGATTAGAGCCCAGTTTCCTTGGCTGGGAAGTTTACGCGGGAGGACAAAGGGGATGGTGACCGCCGTGAGATGCAGGGAGAGGGGCGGGCGAGCGAGCATCTGCTACCTAAAAAGATACACGAAACTTGACGCATTCGTGTCTGTAGCCTGAACAGTAAGACGCACTGTAGGGGCCACGGCATCCACGCAGGTTCAGGTTGGTTCCCGAGCGTCCTCGTTAATGCCGTTCCCAGTGGCAAACTCCAATGTAGAGAAGTACACGAGTTCGAAGGTCCTGGTGTTAATCTTACAGTAAACATTTTTGTTTTAACTTTTGTCGACCAGAAAATTTCATTCATTAGCAATTTCACTTACATTGTATTATAATAAACTTGATAGGGTCCTGAGGTTCTACTAACTTTTATTTTCTTGAGCACTGACTATTTGGAACATTTTAATTTACATATGGGCATTTCACTAATCAGGATTTTTTGATTAATCAAAACAGTATTCTCTAATTATATGCTATCCTAGCTCATTTAGTGAGATTTAAATTTAGATCTGTGTTGAAATAAACACAGTACTATTTGAAAATGGTTTCCCTTCAATAATTGCTTCTTTATGTTTTTAATAAGTTAATGAAGCATTTTGTTGGAAGATACCAGAATATTAATACCTTAAACATTTTTGCAGATGAACAAGAAGATGAAGATGCCGTCGTCAACAGGATTTCGTATGTATTCTCAAGTCCCATTGTTCTGTTTTTAATTCTGATGTCATAAATTCTCAGCCTTTAATTCTACCTTTTGGGCAGAAATGTGGGAAAAAGTTCACCTGAAGTATTATAACACTTCCATGGGTTAACCCTGTCCTGGAAAGCGCACAGAGGCAGATAGGCGCGGATAACTGGGGAGTGATCGTCTCCTATTAACAGTAGTTGTTTAAGGAGCCGACAGATTTTATGTTCAGAAGATTCAACCAGGAAATGGGCTTCAGGTTGGGGAAATTGCTGGGCCATAAGAAAGAAAGCTCTTGGCTGTTTGAATGGTCTGCGGAGAAATGTGTGCTGGCTTTGGAAGTGGGGGCCGACGTGGTCTGGTTAAGTGGACATTGACCTGCTGTGAGCAGGAGATGGGCTTTACAGGTACCCTCGAGCTCCCTTCTGCTTACGTACGCTGATGATATGTGATTGAAATAAATGCCCTTTCATTTTTCTGAGGACTCAAACTAGATGGAAAGCAGTGAATTCCTTTCTATCAGATTTTGCTTGATTAAAATTTGAAATTACACAGACAGACTATATAGGAGGGTATCTGTATCCCAGGATTGTTTTTACTGATACTTTAAAATTTTTTTGAAACAGTCCCAAATTTACAGGGAAATTAGAAATATGATGCAAAGAGCTTTTTTTCACTGAACTGTTGGAGACGTTACGGACCGGAAGGTCCATTTCCTCAGGAGATTTCCACGTCTGATTTCTGAACAGCGTTCGCCTGTGAATCTAGCATTCGAGCGTCAGATTGGTGAGGTTCGCACTGACACCCGTCGTGCTCCACTGCAGCTCCCAGTTGTCCCCATGGTGTCCTTGCAGCAGGAGGCGCCAGTGCAGAGCCACAGTGCAGGCCGCTGTCAGGCCCGGTACTCGCAGGCAGGCACCCTGGGACATGGCTTCATGTTTCCTCCGCTGCCCTGGCCTCATTCACACCTCGGAAGATGACAGGCCAGTCGTCAGCTGGGGTGGCCCGTCTGATATTCCTTCAGGTCAGTGTCAGGCTATGATGCGGGCAGAGACAGAGACTGCGTGTGCCCACGCACTCACGTGCTTTCGCTGCCCTGGGATGTCACTCTGCCATGAAAAGGGGTGAAATGCTGACACGCTACGAGATGGGTGTCCCTCTAAACGTGCTGCTGAGATAAGCCCGGCACAAAAGGCCACAGTGTGTGAGTTCATTATGGAAGCATCCAGAAAAGGAAATGCAGCAAAAGCAGTCTGATGGGGGTGAGAGGAGAGGTGGGGGGCAAGTTCTTCATGGCTGTGGGGCTTTATTTTGGGGTGATGACAAGGTCCTGGAACCAGACAGAAGTGGTGGTTACACAACCCCGTGAGTGCACTAAATGCCACGGAATTGTTCACTTTAAAATGGTTCATTTTATGTGAATTTTACCTCAGTAAGAAAGCAAAAACTTTCAGCTAATAAACAAACAGGGCTGATTTGATTCGTAACTGAAAATGAGTATAAATCTGCTTTACTTGGTAATTAAATTATTTTAAACACCCTAGGGCAAACAACTGTAACTTCATTTCATAGTGGGAATTCTTTTTTTTTTTAAACAGCTTATTTTTTTTTCTTTATAAATTTTTTTCTAATTGGGGAATATTGGGGAACAGTGTGTTTCTCCAGGGCCCATCAGCTCCAAGTCGTTGTCCTTCAATCTAGTGGAGGGCGCAGCTCAGCTCCAAGTCCAGTCAATGTTTTCAATCTTAGTTGCTGGGGGCGCAGCCCACCATCCCATGTGGGAATTGAACCAGCAACCTTGCTCGCGCTCTAACCAGCTGAGCCATCTGGCTGCCCCATACTGGGTGTTCTTGCTGTATGGGTTTAAAACTTAGGCCTGTAAGTTGATGATTTTAATTTACCGGAGTGGGGGTTTTAGTTTCAGTCCTAGCACCATGGCGCTGTGAAAATTCTTACGTGACTCATCGTTGTCTCAGGTACTGCTCCTGTAGAAACAAAACAGTCAGCTTCGCTTACTTGAAAAAGCCGCTGTGCTGACAGGCCGACTGAAGCGCACAGTAATTCATTAATTCTTCTGCAGTGCAACCCTCTCGCGCATAGAGGCTATGACATACGCCTCTGCCCCCTGGGTCTGTGCTCCACTCGGGTGGTGCGTTTGCCTAAATGCATTTGAACATCAATAATTGATAGACACACGAGAGCATGTCACCGGCTCCTGCCCCCGCAGTGTGTTTTATGGCAGGGTGACATTGCCTGCCACGCTTTAGCACGGGGCTGGCGGCGCACGTCCCAGGGCTCTGGTCCTCTGCATCCAGCCCTGCGCACAGACTCCCCTTCCCGAAGGTGGACGGGTGTGCTCTCACTGTAAAGTCAGGAGGGCGGCGTGGAGGAGAGGGGCACCCGCGAGAAGGAGGCTGACCTGTGGCCCCGGCCCCCACCCACTGACCTTTGTCTTTCACTGCCTTGGTTTCCTTCTGTGATGGAATGAGTGAGAACTAAAGAGTGAGGCAGACCCGGGTTCAAATTCTGATTCAAGATTACCCCGGGTCCAGAAGAGACAGGAGCAAAGATTCATGTTTTCCGTATGAGAGGTAGGTCTCCCCCTGCTCTGTAGAGCCCACGCATGGACTAAATGACATGCTAAACTATCTGGGGGGGTGTTTGCTGCATCGTGGGCTTGAACTCAGCTCTCTTTCCTTGTCTTAGTTCCTCCCACTGAAGGGAGATGTGGGGCACTGAAGAGGAAGAGACACCAGAGGCTGAGCCTCAGGAGGAAAGTGGGTCCTCAGACAGGTTCTCAAGTGCAGGTGATCGATCGCCGCCCTGCGTGGCCACGTGACAGAGGCCCCACGCTGACTGTGCTTGCTCCCTGCTCTGGCCCCCAAAGGAACTCCCTCTGCCCTTCTCAACCAGAAATGGCACTTTCTGAGGGCTGCTCTCAGCTAGTTCTGATTTGATTGATTTGGATCAAAGCAGTCCATATACAAATACAGTGCCTGGTTGGTGACACTGCTTTAAGGATGGCTTGTGAGCCAAGCAGGAGAGAAGTCTGGCACAGTGTCAGAGCCAAGAGGGTGGCCAGGTGTGGGCTCTCAGGATTTGAGAGGGAGAGGGACGTTTCCCTGCAGAGGAAATCCTGGCATGAGTTCTGTCCCAAGGGGGTGAGGAGGGTAGGGGCACTCTGTCACAGGGAGTCCGATCTCACACAGGGCAGGGAGGGCATCTGTGCAGGATGGCACAGCCCAAGCAGACTGAGGAGGGTGTCTCCAGACAGATGGCCTGGCATGGGTGTCAGAGCTCAGATGGAGAGGGAAGGTGTCCATGGGCAGGACAGTCCAATATGGGGAACCACCTGGACAGGAGGACAGCTCTGCGAAGGTGGGGGGAGGCAGTGTGATGGGAGACTGACCACACAGGGTTGGTCCATTCGGGTGATGGACACCAGTCACAGCTAGGGGAGAGGGAGACAACGAACGTGAGCACTGAGCTCTTGCAGTGCAGCTGGAGGTAGCGGTGTGGACTCAGCGTGCTCAGTGCCGACAGAGGAAGCAGATGCAGACGTGACTGTGTGTGTTTGTGTGTGTGTCTGTGTGTCTGTGTTCACGCGCGCATGCATGCATAGCACACTTACGAGCCTTGGCCTGCTGCCCACTGAGAGTGCCTGGGAGCGCCAGGCCCAAGAGCACCCAAGCCTTCACTTCTACATACAGCTTCCCACTCAAAGGAACCAGGGCTCCTTGGGGAAAGATGGGCGCAGGGCTGGGGTAGGGACAGTTCCAGGTCATTTTGTACATATCGTCGTGCCAGAATGAATGATGGCGGGCATGTCAACAAGACTCAGAAGGCCTTGAGGGCTTTCACACCAAATTAGGGACAGTCTGAGCTTCAAAGTCGTGATTGTCATGGATCCTACACAGAATCAAACAAAACAGTGTCGAGTCGTACTGATGGAAATCAATACATGAATAACTTCTTTGACGAGGCTCAGGATATTTTCCTAGTTTCAAGCTTAGCTTCCCAGGCAATACTTCTCAATGGGAAGAGTAACCTGGGATTGGAGGGCCCTGGCAGACCCCACCCTGACCAGTGATCAGAGAGAATGTGACCAGTGGTGGGGTAGACCTCCTGGGAGCCTGCAGTGACAAACACAGAGTCCGCTTCTGTGGCCTCGTTTCATGGACGTGCCAGGCTCCCCATGCCCTTACTTTCCCGCCAGCCGGCTCCGTTGCAGTTGATACCACTGGACCGTTGCCACCCTCAGGCTGAAAACTCAGTCATCCTTGACCCCGCTCTCACCCCACCCCCAGAAGTCCTGTGGGTTGTGTCCACAGAGTCCGCTACGTGTTAGAAGGAGGCATTACGGAAACTTCTTCAATTCCTAGGGGGCACTTTTCAGAGTTGCATCCTAACTGACCACTACCCTTTTCCCATTCGACTCAGGGCTGTACCGTAAGGACCCCTTGCCAGCATTTATCTCCAGCACATCTACCTTTATGAATGGCTCTCCTTGTAGCTACTCAAGGCCGTCAGGGAGGATGGGATTATTGTGTTTGTACCTCTAGGCCCAAAAACAATACCTCAAGTGCCATAGATTCTAGAAGTCTTGCTGAAAGAGCCAGCATGACAGTTAAAATCCTGAACTGCATATATTCAGGATTTCCCGGGTCATTTGTGACTTTACTTTTTCTGTTTACCCTCGGAAGCTTATAGCAGGTCCCAGGTTTGGTTTGGAAACTGGTTGGCCTTCCTTGCTGGGTGTGTGGTCGGAGTCATGGGAGCCAAGTGGAAGGGTTCTGCCTTTACTGACGGGAGCGAGAAGGGAGACGCTGAGCAATGAAAAGCTTCCCAGGGCAAATGAAGTAAAGGGGGACGCTAGGGAGAGAGCCCACTGTGCCCCAGGGCCCCGAGCCGTGGGACCCACTGCCATTTGGGGTACGAGGAGGTTAGGTAAGTCTGCCTGTGTGTGGGACTCTTGTGGCAAGAGAAGGGTCTGGAAAAATGCGTTGGGTGGCTGTGCAGGGCCTGGCGTGGGGGTTGTGGACTTGGCCTTAGTTTCAGCTTTGGAAGGACAGAATGAGTGAACAGGACAACTTCCCCCGAGACTTGTGAGGACAAAACTGAAGAAGCTTGCGTGAGGTCACGGGCTGGCCACTGGCACAGTGGGCAGTGGCCCCCTGGGACGAAGACAGTCCTCGTGCTTTTCCTGGGAAATGTCCATTCAGCAAAGCCACTTACAAGACTTCTCCCGTGTCTGATTTGAATTGTAGTTTTGGTATGTCCCATATGGTGTACATGTCAAAATTTATCTGTGATTTACTGAACGTGGAGTTTTGTGGTGGCTTGGGCTTTTACTAAGTAGGAAAACACTTTTGTGGGTTGCCACAAGGTGGCGCTGGCCTCAAAGCTACTCTTAGATGTGTATTTTGGGTGGTTAGTATGATTTTTTTCTTATACCTTCTCACATTTATTTTCAGATTCTTCCTATATTTGATATTAAATTTCTCTCTCTAATGTTAATGAGGTTCCCTTTTTCTTTGCCATTTGAAAAAATCTTTTAAAAATTAGATATAAAATTTCAAACATTTCAGACGTGTGTAACTGAGAATGTGAAAGCCCTTAAAATCTCTCTCTCCTATGGGACTGTCATAATCTGCTAGATTTGTCTTGTACCTCCATTTTTCTGTGGATATACCTTGTTTCCCCGAAAATAAGATCGTCAGCCAGACGGATGCATTAAGTACGTTATGACGATGTTCCAGAAGAAGATGACATGACTGTGTTTGAATAAATGTAGATTGTGGTACATGAAAAACTAAGACATCCCCTGAAAATACGCCCTGATGCGTGTTTTGGGGCAAAAATTAATATAAGACCCGGTCTTATTTTCGTGGAAACACGGTAGATGCACTTTTTGGGGAGGACATGTTTTTTATTGTCCATGCTTTCCTTTAGTTTTTTTTTAACTTATTTTGGATATCTTTCCATACGTGTATTAGTACATGTTAGAGATAGTGTATTAAAAAATGACAAAATAGTGTTTTAAATACTGTTTGATAGTATTGTTTAGTAGTTATTTACTGTTTAATAGTATAATTTATTCACACTATACCCATTTTAACAGGTCGCAGACCAATGGCTTTGTAAATTGTTTTCCCCCTGAAATAATTATGTTTTCATACTGATTTCACAAGTATTTTTTTCACCTGAAACAGTTGTTGCATTGCCGTTAGCATATATTGCCAAAGTTGTTAATTAAATGCAATTGTGAAATAAATACTTGAATTTAAAAGAGGAACGAGACTTTATTTTATGGAAAATATGTGAAGGACTCTGTCTTGAGTGTGTTTATCTTTTAGGGCCTACTCATTAGATTTAGTGATCTTTTCCCAGTGAGGAGTTTTAGAGTTCATCTCGTTTAACTTGTAGGATGATACATAATCATTTGTCTTCCAGCTACATGTGTTTAATGAAATTCTTACATGAATCTCATTAGAGTAAATAGTTTCAGAGATTTGTTCTTTTTGAGTTACTTCCACATTCCTTGCTTTGTCCACTCACTGGTGACAATGACTCTCTTCTCTTGCAGGTTGTTTCTGAGCACGTTCACTCTAGCGGTTTCAGCTGGGGCTGTCTTGCTTTTACCCTTCTCAATAATCAGCAATGAAATCCTGCTTTCTTTTCCTCACAGCTACTATATTCAGTGGCTGAATGGTTCCCTGATTCATGGTTAGTATATATCTCTTAATATAATACCAATTAAGGTTTTTCAGTCTCTCCTGCCCTGTACTTGAAGCGTTGCCATTTTGTACTTTCCTTGGTGGTGTGCGTCTTCCTCCAACAAACCATTTGTGTCCTTAATAAAACCCCGCAAACCAGATTTTACTTAGCATCCCTATTCCTTGTCAGCTGCGGGAACATTTCCTGTTTTACTTAATCAAGGAACAGTTTTTTATACTTGCCATGATTTTGATGGGTAAATTCTCATTGAAATATTGAGCAAGAAAAGTTTGGTTTATCTGGACACGTCCAAAGAACTCAACCTCCATTTAAGATCTAAAGAAGGTCGCCATGGTTTCCATTTTATTTATTTGCTGTTAGTTTCTTCAGTTATTTCAAAATGTATGATTGGTGGGGGAGGAACTCTTTCATCAAGTACAAATTTTAAAAGTAATGTGGCTTTAAAAGAAAGAATGACTTACTGTAGGCAACGTGGTTTATTGCTTTGAAGCCAAATAGCGTTCTAGCCTTGACTCTGCCATTTTCTAGAAATTTTCAGTGAGGTAGAGTATTTTAATTTTAACTTATAAAATATATGAAGAGGTCTAAGGCATATTTTTTTTATATGTTTCATAGTCCCTTGCTTCTCTTTATTTTTCCCTCATTTTGAATTATGGGATCTCTATGTATCAGACACATCAACTTTTTATCCAATTTTTGTAAATACGTTTTTCTAGTTGTTATTTTGCTTTTGAATTTTATTTGCTTTTTTGATTTACAGAATTTTTACATTTTTATGTTGTCCTGTCTTTTTCTTCCTTTGGTTTCCCTAATTGTTTTTGTATTTAGAAGATTCTTCCCTTTGTGAGATATGACAAATACACCCTTTTTTCATGGTTTTGTTTACATGTTTGATCCATCTGGAGTTTTATACGCATACCTTTCCTCTCATCCCTTTATGGATTTTTAAAAAAATACGTTTGCTATGGAAAATTTGGAAAACAAAATTTATGGGGAAGAAGAAAGTGTTATTATTCAGAATCCTGCAGTGCGGAGAGCTACTGTGGATGCTGTGCCTGTAGCCTTTCTGGGTGTGTGCATGCACGTGGGAGAGCTGGTGCCCCCAGGGGAACGTGTTGTGCTCACTGTTACTTTGTATCCTCTCCATCCCAAGTGGAGGTTCAGTGCTTTTCTACACTGTTGCAATATTGCCTAGAGCCATTATAATTATGGGCTGTTCCCAAGTTTTTAACTAGAAAAGCTACATTGTACATCTTAATAAATAAATATTTGTCTTTAGGATAAATTTCTGCAATTTCCTTTCCAGGTAAGCATACTTTAAAAGTTTTTGAGAAGATATTTCTTGATTATCCATCAAAAAAGCCTTATGAACTTCACCAGCAGTTTCACTTTTCTGGGTAGTATGTGAAAGTCTTTAGTCCCAGAATGTATCTTCACCAATTTTGGGTGTTTAGTTAAAAAAAAAACCCTACTAAATTTAATAGATGAAAAATTTCTCCTTTTAAATTTGCATTTCTTTAGTTACTAATGCAGATGGACACTTACAAAGTACATTTTAGGCGATTCACATATATTTTTTAGTGAATTGCCTATCTGTATTCTCTCTGCCCATTTTTTTCAGTGGTTTTAAATAATTAGCTGTCAGTTTCGTTGCAAATATTTTCCTCCCAATTTCCTTTCATATTACTTAAGCTGTTTTTGACATGAAGAATTTTAACATTTGAGTCTAGTCTTCTATTTTAATCTGGTCTTGTGGTTTCTGACATGCTTGAAAAGAAACAAATGGAGTCATTGATCCTCTGAAGACCAAATGAATTCAGTAAAATTAGGACTAATTATTAAGTGAATAAAAAGAAATTACTGTTTTTCTTGCTTAGCAATTGGAAAACTCAAATAAGCAAACTAAGGTTGTTACTGAAATGGACATTAAAAAGTAAGTCTGAAAAGTCAGTCACCGGTTGTTAGGAAAGGCGGGAAAGAACCTGGAAAGTGTGGCTCTGATTTCCTGGTGAGTTCTTTTTAGATGACAGTGCTGTTTGTTACTAACAAATACTTAGATAACATAATATACAAAACGGTTTTTGTCTGTGTTGTCTAAAAACCTTTGAAGAAGACTGGCACAGTTCCCTGTGGCCTATCCTTGAAGGTGGGGCTCCATGTGTTTTCACCAGCAGGGCAGGTGGTCTCAGCCGGGTTAACCAGTATGACAAGTGAACTGGTCTTTGTTTTCAGTTTTACCAACTAGAAATTGCATGCTATACTTAATGACCTTTAAATACTCTAAGTCAGAGCTGTTTCTTTTTTCTGTTGATGGCCTGGAAGTAAGAGGTACCCACACGTGACATGCCATGTGTTTGGTGCTGAGGCCTTAGCTTTGGAAGTAATGTTTGTATCAGCTGTCTTTCTCATTGTAAGGTAAGGTATGTAAGCTCAGGCATTTTATTTTGTTTACAAGTCAGGGCCTGGACCAGTGCTTTCCACATAGTGGTCACCCAGTGAACGAATATTGAATGAATAAACTATATAAAAACAGTAACTTTAACCTCCAGTAAACAACATCAGCCGGAACTTGGGGACTCAGAGGAAGAATCTTCTGAATGATGTCATTACTTCAAAGTGTATTCTCAGGAGACCTGGGATGTCAGCCCTGGAACTCATTCTAGAAGCTTTTATGACCCCCGGCTTTCTTTCTACTTTGGCGTCTTTGCTAGAGCTGGGTCTCCTTTGCTGCATGTAGTGAATTTCGTAAAGGTTCATATTCATCTTTTTTTCTGAATTTATAGTTTTCTTTAACCTGTGGATGACATCCCAGGGAGTGCTTATCAGTCCCTTAGATTGTTTTAGGATTGGAGGTTTGTCAACCTTAGATATACTTGCTTCTTGGCTTTTAAAAAATTGTAACCATTCATGGGAGCAAATTGCTGTAAAGCAGACCCGAGAGAGCCAATCGTGTAGTTCCAATCCGAATGTGCAGGCCTGAGGACAAGGAGAGCCCGTGCTGTAAGTCCTGGTCTGAATCCAGAGGCTAGGGAAGGCCGGTATCCCAGCTCGAAGGCGGGCGGAGACAAATAACTCTTCCTTACCCCGCCCTGTTGTTCTGTTCAGGCCTTTAACAGATGGGGTGAGGCCCACTCACGTGGGGAAGGCAATCCGCTTTACTCCGTCCACCAACTCAAATGTTAATCTCTTCTAGAAACACCTTCCCAGACAGAAATGTTTGATCAAATATCTGGGCACCCTGCAGCCCCATCAATTTGCCACAGAAAATTACCCATTACAAGTCCGCCCCTTGTCACCTTAGCAGTCATTTGTACCATCTCTTGACACTGTATTTAATCTCTGTAAAGACAGTAACAAGGTCCTGCATACAAGTGGAAATACCCTGACCCCATCCCCAGAAGAGGAGGTAGAGTTCTCCAGTGATGTTTACTCTTCTCCTTGGTAGCCCGTAACTTAAATACTATGTTGCAAAGTTAACAATACTTACATGCTATGATACAAAGTCAACGAATACATCTAATGTTACATGATAAGGGAATAAGAGAGGGAAGAAAACAAAGATATTGACTTAATATATATGTATATCTTATACTTACACTCACATACATATTCATAGCAAACTAAGGAGGAAATCACTCGTGACAATTACAGTCCTCATTTCTGGAAATGCTTATCTGGTCATAGCTGGTATTTATAACTACCTTCTTCCACTGCCTATTCTTTGTCTTTAGCAAGGTCACAGCTATTTACCTGGTGGGGTGACCCAGACCTTTATTTCCAAAGGGTTTGGCCGTTAGTTATCCTGCCTAGACTGAGTTGTCATGGTTTTCCGTTGGCCTTCGTCGTGGGGCATGGAGTACCAGGAGACGCGCGGGGCTCTCCTGTATTCCAGACCTGCTTTTCCTGCCCTCACTGGAGCAGAAGTCCAGTTTCCCCGTGGTAGGCAGCGTCCGTGCCCACAGCCAGCCCAGGAGCTCCGTTCCTTGGCAGTTGGATTATAGGTGTTAGGAGCCTCAGGTGGCTGGTTGGCTGAGTCACTGTTGTGTCTTCCGGTGGAAGCTTTCTTCCCTTTGAAGCGGAACCTCTAGGCCAGCAGAACAGAAGGCCGCAGGAGCAGGAAGCAGCAATTTTGCTAGTGGGTCACTAGGGGACTAAGGAGTGGTGCCACTCCCGTTCCTCCCCCCGATTCCTGGACCGGTGACTCCTGGCTGTGGGAGAAATGCCCCCATATATTGAATGCAGAGGCAGAGCCTATACAGCCCCCTGGATAGCCTTGTGCCAGTCACCTAGCTGGCAGTGCCACCTCGCTGGTGCCGTAGTTGAATCTTCAGGAGCTGTCCCGCCATTCTGTCAAGGCAGCTGCTTCAGGATGGTGGGAACACGGTAAGACCAGCGATTCCACGAGTGTGGGCTCACTGCCATACTCTTTGGCTATGAAGTGAGTTCCTTGACCAGGAGCAATGCTGGGAGAACACGTGGTAGACAGGACATTCTGGGAGCCCACGGATGGTAGTTTTGGCAGAAGCACGGTGTCAGAGAAGGCAAATCCATGTGTGGAGTGTGTTCCAGTGAGGACAACACTGCCCCTTCCATGGTGGATGGGGGCCAGTGCAGTCAACCTGCCACCAGGTAGTTGGCGGGTCACCCTGTGGAATGACGCCATGTTGGGAGCTCAGTGGTGGTCCCTGCTGCTGGCCGATAGGGCCCTCAGCGGTGGCCCCAGCCATGTCCGCCTGGTGAGTGGAAGCCCATGCGTCACCTCCATGCTTGCCACCAGGGCCACATTGTCTTTGAGCCCATTGGGTGATGCAGGGGTGGCGGGGGAAAGAGGCTGACTGGGACCCATGGACAGGTCATCCATCCACTTCATTATTAAAATCCTCCTCTGCTGAGGTCCTCCTTAGTGAGCAGAAGATATACACATATCTTCATGTTTTTTCCCATTCAGAGAGGTTTCTCTGCATGCGTCTTTCCCAAATTTCCTTGTGTGGGACAGAGTCCCAGAGAGCAGTTTCCAGGCTCTCGGCCTCACGTGGAAAGGTGCTGGCTCAGGTAGTAGATGGCTGTCAGCTGTAACCAGTTAGCCAATTAACCACTGATATAACTGCCGCGGCTGTGTTGGTTGGTGAGTCGAGTCAATCAGTTGGCAGGCAGAGAAGCAGACAGCAGGTTGCAGGTCGTGTGGATCCAGCCTCCAGTGAGACTATAGTGGTATGACTCCCCTATCTATGGCTCCGTGGGTGTTCCTTTTTGGCCTCACCATATCCTGTGTTCTTATGTGGTGAGCAGAACAGGAGTCCCCGCAAGCCGCCCTGCATGACACATGGCGCAGCGAGCAGGGTCTCCCGCACGACACTTGTCACCAGTTTCCCAGGCGTTTTCTTTCCAAGCCCCTGGCCATTAGCCACACTGTTGGCCACAGGCCACGACTCAGCATATAATTGCACCTCTGGTCTTTTCTCCTTTCAAGCCAGTGAGCGACCAGGTGTGCTGCTCAGAGGTGTGGGCCCTACCGGGATTCCCTCTCACTGCTGTCCATCCGCGATGTCGCAGATGGCTGCACTGCTGCAGCTGTCCACGTAGTGCATGTGTGAGCCAGGCCTGAGTCTTGTCCTCTGTCAGCTGGTCATTACGAACTCCCCGTAAGACTGTAGGTGCAGGCTGGGGAGAGAAGGTGGGAGTGGGACTGTGGGCATGGGCTGCTTCTTCATGGACTCACTTGTGCCTGAGCACGTGTGTCCCACTTCCAGTGGGTGATGGAGAGCTGCTGTGCATGCCCGACCCTGGCTTGTGGGTCATGGAGCACCCCGATTATGATGTGCAGCACGATCGCGTGGGCACTGGGTGGTCATGGTCACGTGGGCAGTCTGCTGAGGCCAGTAGCAGGCCACAGCAGGCTGCAGGTCTTTACTCCAGAACCTGGGGGCCTGTGCTATGCTTCACCCGATGGGCTGCCCCCGACACTTCTTCCCCATGGTGGCCGCTGGGTCCTGCGGCCCAGGGCAGCCTGCGCCTGCTGCAGAGCTTTCTCGTTCTGGACCCCACTGTGCAGCAGCTCTGCCAGTCACTTGGAAAATGGGCCGAGGTCACACACCCAAGTGAGGAACGCGAGGCGCTGGGTCACGTGCACAGCTGACCTCCTTAGGAGGGTCTCTCAGGTGCTCCTTACCACTGAACTCTGCTTTTGGGTGGGCTTATCTCCTACCCGCCGACACACTTCTTACCGACAAGTCTAGATTCGTTGCAACTTCTTGCTAACTAGGTCCAGTCAGCGTGCTGTTATCAGGACAGTGTCTTGTGTGACGTGCAGTGGGAGGGAAAGGCCACAGATCCCTGGGGAGCTGCTGTACCCCTGAAGTAGGACAGTGAGGGGCATTGTAGGCCTCACCAGCTGAAGGCCTTAGACGGCTGCAGACAAAGGCATTTGTCCCATCAGCCGCACGCCAGGGACCAGGACATGTGTTCATTTACTCTGGTGATGAAACCACACCTGGTACAGCCGCGGCATTTGGAGTCCCCCCTGGGTAAGCTTGTGCTGAGCCACTGTCCACCCCACAGGTCCATCCGTCTTGGGGACGGGGGCCTCGCCACCCTTGCATGTTTCAAACCCATGATGATGCCTGCAGGGATGTGGCATTGTTTTTGGTGCACTATTTTCCTAGTTAGAGGCAGTTAGAGGCTTCCACTGGCCTTTCCCATAATCGCAGGCCTTGCTGCATGAGTCAGGGAGCCAGTGTGGGGACTCAGCCAGCTGCTGGGGATGTCTATGCCAGTCACGCGCTGGGACATAGCCAAGAAAGGTCTGGGGACCGCTGAGATGTTTGACACCTGAGAGAGCTCCACTGTTCCCCTGATCCCCGAAGTCCCCACTCTGACGGCGGGACCACAGTGACAGTCTGGGTCTCCTGGAATTAGAGTCAGTTCAGAGCCAGTGCTCAGCAGTCCTGGAAAGGCGGGGTGTTGCCCCCATGCCCGTGCAGTTACGTCATCTGCATGCATTGGCCAATCATTTCCCATCTTGTGACATGCACGGAGTTTCTGGAATTGTTTTTGGCTTTTTTTGGTTAAACCTGTCATGAATTTATACTAAATTTTTTGAGAATACAGAGTATGTTTTAAGATTCAGTCTTTCACGGAGCACCCAGTCCAGAACTTTACACTGAAAATGTTCAATAAAGATTCACTGATGGAATGAATACAACTTATTGTATTGTTAGGAAGATTTTGGTAAAAAATGAACTTAATTTGAAAAGAAACTTAATGGCTTATCCTATAAAATTGCCAATATGTATGTTTTTGATTGTGCCTTTAAAGTGTAAATCCCATGGATTAGAGACTGAAGTGTGTGTCGACAGTGCTTTCGTCTGTGTAAATATATTTTGTTTGGCTTCAGTACAGTGTTTGGATTCTGGACACCTGGGTTTGGTTGCATGCTAACCATATTATCTTAGTACGTGTAGCAAGTATCTCTGTCGTGTAGCAAGATGTATCTCTGTCTACAATGAGATTGATGAAAACACCTTGAAGAAGGTAATATATAAAAATGGTATTGGAGCTGGACTGAGGCAGGATAATAATCTGGGCATCGGCAGATTCAGCTGGGGGTCTTTGTCACTTGTCAGCAGGGAGCAGGGAGGTGTCCCATCATCTCTCACTGTGGGTCACGGCATGCCCACAGCTACGGGTTATAGGATGGTACAAGGTGGGCAGAGATGACAAATTAAAATGGTAGCTAAACTTTGTATTCGTATTTTTGTTGTTGTAGTTAAAATAGGAAAAGAGCAAAAAATGAACAGAAAATAGAAAGTATCCATTTGTATTCACTTTCTGTAGCTTGTATGTTAAACAATTAGTAGAAAAATGTGAAACTTCAGTTCCATAAATAGAAAAACAATGATACAGCTGCTTTCTGGGTTTTCCTTTGGGGGTGATGCAAACGTTTTGGAGCTAGTCAAGGTAGTCGTTGCACAGCACTGTGAGTGTGCTGAATGCCACAGGGTTTTTCACTGGAAATTGTAATTTTAGGTAATATGAGTTTAAAATGAAGATAACACCCAAACAGCGGTACATCTTTGGAGGATAGGAGAATGATGGAATTAAAATTGTAGCCTTAAGGTCAGGACAGAATTCTTTCATTATTAGGTATTTCCCCCGCGGGGCTCAGTTTTTGCTCAGCTCTCCATCCTCACTTGGTTGCTCCGTGTCAGGTTAAAAGACAAGCACAGTACACCTGACTGGTCTGCAAGGTGTATGTGCTTTGCTCTCGTTTGTCAACAGGAATAGGCCATATGCTGTTTGGACATTATGAAGGATATAAAGTCCATCTGCATTTTATCCATTTTCAAGTCCCACAGGAGACAAGCATCAAAGTTTTAGATGATAAGAAATCAAGCTTAAAAAAGGTATTATACTTTCTTATGTATAAATATTAAAAGTCAACCCTTAATACATTTTAATGTCCCATTGTTTAGTTAAATGTTACTAACAATTTGGTCTGAATAGTTCAGCCGTGTATTACAATGGGCATCACTAGTAGCTGGGTATTTGTTGCGGAATTGTTTATAATAATAAAAATAAAAATCTAAATGTTGAAAGTAGGAAATTTGCTTAATTAAATTTTGGTAGATTCGAGCAGTGGAGGGTTTTTTTGACCGTTATAGATGGTAGTATAGATGAGTATTTGTTGCTACAGAAAGGTGTTGAAGAAAAGGTTTTTGTCTGGATGGTAGGATAATATAATGTAAAATTTAATTTTGGGATTTGCACTGCATATTTCTACAGTGGACATGCATTGCTTTTTTGTTATAAGAAAAAAGTTATATTAAGATAAAAAGTTTCACTCTTTGCAAAAACTGTTCATTTGTTTTTCTTCTAAATAAATAAGCCGAAGCTATTCTAGAACTCAAGTTCTTACCACTATTCCAAAGGGAACTTGTGGTCTTTCTTCTAAGGCTTATGCTTTCTTGGTAGAATTATTTTATTTTATTAGTCACTTTTTGACATTGGATTAGATTCTCAATTGCACTGAAATATTTGTTTTAGCTTAATTTTGACATTTTGGGAGTTACTGAATATAGCTGAACTTGGATTAATTTTCTTTATTAAATATATGAAGTTTTTGCTCTGTGATGCATAGTATTTTGAAATATTTTGTGACTCCAGCAGATGGCACTATAAGTCAATGTATCCTGTGGTGACCTGGCAATTAATTCAGTTTGGTGTAGTGCGGTTTGGTTTTAACTAAGTATTCTGGGATTATTAAATAATCTTTGTTTAAGTTCAGGTACCTCTTCTGGGGATAGGCATTGGATATCTTTCAAAAAAGGTTGTCATTGATACTGATTTAGACAAGGTCTCTGAATTTTTAAGGTTTTTCTACTGTATTGAAGCATGTAATTTTAACTTTCTGAAGTACAGAAATTTGGTTAGTACTTCTTTTTATTTTACAAATTAATATGTAATAATATATAATAAAATAAAGGCAGTGGTAGTAATGTGTATTAGACCTTGTTTTTAATTTAGGAATGTTTTATCAAAATTATAGAATATTCTTAGGGGTGTGTCTGATGTATGTAAAATACCGGAAACTTACTGAGTTTTAGACAGTTGCTAAGAACATAATTACTACTTAGGAATTTATGTTAGATCTGTTATTTTTCTATATTTTAGTTGTTCTTTTCATAGTAACTTTAACTTTCTGTATGTTGCAAATTCGATAATTAAATTAGCGTAAGCTAAGTCTAAAACTTTACCATTTATTCTGGTTAATAAACTTATGTTTGCATTTAATTGGTTAGATTTTGAAAAGAGCTAGTTATTTATATGGATGATTATCCTATTAGGTAGGATAAGACCATCAACTCTTAAATTCTTAGTGTTAAGTGAATATTTTTTGTAAAAACCAATCCAGTCACATGCAGCGTACCGACGGGGTATATGTTCTAAGTAATGCGTCGCTAGGCAATTTCCTTTTCATTGTTGTGCGACCGTCATAGAGGCATGTACTCAAACCTGGATGGAATAGCCTGCTGCACACCGGGGCTAAGGCACAGCTTACCACTCCTGGGCCACACGCCTGTGCGCCGTGTCACTGGACACAGCAGCAGTAAATGAATCAGGCACAAGAGATGCGACCAAGAGCCCTGTGAACACGAGATGCATGGGGCCGCTGCCCGCGTCACAGCTGCTGTTTTACAGCGGACTTTCCTGTGTAAGTCGGAAGGGTACCCTCTAAAGTCACTAAGTTTAGTGTAGTAAGTGTATACACCATGGTCGTTTGTTACTATCAAGTGTTACTACTGTACACAGTCGTGTCGCTACACTTACACACCGTCAGTGGCACCACTAACACGTGACCACGCGACGCGCTGTGACATCATGATGACTATGATGACCTTACCGCAGCTACAAGGTCACTAGGTGACAGGAAGTTTTCAAGTCCGTTATCATTGTACGGGACCACTGTCGAATATATGGCCCGTCAGTGCCTACAATGTCTGGTCATGACTGGGTATATGCCTGACTGTACAGGGAGGTGCTACATTACATCGTAACCCTTCCTACGACTGTGGTTGGCAAAACCACCAGCAGTCAGGTTGAATCTCCCAGAAAAAGGCAGTAGGGGAAGGTACAAAATGTTAAATTTCATGTAATATGTATTTATAAAGTTCAGTACATAAAAGACAGCATCACATTTCCTGACAAACCAAAGGAGTCGGTGTTCAGAACCTTTGTGATTATCCTGTTGTTTTCCTCACTTGCTCAGCAGACTTTGCTGCTTACAAGTATCTGTCGGTACAGATTCCTTTCATGAGCTTTTCATAACTGTCTTTGTTTTCCATGTGTTGGTTAGTCAGAGTAGGTACTTTTACTGATGTGTGAGCTTTTGCCTAAGGCAGAGTTTTATATCTTAACATTTGACTGCAGAGAACAATTTGAATTTGCAGTTTTCACTGCATGAAAGGGACATACATGTATGATCAGAAAGATCAATTCTGGAAGCATGTATATTTATAGGTCAATAACAACAATAAAAAAGTCTCCTGTGCTAGGACTGATAGGTGATTATTTCAAATTGCAAAAACTAGATAAAAAGTTCCCCCCACCCCATTATAAAGTACAGTGGGCTCTGAGCATTCAAGGGTATATATATGTGTTTGCGACTATCTGAGAGTGGCCTTTGAAGCTCCCTGCCACTGGTAACATGCGATTTTACTGAGGCTGGAGTCTGAATTGTGCATTCAGGGAGACTAGTGATGGAGTGGGTGATGGGGCCGAGGGGCCCAGCTGGCATCTGTACCTCAGTGCAGCTTTCTGTCCTCGGCCCTTACACATTCTGCAGGGAGGTTCTATGACATGGGGTGTGGAGAACTTTGTTTCACAAGGGGCTTTAAATATGTTTCATGATTTTTAAGGGTCTTCATGTGCTCCTTAAAGAAAACTTAGAATATGCAGAAAAGTAGGAAGAAAAAAATCATCTGTAATTTCACTGTATTCACATTGTTAATAATTTGGTGTATTTCTTTGCAATTTTTTTCTATTTTTTTTGGTCATTGTTTTTATATATTTTTAATATCATGTCTATATACAGGTTTTCGTTGTATAAGCTTGTCTTGGTGTAATTAATAAGAATGATTTTTTAAGGAAAGGGTTGAGAATGAATTTTAGCTGTAACTCACATCACTTTCTTGTCTTTATCTGGTTTAATTGCTGGCGTGCATTAGAATTTCTCAGCTTTTTGGACCATTTGCATTATGTTGAGACAAGGTGGGGAGAGGCACTGACCTTTGTTTACCAGTGTTATTTCTCTTTTGTTCTCCATGAAAGCCCTAGCAGTTAGGTTCTAGCCTGTTTCATACATGAGAGCAGTGGAGGTGAAGCCCTTTTTCCAGGTCATATGTAGCTGGCTGGTCAGAGAAAGTGCCACTCACTCAGACATCTGCCAGCAGGACTGGGTGGGTCTTCCCGTCAGTGTGGGTACCTTGTCTTGTTGGAGGACATTGTAGTGCACGGAGTACATGTACATTCGGTGTTTGCTCGGAGTTGGGTGTGTTAAGAAGGCTTGGGTGTACATGTGCACACAAATAAATGCAAACACAGAGGTGCTCAGTCCTGTTTTAGTGTCTTAGAAATGATCAGAAGCTCAGCCGAACATTTTGTTTTATGCAGATGGATAGAGTTAATGGCTGTCATATTCTCATTTAAACATTCCCCGTAATGAAATCTTATTAAACGAATGTTCTCTTTTTGGGGAGAAAAAAGGTCAGGAGCAGAAATGAAGGTTTTCACAGGGTTGCGTTCCTTCCTGGAGGCTTTGGGAAAGAATCCGCTTGGAGCCCCTTCTGGTTATTGGCTGAACTTAGCTCTGTGTCGGTTGTCCGACCGAGGCCCCCGTCTTCTTGCTGGCTGTCAGCCAGGTGCCAGTCTTTGTCTTAGAGGCTGCTGCCACTTTTCTCATGTTTTCCAGCAAAGGTGGGTCGAGTTTCTCCCTTACTTGCTCTTGTGCTGCATCTTTCTGACTCCAGCAGGAGAAATTCTCTGCTCTTAAAGCCCCACCTGGTGGGTCAGTCAATTCAGGATGATCTCCCTGTCTCTTCGTTAAGGTCCTTGACCTTGGTTATATCTGCATTGCAGAGTCCTTTTTGCCACATATATTGCGTTGAATAGTGTCTTCCCCCATCTCTCAAATTCATGTCTACCTAGACCCTCAGAAGGTGACGTTATTTGGAAATAATTTCTTTGCAGATGGAATTCGTTAAGATGAGGTCATACTGGAGTAGGGTGGGCTCTAATCCAATTACTAGTGTCCTTATGAGAAGATAGAGACACAGACACAGAGGGAGAGGGCGACATCGAGACAAAGGCAGGGAATGATGCTCAGACAAGCCAACGAATGAATGCCAAACCCTGTGGCACCCACCAGAGGACGTAAAGAAGGGTTCTGCCCCAGAGCCTTCAGGAGGGGCGTGGCCCTGATGACACCTTGGTTTTGGACTTTCACATCTCTAGAACTGTGAGAGAAAAAATGTCTGCCCCCCTGTTTGTGATACTTTGTTACAGCAGCTGTAGAAAACTAAGACGCCATGTAACAATGTATCCACAGAGTCTAGGGATTAGGTGTGGGTGTCTTTTGGGGTCCACACTGCCTACATGAAGTGTGCAGCTGAGTACAGCGCTGGAAAGCACAGCCCATAACGGGGAGAAAAATCAATTAAAACTGACTCACAGTTGACACAGATTCAGAATTAGTAGACAAGAACATGAAAACATTTTTAATAACTATGTGTTCCAGAAGCTAGAGGAAAGATAGAGCATATTGAGACATGAAAGTTATAAAAAAGAACCAAATCCGACTTTTAGACATGAAACCTATAATGTCTGACATGAAAATTTATTGGATGGGATAAAAGCAGATAAAACACTGCAGAAGAAATCAGTGAACTTGAAGACACAGTGGTGAAAACTATCCAAAAGAGAAATACCCAGAGAAAAAACTGACAGAATGACAGAAAATCTGAGCAGGACATCAGTGATATGATGTTTCGGAAGGAGGGACGGTTAAGAAAAAACATTTAAAAAATTAATGGCAGAAAAATGTCAAGATTAGGTGAAACCTATAAACCCATTGATCCAAGAAGCTCAACCAGCCCTGTGTGTAGAAAGCCCTGTGTGGAAGAGACTACCAAGAGACATCATCAACTGGGTCAAGACTGTTGAAGAAATGTGAAGAAAACTGTACCAAGACATATCATTGAATTGTTGAAAACCAGCAAAAGAGGAAATCTTAAAAGCATTCAGAGAAAAAACCATGTAAAGTAGAGAGGAGCAATGATAAAAACAGCGTATTTCTTGTGGGGGAAAAAAGCCAAATGTAGTGAGACAACATTTTTAAAACACTGAAAGGAACACTGTGCCAACCTAGATCCAGTGAGAATATAGACAGCGTCAGACATCTCAAAGGTCCAAGTTCATCACCGGCAGACCTGTGCTACAAAACGTAAGTGGAGGCAAGTTGGTAGGACCTAGAAGTCTGGACTACAAAACAATGGAGTGCACTAGAAGTGGGAATTTGTGGGTAAACATAAAAGAGTCTTTATTATATGTTATTAAAAGATAATTAGTTTAAATAAAAAAAGTAACAATATATTGTGAGGTTTGTAACACATGTAAGTAAAATGTATGACAGTAGCACAAAGACGGGAGGAAAGAAATGGAAAACACTGTTACAAGGTTCTGATGCTGCGCTTGCACTGTTGTGACAGCACTCGAAGGTGGACTGCGATGAATTACAGTGTATATTCTAGACCTAAAAACCCTAAAATAGCTCAGTGGGGTAGGGTAGTCAGTGAGCAAACAAAGGAAACAAAGTGGAACCATAAAAAATAGTTAAAACAAAGGAGCATAGAAAAAGAAGAAAAAGGAAGGACAGAACAAGGATGGATAGAAAACAAAGAGCAAATTGATAGACTTAAACCTGACCATATCAGTAAACATCTGTGGTCTAAACACCCCAATCAAAAGGCAGGGATTATCAGATTGAATAAAAAAGGACGACAAGTACATGCAGCCTCCTAGAAACCCACTTTCAATATGAAGACACAAATAGGTTAACAGTAATAGGGGAAAAAAGATATGCCATGCCAATTCTATATTATCGTCAGAAAAGGGTAAGGAATAAAGATTGTTTCGTAATGAAGAAGGGATTCATTCGTCAAACGAACGTGATAATAAACATCTATCGACATAATAAAGAGCTGTTAAGTACACGAAGCAAAAACTTACAGAAATGAAGGGATTAATAGTCAAAATCTAAATTATATTCGGATATATTGATTTCCTCTTTTCAATAATTGATAGAACAAGTAGACAGGAAGAAATTGAGACTGCAGAAGACTTGAATAACACTCTTAACCAGCTTGGCGTCATTTATTAGAACACTCTGCCCAACAATAGTACAATACACATTTTCAAGTATCCTGGGAACAGTTATTAAGAGAACCATATTCTAGGCCATAAAATAAGTCTATACTTTTAGAAGGATTTAAGTCATACAAGATATGTTTTTTAATGATGATGAAATTAAACAGAAAATTAGTGACAGAAACATCTGGAAAATCCCTGGTAACTAAATAACATACTTCACAATAACTCATAGGTCAAAAAAAAATAAAAAAATCAAAAGCAAAATTTGAAAGTATTTTGAACTGAGTATAAATAAAAAAACAAAACAAAAACAGTTCAGAATGTTTGTAACACTGTTTTAGAAAAAATAAAGGTCTCAAATTAGTTTGCACAGTTTCTACCTTAAGAAACTAGAAAAAGGAGAGCAAATTAATCCCAAAGTAAGAAGATGAGAAATAAAAAAAAAAGATAAGGAGAAATCAGTGAAATGGAAAACAGAAGAAATACTGAGAAAATCAGTGAGAAGATTGATAAAATTGATAAGCAAAAAGAGAAGACATCAGTTGCCAACATCAGGAATGAGAGAGGTGAGTTCACTATACAGTCTACATCTATTAAAAGGATAGTTAGTGTATATTATGAATAGCTTTATGTCAATAAATTCAGCAATTTAGAGAAATGGAAAAATTCCTTGAAAGGCAAGAATTACTGAAGCCCTGTCAGACATTGTGGAAATGTTACAAACATTCTCACAAATAAAGCTTCAGGCCAAGAGGTCTTTACGGTCAGTTCTACAAAATATTTAAGGAAGAAATAATACAATTCTACAGACATTTTTAGAATATTGAAAATGAGGGAATATTTCC
This sequence comes from Rhinolophus sinicus, assembly GCF_036562045.2. Lineage (NCBI taxonomy): Eukaryota > Metazoa > Chordata > Mammalia > Chiroptera > Rhinolophidae > Rhinolophus > Rhinolophus sinicus. The sequence goes on from NC_133760.1 coordinate 51,100,512, forward strand.
TAACTCATTGAGGCTGGCATTACCCTGATACCAAAACCAGACAGACATTACATGAAAACTACAGACCACTATCCCTCATGAAGATAGATGCATAAATAATAAATAAAAGTTTCAGCAAATCAAATATAACAATATGTAAAAAGGAAAATAATACATCATGACTTAAAAAAAAAACACTCAGTGAAAGTAATTTACCATATTCCCATGCTAAAAATGACATATGTTCATCACAATATATGCAGAAAAGCATCTGACAAAATTCAGTGTCCATTACTGATAAAATCTCTGAGCCATCTAGGCACGAAAGGGCATTTTTCTCATCCTAACAAGAGCATTTATGAAAACCCTGCAGGTAACATCAGACTTAACAATGAAAGACTGAATGCTTGTCCTGGGATGGGAACAAAGTAAGGATGCCCCCTCGTACCACTTCTGTGCAACATTATTCTGGTAATTAAAAAAAAAACACAAAACACTCAGGTTGGAAAGGGAAAAGGGAAACGCTTTATTAACAGGTGACATGATTGTCTATAGAAATTCTTATGGGACTTATTATTAAGAAAAGCTATGAGAACCAACAAGTGAATTTTTCAGGGTTGCAGGATCCAAGATCAATATACATACAAATGCAGTTGCATTTCTGTATACTAGCAATGAAAAAATTGGAAATTGATTTAAGATCCAATGCCATTTATGGACAGTAGTATAAAAAATGTGAAATACTTAGGGATGTGTGGACCTAGGTGTATACTGTAAAGTACAAAACACTGCTGAGAAAAATTAAAGAGTACCACAGTAGATGGAGAGCTCCATCGTGGTCATGAATTAGAGGATAATACTGTGAAGACGTCAGTTCTCCCCCAGTGGAGCCAACACAATGCTATTCGAATGTCCGCAGAGTCAACACAATGCTACTCGAAACACCAGCAGGCTTTTTTGTAGAAATTGAAAAGCTGATCTAAAATGCAGATGGGAATTCAAAAAACTTAGAATTTCCGAAACAACTTTGAAAGAGAACAAAATTGGAGGCCTTAGTACTGGACTCCAAGACTGTGTGAAAGCCGTAGTCATCGAGACCACGTGATATCAGCATAGACAGACAAACAGATCAAATCAATAGAATGTGGAGTCCAGGAATATATTCACTGAATTCTCACGACCACCTATAGACAGGGTCCTCAGCCTTTGCTTTACAGGTAAGAGCCTGTGACTTAGCAAGGCTGTCACATGGAGACGCAGACAGAACTTGAACCCTGGTCTCTCTGAAAATCTAGGTTGTGCTCTTACCCACATCCTAGGTGCTCAGAGGAAAACAGTTGACTAATCATGACCCCTTTGAATGAAGAGAAGGGTTAAGATGTTTGCAGGCTGGAAAGTAGACAAGTACTTTGGAACAATTTTTATTTTAAAAAGTTCAAATTAAAGTTTTTCCATTGAAAGGTGTAAGACGTTTTCTAAAAAGATTGTGAAACATTTTATTTCCTGCTAAGATGAATATATGGTAAAATTCATTAACTCTGTCTAAATTTTTGAATAAGAAACTGTAAAGTGCTTTTGCCTCTGACTCCGCCTCACCTACTCAAGGAAGGGAATTCTCCAGGTAGCCTGCGCAGTGCTACATTCGCTCTTTTTGCTTGTACTCCGTGCTGTTCCAAAAAGGATTTAGGGCGACTCTGAAACATACATGTTCATGTGTAAGCAGTGCAGTCAGGCCTCGCGTACCGTGGTCCCTGAGAGGCTGTGTGCTTTCTGCACCTGAAGTGTTAGCGCTGTGAGGGCAGACGCTTGGTGTCTGCTGCTCCCTGTCCCTCCAGCCTGGCCAGGAGGGGCGTTGGAAGGACATCAGTTCCCGCTTTCTTTTTTCACACCCCTCACAGATCGCTAACCCCGCTCCCCCATCTACTACCCCTCTGACATCGTATGTAGCTGTTACAGTTCCATGGACTATCTTCCCTATGCTGTGCTCCACATCCTGTGACTATATATAGATAGATTGTAGTTGGCCTTCAGTGTTATGCAGCTTCAGCTTCAGGTGTACACTGCAGTGGTCGGGCATCTGCACCGCCCATGAAGTGGTCTCCCTAATAAGACAAAGGTATGGAATTATAATTGCATGTAGTACGTTGGATTTATACTTAGCATGATTCTTGGTTTCATAAATTTATACAGATTATAGCCATCATTTTGAAAATCAGTTTTAACTTTTAGTGTTTTACCTTTAAAAAGCGTGAGCTATTGGGCCAAATACTATCTCAATGACACGCCTAAAGCTCTGTTTTTCTAAATCTATTCTTATCATCTTAGTCGCTCTTTACTGTGGTCCCATAAAAGAGCGCAGGATGTGCCCGAGAGGGAAAAAGGTATGTGGGCCTGCCTGCCTGCCTCTCTTCCTTTTCCTTCCCCACCTGGAACTGCTCACTAAAACTCCGGTGATGTGCTGGTTTTTAAAAATGGCAGGAATTGGCGCAGCTGCTGGCAGGCTCTGCAGCCTTGGCACGCTGTGTGAGCGGGGGCCGCTGTGGAGAGTAAATGAGTTTGTATCAGATCTGTAAATCACTTGGAAGGGCGCTTGGCACGTAAGGGCTCAATAAATGCTAATTATTAGTTTTAGAGTTTTTATGAGGCTTAAATTAAACGAGATTATGCATGTAAAATGTTTAGTAGAGTATCTGGCATTTATTAAGTGCTCAATAAATGCTAGTGGCTCTAATTTAAATATTCAGGTGCCAATATGTCTAAAGAGGCTGTGTCTTTGGCTCTCCGCACAGGTCATATCTTTAGTGAATTTATTTTAGGGCATGAGAAAAAGTAATTCATTTCTCTGTTGGCTTTTACCAATAGGTATGTGTTACAACGTTACACAAAATTTGAATAAATAGGTCATTGCCTCTGACTTCTTAAGTGTCGGCCATTTGTTCTCCAAGTTTGTTTCTTTTTACTGTTACAAAGTGTAACTAATACGCCTTGGCGTGGTGGCTCCTTAGGCAAGGCCTGGGGTCTGACCCTCCGCTGCCGTGTCGCCCTCTGCAGGTCTGTGGAACCTCGCTTCCCTCTTCTCCAACCTGTGCTTGTTCGTGTTGATGCCCTTTGCGTTCTTCTTCCTGGAGTCCGAAGGCTTCGCTGGTTTGAAGAAGGTGAGTGCACCGTGTTGTGGAATTCAATGAGTTCCACGAAGAAGGAAATGTCATTCTGCTGAACTGTACAAAGTCGGCGTAAACACCATTTGACGGCAATGGAAAAGGTTTACTCTCGGCTTCTTGTCAACAGTTAGGTTAGTGATATTGCTCATTGGACGCCTTTGCCGGCACACAGGGCGAAAGGCACCTTTCAGCCCTTGAATGCTTTTACGGTCTGTGCAAACGTGGTGGGGTATGCTTGTGTGGCGTGGATAAATCCGGTGTGACAGCTACTGTTCCTCTCGTAGGCTGTCTCATTTAAAGCCTGCCATGACATTCTACAAATCTGAAAGTATGTCTTGATGTGAAAGTGATTTCACAGCCAGTGTTTTTGGGACTGTATGTACAATCAGACCTGTCTCTTACGTTGTCAGGTGGCACGGTATTGTCATCTGGTGACGCTAGGTGAGGAGGGGTAGGGGTTGGAGGTGTGCCAAGCAGTAGACTCTGTAAGAGCATCTTAATGAGTCCAGACTCCAAGCGGGAGCACTTCACCTACCCTTGAGCACAACATTTTAAAGTGAAAGGGATAGAGTTTCTATTTGTAGTTTGTGGAGTTCTTTGCTATAATTTTTTGGAATATAATGCAAAGATATAAGTAGCTAATACTTTTTGGGTGCCTTTTAAACTTGACAAAATAGTTCTAGTATTACAGTTTATTTATAGATGCTACCTTTTAAATGTTTAGTTCCATTCATATTGTGATATATGGAGTATAAGGGGGACTATCTTACTAAATAACACTGTCAGGCCAGTTAAATAAATCTGGCATGGGAAGCTGTAGGCAGTGTGTGTACTTACTTCATATACCTTGCTGTGTTCTTAGGGAACTTGTTTAGGCTACCATTTTCCCAACTCTTCCCATTTCAAACCTTACGTATAGCGCATTTTAGACCTGTCCACTGAAGGGTTCCGTGAACAAACCAGTGAGGTGACTGTGACAGTGCTGTTTCAGCAGAGTCCCTTTCCTGTTTTCTAGATGCCACTCCGTACTTTGTCAGTGTGCAGCGGGAAACCAGCAGTTGATTTCATATCTAGTAAATACCAAGATCAGAATGGGTGATTATGTTTGGCAGCCAACCCGACGTTGACAAAACTGGCTTTTACATATTGGACTTGTTTTTTATCACGATGTGTTTAACTTATTTAAGTCATTTATCTAATGTGAAAAATTACATATTTTTAGTTTTAAAAGCTCTTTGTTCATAATTTCTTGAAGAAATTATAGGATGTTTTGTTGCTGAAAGGGGTTTAGCTCAAACCCTCCTTTTGTAAGGAGAAAACTGAGGTCCACAGCTACTAAATATATTAAAGTGTCTGTGAACCACACGTGTACAACTGCAGAACTAGTACCCGTCCCAGAGTGCTTGTGTTCTAAACATGTCAATGCTGTGGGGAGCGTGAGGACAGCCAGCAAGGTGGGTGAGGTGGCCGAGGACAGAAAGGGAGAGAGGCAGAGAGGAAGGATTTGGAGCGGGGCTGTCAGATGGCGTGGGGACAAAGGCAGGATGACCTCCTGGAAGCCAAAAGCGAGAGTGTCTAAGGGAGTGGCTTGTAAAACATCACGTTCATGAGGGGCTGTGGGTAAGCGCCGAGCGGAAATGGGGTCCCTGGAGACACTTGGGAAAGCAGTTTCTGTGGGCATTTTGAGCCTTTTGATAGATATTCACTCACTTGGCAGAGGTTTACTAAGCACTTACTAAGTACTAATTGTTATGCTGTTAGAAGAGCTTCCTGGGGACAGACCTGAAAAGACAGGGCTCCTGCCTTCAGTGTGCCAGAGGACGAGATCAGAGAGCCCAGGGACAGCACACGGTGGCAGGGACGTGAGGAGTGGGCGCCCGACCGCCGGGCCCCCGCCTGTACTCGAGCTGGGCCTTGAAGGGTGAGCAGGCTTTCACCTGAGTGATGGCCTTGCAGGCATGATTCTGACCAGCTCAGGGACTGGCTGTGTGTGCTATAGATCCAGAAGGTGAAGGTCAGAGGCTCAGCGGGGTCACGTCCTGCAGGCCTGCACCCTCCGCCAGCTCCGTTGGTCTTACGCTCTAGACAACAGGGAGTGGGCAAGGGTTCTTGAGAAGGGTTTTCTCATCTACTGTTTCAGTTCAATTCAGAGATAAAAGCACAGAGTTTAAACATGTCACCTGGGCAAGGAGGACGTGCGCCACGCAAGGCGAAACCCTGTGTTTTGGAGCGGCACCACCATGCTAGCCAGTCACGCACGTGGCTCTTGTTAAATGAGTGTTTCCACATATGGCCCTGAGGTCGCCACGTCCTCTCTTCCTGTCTGCATGCCTGGTGCCCCTCACCATGTGCCCAAGCAGCCCGAAAGCTCAGTGTTAAATCTGTTTTCACATTTGGTATCATAGGTGGCACCCAGCTTATGCTTTTTACCAAAATCTAGTTATTAAATAGATTTAAAAAACCAGTGTGTAATATGGACAACTCCCTGCCTGCCAATGATTGTCCTCCCTTCTTGTGAACCAACCAACTAGAAAGGGACTTGGCTGACTTGATTGGAGCAGAATTAGCAACTATCTCTAGAATTAAAAAAAGAAACTGACACAGAAACCTAGCGACATGTCAGTATTCTCGTGTTTCCTCTCGTAGGTTAAGGGCAAAGGGAAAATCAGCTCGAGGAGGGATATGAGGTTATTAAAGATTCTTCGCGCCTACAGTTGTACAGCATTCTTCCCTCCACATTGTTCACTTCGAGTCCCTCTACCCGCGATTGAATATTCTCTTCTCAGCTCATCTTTGCCTCTGTTACTCTCCTCAGAATTCCTGAGGGTCACCAGCTCTATTTCGTGAGCAAAGGGGACTGACGCAGTGAATGGTAGGGTACTGTTGGCATGACCAGTCGGAGTAATTCCCAGACACAACCAAGAATTGAAGAAGCGGGCGAGAAGGCAGCCAGCACTCGGGAGGTTCCCGCTCGTCTGGATCCGTAGTTATGGAGTGAACGGAGGTTGTAGAAACCAAACGGAAAACTGGGTCCTTAGTGCTGTTCAAGGAGGAGGGCGAGGGGTCATAGCTTGGGGCAGGGACCCGCAGAAAGCAGTGAGAGTCATACCGCCTCAAGTTTTCTTTCTGTAAAATGGGCACAGTAATGAGAGTTACCTTGGTGGATGACATGAGAGGAGATTCTTCATGGAAGCAAACACATAGCACAGGACGCAGCTCAGTAAATGGTGGCTGTTACTGCCACTAACCCAGGGCTCAGTGCATCTGACCAATATGTATTCTAGAATGTTGTGTGGGATTGCTCAAAAGCAACTCAGTGTAACACTTAGCTCTCAGTTGTTCACTTATTACCTTAGGCAGTTTTAAGAGTCCAAATTGTTATTCCCATTTTGAAATGGCCTGGACTGAAGCGAATCAAACCTGCTTGAAGACAAGGTGCATTCTAGACCTTGTTAGAAATGTTTGGAAAGCTTTAATACTAAGGGATCATGATGTTATTTAAAAATATCCATATTTTCAATTTGAATGAATGATGTAACGTTTGCAAGGACTGTTCGCACTACAGTGAAATGTATGTGTGTAAAGCACACGGTTGTACCTTTGTGTGACAGGTGTTTACTGTGCAGAGTCAAAGTCACGTTACGACCTCAGGTTGTTTACACGGTGCCACCGGCCATGTCAGTCACTAGCTCTGCTGCTTCACGGACACGCTGCCTCCTTCACACAGCTGGCCAGTGAGCACAGATCTGTGTATGTTCCTTTGAAGCTCTTTCTCATTGGTTACGTCTGACACATTAGTTCCCAGCGATACTGCAGAGAGCTTGGAAACACCTCTAATTGGTAGATCGGCAATAATTTGAGTAATGACAAACTTGGAATGCAGTGGAGTTAAAGTCCCTCTACATTCCGCGGCCACCCTCCTGGTGCTGTTTTACTGTGTCTACGTCTGGTGGAGTCCCCAAAAGGCATATGGCCCCGCGTCCTCCCAGTGATTCCCCTGGGCGATCGATTTTAAAACAGCCGCTCGCATGTTGTGCCGAGATGCGGAAATTGGTCGCTAGCCACCGGCGGGCGCAGGCCTTGGACTGAAAGTCAAATTAAGCAGAATTCTCTGCTTAGTTTTTAATTAAGCCTCTATGTTAATTCAAACAGGACATTTTGGGCCTGCGGGGTTGGCCATGTCCTTTTAAGGGCCTCAAGTAGCCTTTCTTCTTTCGCCTTACCATGGCGTATGTTTCTGTTTTAGCGGCACCGTCTCCGCCTTGTTTCTCGTCTTTATAATTCTCAGGGTAGGAGAATGTGAATGGTTTTGATAACGCAATTTTTGTTTGTTTGTTTTATCTTGGAACTCTAACTTACTGTTACCAGTTGAATGTTTACCAAATGTAGATGACTTTGCTGTCACATATATGGAGTGTATCGAACATCGTTTATGTCCATATGAGTTTGAACCTGACCGCACGTCTACACCTTAATGTTTCAACCCTGATAAAAAGGTTGCGTTTGCTGGTAAGTGTTTTGTGGCAGAGACACTTTCCCCGCAGTTTGTGCGTTGGCCACTCAGCCATGTGCCCCAGTCTGAGGGTCTCCGGGCTGCCGCACTGCTGTCCCCGTCAAACTGCCGCTTAGCTGCCCGCTGCCTCCAAGACCTCTGGGTTATCTGGGGGATGGCAGAGAGTTTTCCGGTCTCATGAGGAACCCAGAGGTTGAAACTCTGGCCAGGGTTTGAATGGGAGTAAACAACATGTTTGTTTCATATTATTTTTTAACTTTTACATTAAAATGTTATGAGGACAAAAACTCAACAACTGAACGAAAGTGACTAAAATCTCCTCAGTGACAGATTAATTCCTAAACCAAAAATGTTTGTGGGAGGAACTTAATACTGTGCCTCACCTTAACGCCCATCTTTGATTTGAAATCATAGCATAAAATTTAACATAAGTGACAGCAACATCCTGACCAATTACCCAAACCATCCAGACATCCCGAAATGTCCAGAACATAGCACACGCTCTGAAGGATTAAGAGGTTAACTCCTATAACTTCAAACGGAGTGCTTGATAATAAAAGCAAAAAGTACAAAATTTGCGGTGACTTCCTTTCTTAATTAATTAGACTGACCAGGTGGAAACGAAGAGCTCCGTGCTGGTGCTTGGAGCCCATAAAGCCGGGCACCACGGCCGCACAATAGCGGAGGAACAGAGATCGCTTTAATATGCTTCTATCCTGTGTCACAGTTTGAGATTGTCCTGGTTTATGTCCCTTTTGGCAAACTTACATAAAAGTGACCTTGTACTGTATTTTATGAGCAGATGACTTTTCCCCGCAGTGGCTAATTTGTATCAGGCCTCCATCTGAAGAGACGCAGGGCGACTAGGAAGTCCCGCGCGGCCTCCGTGAGCTTTCATTGCGTTCTTTCATTATTTTTGCTCGTTTTTGCCGCTGCTCATCCATAAATTGTTGGAACGAGTGACTAAGGAAGTACTGCTTAGTGTCAGTGGCACAGGCGCATATTCCGCAGGTTTTTGTGGCCAGAGGAAATCACGTCCAAAAGGGAAACTCCTGCTGGGGACCTTTCAAGGAAATTCACCCAGGGTCGCGTTTTGATCTTGGTGTTTATTACAGAAGATGGAGTCATATCTCACTAACTATTGTTATGTGTTAATGTGATTTTCCCAACACCTTCAAGAAAAAAAATCATTCAGTAGGTTATTAATAGAATCCCTCCCCCCTCCCCCAATCGGCAGCACTGTTTTTCCCCCGAGAAACAACATGGATAAGAATGATTCTGTTTCAAACATTCGATTCTGGGGTGGTTGTTATACTCGGGCTTCCTTTAGGAATCGTCGCTCTTCTGTGGGAGGCATGGTGACCCCAGGATAGCCAAGATTTCAGACCTGGAAGCTTGGCACATGGGACCTCAGAGAAAGACATTAAAGTATTATTTTGAGGAACAGAGTATATTTATTTCATTTAAAAGTTATTTGAGTTTATGAAGATTTTGAACTAAAAATCATTTACTTCATGAAATGACATTTATTTTGTCTCCATTCTGATACAGTTGCATATCGGAGGGAATTAATTATAACTTCAGTAACATCTCTGTTTTTCTTAAATAGCAGCTGTGTTTTTAAAAGACATCGCTCGGTTCCCCTTTGATGGTGCGATACTTTGAATTGGACTATTATTACATAGCACTTTCATCCTGTCTCCACTTATCGAAAAGGAGAGATTTCTCCTGGGCGAGGTGTCTCGTTGCTCAGTAGTGTAGTGGCAACATCGTGAGCTTTTAGGCCTGGATTTAAATTCTGACTCTTCTCCTTGCTGACCTGGGCCTTCAGGCATGTTTTTCAGTGTCTCTGTCTGTGAAATGGGCTGGCAGTGCTTATCTTGTCAACGGGTTTCTGAGGGGCTCAGTCGCCCCATGCAGTGTGTTGCAGATTTCCCAAGAAACAGCTGCAGCAGCAGTGACAATAGGTGCGCAGGGTGGCAGCTGTGCGAGCCTCTGTGAGACACCGTAAGGCTTGGGTGGACTGAGTGCTTTTATACGGTGTCTATAGCAACGCGATGTGAGAAATTAGAGGGGCACAGGCAGCCAGCTTCGTTTATTTACTTTTTGAAATTGAAATTGTTTTATCTTATACCAGTATGGGTTGTAAAAATAGGTATTATGTTTAATAGGTAACTAAAGTTCAAGCTTTATTTTATATGATGATTAAATTACCAACAAATGTCTCATAATTCAGGGCTCTTTGTTAAATAGGGAAAAGTTTTGGTAGTGAGGAAATAAAAAATCACCAGGTTTAGGTTTTAAAGTCATTGTAATTTTAATTAAACTGGCCCTAAGACTTCCAATTTTCATGAAACAATTTTATAGAAATAGTCATTGTCAATTAGAGTCTCTTTTCTAAAACTTTTTGGGGGGATTGAAAACTGTCCACCCTTGGTTGGAATGAACTTTATTTGAAAGTAAAATTAAATGTCAAATTTAATGCTGACTACGGAGCTTTTTACATAATTATGACCCACACCACAGACCCGTAGGAAAGAGCTCAGCCAAGGGGCTGGAGTTCAGACTGTTAAACTCTTACATTTATTTGGCATTGACATGCATGTTTATTTGTCTGTAGAATCATTTGTCAGGATGTCACAGTGTGACTCTTCTGATCTCTAGGAAATGTTGGCCAAATGGAGCTTGAACTTGGCCTGTTGCTTTACAAGTCATTTGGGCCCGTTTGTACCGGTATGTGTTTAATCCAGCATCTTGAACCAATGTCCCTGATTCCTCTTTCTCTCTACCTGTTAGTTTTACTGGCCCTTTGTCTGGCACATAGTAGTAATGCAGTTAGTTGTCAATTTGGGGGCGTTCTTTGTCTTTTCCCAGGTCTGGGAGGCTCTATGATCCCTCCTTGAATCAGTTCTGATTTCATCGACAGGTATGGGGCCCAGTGTTTTCTCCCGGCGTCTCCTCTCTGCTTTGTAGCTGTTTTGGCCTTAAATGGCTTTAAGGTTGTTTAAAGATCTTTTCCAATCTGGTCTTTAGAGTTTCCTTCTCGTGATTCCAAGATGATGTCTACCAACGGATGAGCCCTTCCTGACTACCTCTGTATTCCAGGATGCTTAATGTTTAATTTTCCTGTGTCTTACTTGGCTTGCATGAAGCATACTCACAAGGCTGATGATTTTGGCTGATTTTCCTGTGTATCTTGACTTCTGTCGGTTTTTCATTAATATTTTAATTTTAATTGAGACAATTTTAGAGAAAGCCAATTAACCCTGCAGTGTATTTTATATCATTGCAAATTACCTGTCAACATTTGTCCTTGGATTATTGTGTAATTATAATTAGTGTGTACATATATTTTGTGTCCCTACTTTAATAATTCATTTTATGTACATAAATTTTCTCGTGCAGGAAAAATTGTCCAGGACTTGGAAATGGGCGCAGGAGACCCCGGGGTTCCTCCGCCGGGCGTCCTCTGTCAGGGGGTCCTGCGCATTGTGCAGAGGACCCACAGCTTTGGTGATTTTCTGATGACTTGGCCATTTTACACGTCCTTAGGGTCAGAGTTCACTGGTAGGAAACCGAGAGCAGTGCAAATGAATGGTGTCTGATAGAGATGTAATTGATTCCTCCCTACACATCAGACAGCTCTGAACATTTCACTTTATTGTCCATTGGATATTATCCAGTTTTGCGTCTGTTAGGAAATTGATTTTATTTAGCATTTCCGATTATCTAAGTATATCTGGGGTCTTCAAATTCTCCTTTGACGTGGTTTTAACAAAAATTAAAACCATGTGGCCGAGCTGGCAAAGGACGTGAGAGAAAGGGCCAGGTGCCGGGGAGGAAGGCGGGGGCTGCAGTCAGCAAGCGACAGGGACACTGGCTTTGGGCTGAAGAAGAGGATGTGGGTCCTGGCGTTTGAGCGTCCGGTCAGTACTTACAGATGTCTGCCAGGACCGACGCTCCCGAGACACCTCCCCCAGAGCCAGGTCACTGTCACCAGAGGCGGGAGATGGGAAGAGAACAGGCAGGGCAAAAGCTCTTGAATGTAAAGATGAGCAGGGGCTCAGAAGAGAACGAGACATTTGGGAAAAGCCAGTGCTAGGAGGAACACCAAATTCAGTGTACGACAAGTGTTAATAGACAGAGCAGATTTCAGGGAGACTTTGAAATATCTGATCTAGCATTTTAGATGTTTTGTGGCAGAAGGAATTAAGGATATCTCAACCTCCATATTGCCAGAAATGAAAGTTTTACTGACTCATTCTGATAAAAACAAAATGAAGTGCAGAGAGTTTCCAGGGTATTTCTTCAAAGAATGCAGAACTCCAATTTCATACAAATTGGTCTGGAGATTTGGAGATGGAACCTTCACAGTTTTATGTTATGGGACCAGTATAATCTTGATACTGAAAGTATCAAGGATGATATGAGAAAGGAACGTTACAGGCCCTTCTTATTCATGAACACTTGTAAACCTGAAAATACTAAGCTGGATCCAGCCATGTGTACAAAAGATCGTCATCAAAAAGCATTTATTTCAGGTATGCAAGTTTGGTTTAACATTAGGAGACTGATGATTGTAATTCCTAATAGGAGAGTTAAGGAGAATAAAACCAAGTGAGCACCTCAAAAGAGGCACAGAACACATTCAGTAAAATCAATAACCGTTCACGATTGAAAAGCAAACTAAGAACTGAAGGGAACTTGCTTAGCCTGATAATGGCTCTACCCTAAGCCTACAGATAACATTGTACTTAATGGTAAAATAGTAAAAGTTTGAAATTGGGATGCCAGTTTAAATACTTTTATTGCTAATAATAAGTAACACTATAGAAGAGTTTTAGGGAAGAAAAGGAATGATTGAGAAAAACAAACAAAATAGTCATTATTGACATGATATTGTCTTGAAAAATTCTGTAGAATCTTAAGATAAATTATTAATTCAAATAAGGAAATTTATCAAGGAAGGTGAAAATAGGATTAATATAGAAAATCAGTAAATAACAGCAATAAACAGAAAACCTAATTAAAAATACCTTTCATAATAATTACACATCCTAAGGTATGCTGGAATAAATCCAACAAATGATATGTAAAACCTTTATGGAAATAATATATGGGAGCAAAAAATCTTATCGAAAGATGTTAAAGAAGACCTAAATAAATTAATAGATATTTCTATGTTTGTGGATTTCTTTATGTGGTGAAAATATCTGTTCTCAAATTATTTTTTAGAGTCAGTGCAATCCTAATAAAAATTCTAAGAGGTTATGTTATGGGATAAGCAGATAGTAAAACTCTTACGGAAGAGCAGAGCACTAAGGACAACCAAAGCAATTCCGAAGAACATGGTGACAGAACTTTATCAAATATTAAAAAAGGAGCAAAGGACTTGAATAGACATTTCTCCAGGAAGGTATACACAGGGTGATAAGTGCATGGAAAGACCTGAGCACCACAGTCCTTAGGGAAATGCAAATCAAAACCACGATGAGGCACTTCTTCACACCCACTAGGAGGGCTTCTAGCAAACACACAACAAATACCCTACAACAACAACAACTCAGAAAACACCAAAAACGCTGAGGCTGTGGGAAGTCAGAGCTCTGCGCATGGTTGGTGGGCATGTGGGACTGTGGATGTCACGGTCGTTGCTCAGAAACTGGAACCAGCATCACCGTGTGATCCCGCAGTGCTGTCTGGGGATCTGCACAGAAGAACTGCAAACAGGACTGCAGAGACATTTACACCCCCGTTTTGTGGCATGTGACTTACAGCAGCCAAAAGATGGAAACAACCCACTATCCATCAGCGTATTACAAATAAACAAAGTACGGTGTGCACATTCAGTGGAATATTGTTTAGACTTTAAAAGGAAGGGAATTACGACACATGCTACACATGGATGAAAAAGCTACCAACAGCGTCTCCAGAGAGTGTCAACATGCCCTGCTCCGCTCCCAAAGTAATCATTAGGGTATGGACAGGAGGCTTTGGGTCCCAAGTCAAAGAAAACAGCTTCACAGAAAGCTTGCTTAGGCTCTATAGTGAACTGTTTTTAATATTAATATTTTCTGCAGCCTATTTTATACTGTACACTTATGTAATGTAGTCTATGCAAGATAGAAAAAGCAAACCCCTAAGATGTATTACGCTAAGTGAAAGAAGTCAGGCCCAGTAAGACCAGTACTACTGTGTATGATTCCGTTATATGAGGTGCTTAGCGTCATCAGCTTCGTAGAGTCGGAAATAGAATGGTTGTGGGGCTGGGTGAGGTGGGGCCAAGGGGAGTTAGTGTTTGACGGGTGCAGGGTTTCAGTTTAGGAAGACAGAGAGTTCTGGAGATGGATGGGGTGATGTCTGCACAGCAATGAATGTGCTTAATGCCACTGAACTGTGCACTTAAAATGGTTATGGGGGTAAATTTTGTTCTGTGTACTTTACCGTAATAAAAAAGTACATACACGATGATCACATTGGTGGTCCCCTTTGGGCAGCGTGGTGTGCAGGAGGTTGGTGCGGCTGGGAGGGCCACGGGGGAGCCGCACTGGCCCTGGGCATGTTGCTTTTTGGGTGATACAACCACAGGTATCACAGCCGTACACAGCCAAACAGTGGACTTTCATTATTTAAAAACAGAAAGAAAAAAGGTGACTTATTTCTTGGTGATGGGCTCACATGAGCAAACAGGCTGATAGGTAAAAGCAAAATGCCATTTATTGGTTTTCAGTAGGAAACGCTGACTGAAATACTCATGCACTACGAATGCACACCTGGCCAGCAAAGCAGCCGCTACTGAGAGCCGGAGGGGACGAGGAAGTTAGGGAGAGGGGCGCCCGACACAGCGGGTGAGAGCAGACAGCCCCCAGCTCTGCGCGCATGTTTCCTGTGTTGTTCCCTGTCGTAAGGACAGCTCTTCTGGGCTGTTCTGGGATTCCTAGTGCCCTCTGTGCCACATAAGCAATACGACACCGGTGTCTGCATTAGCATGTTACACTGCTTTATATTCTGTCCAACACCTTAATATCTGGGACATTCTGCTGTTGTAATGAATGAATAATAACCCTAGCGATGTCCCTTTGTTGTGTCTCTACTGGAGCTTGTGCCTGGGTGTTCATGAAACGCACAGTAAGGCTGTGCTGTGATGTCCTACTATGTGAAGTGTCTTATAGGATGAAGCGCTTGCCCTCAGCACCATCTAGCTGTTGTGGAAAATGAATGTGCTAGTAAAAGGAGCTCTTACGTGTTTTGCTTTGATTTCTTTACTAAAATTATAGGTTTGCCTTAAGTATGTTTTCAGCTTCCTCCCCACCTCCCTATTTCCACATTGGTTTGTCTTTGTGTCTTATGTCTGTCATGCTGGGAGAGGAAAGCAAAGCTGCGGGAACTGACAGGCCCAGACTTAAAGTGAGTTCTGGCAGCCACTGAACAGTGCGACCGCAGCAGATTGTTTAACCTTTTCGGTGTGAGCTTCCTTATTTATAATAAAATGTACCTTTCCATTGATTGTGAAGATTCAGTGAGCACATCTAAAGCCACTAGTGGGAGCTCTCCAAATGTCAGCTCCCATCTCCTCTTTGTTCTGAAGTTAGAACAGAATTAGGGGGACAGACCCTCACTGGCTAGCCGGGAAGTGATGGGATGCAGTATACTGAGCAAGAATTCCTTCCGAATTCAAATTTTTGTTTAAAATGTTTGCTCTAAAGTCCCAACAGTCTTTTTATAGTTCAGTTCTTTCATTTACATGCTGGAAACTTGCTGTATTAATGTATTTACTTGCAGTCTGGAGGACTTTTGTTTGGTTAATGTCGGAGACATTCAGCCCATGAATGTGAACACAGTGATATCGTGAATACAGTGGTTCAATGAACGAGCTATGTTAGTGTTTTCATTTTAACTCATCCTAAAATACTTTTTGTCAAAGTTTATGAACTTGAGCATCTTGTAGGTTTAGTTTTTCTGTCTCGTATGGACTACATTAAATAAGTGTATAGTATAAAATAGGCTGCAGAAAATATTAATATTAAAAACAGTTCCCTGTAGAGCCTAAGAAAGCTTTCTGTGAAGCTGTTTTCTTTGACTTGGGACCCAAAGCCTCCTGTCCATACCCTAATGATTACTTTGGGAGCGGAGCAGGGCATGTTGACACTCTCTGGAGATGCTTGTTGGTAGCTTTTTCATGGTTTAAAATAATGAATACCTGCCTTTATTTTCTGTTCTTTCTTAGTGCTTCTATCGATCTTACCCAGATGACTGCATGTATGTTTGGTGTGGTCTTGATGTCATGCTGAGCAAACCTTATCTTAATGTTACCAGGAGACCCTTTTTGTTAAATGAAAACAATGGCTTGATATTTATTTTAAATGTTCTGTGAATGTAGAAAATTTTCCCAGGCTTTCCTGATGGGTGGAGACATAGCATATAAAGTGGTGTTTACATACCTTCCAAGAGGTCAAGATATCCAGGCAAAATCTTGTTTAAATGTTCATCACCATAGAAACATATCAGCTTATTGTTAGAGCTTTTGTAAGTACATTGTAATTTTCACTTTATTGATGTTCAGTACAGAGCAATTAAATGAGTGATTGACCAGCCAAAAAATTTCAAGAAGCAATTATATCATAATTATTTTAGTGTTTTAACTTTACTCATTCAGTACTTACTTAAATCTAAAAAGAAATTTATGAGTTTACATGTATTTAAGTCTTTACTAGCCTATTTAGTCTAATACAAACTGTTATAAGGTTGAGGTAGTTGTGATTTCTGAAATAACACTGGTCTGAAACAAGTGTAATTAATTACACAGCTTGCTTTTCTTAAGAACTGTATGGCATCTCATTGGCAGAAAGTACTTTGTTTCCTTGGTGTTTTTACTAATACACTGAGTGCTTATTCCACTATGATTTTAATAAAAGTAATGGAGTTTCATTATAGTAACTTGGATTTATGGTTTTTTGGGAGGGGTTAGGATAAATATTCATACTGGGGACCAAAATGTTAGGAAGTTGGTGAAATCCTAGTGGTATGTGACAGTTGAAGCCCTCACACTTCCGTGAAGGAAGTGCAGCTGTTGAAAATAAGCAGCAATTCTCTCCGTCCTCTGAGCTTCTCTTCAGGAGACGCATCTGTCTTTATACGATGAGCAGTGGACGCCGCCTTCCTGCAAACAGTGTTGGCCACTCTGTCGTTTGCAGGGTATTTCAGTGCGTTACTCTGACATCTGGCGCATCGTTGAGCTCAGCGTATGTGAGAATGGAGTTGATAGGACCTTCCCCTGGGGCATCCCCCTCCTGATTCTGACTCTTAATGGAAAAATGAGCAGTAGGCATATTTTTTTTGCTTATATGCCATCCTGCTGGTGATTAATGGTGGTGATAAAAGCTCTCACAATGCTTTTCATTACTTTGCAGACAGAATCACATACAGAAGTTTAAAAATCTCACACATTACATGCCACAAAGCCCATATTCGTTAGGCTTTGTAATACTTTTTATGATCTCAAGAAAGGTACTGGTAAGTTTATATTTTTGGTATTTGTATGAGCTAGTTGCTCCTGAATTAACAAGGGAAGTTTCTGATTATTTATAGGCCCATCACTCCTTTTCTCTTTATCCTAAAGTTGCCCAAGGTAAGAAATCTGCACATTGCATTTAATGAACAAATGTGTTATGTTTTTCTATTAGTTTAGCTAAAGTTCACACATGTGACACTTAATGGATTTCAAGTTGGGCTGAATTTGTCCCATTTAACCACAAAAAGAGAATGAAATTCACAAAAGGAAAATGTAAGTGTCCTAGCCGCCTAGTGGATTAAGTCAGAATAACAATTATGTCTTACTACATCAGTCACCTTCAATATTTCATAAACGTATAATCATTTTCAGGGATTTGGATGGCTCGCTCTGTGGCAGCCTTTTCTGTAAATGTAACGTTGCTAATTTACTCTTTTTATTTAGATCAGTAGCTGAAAATAGATTTCTGTTTGTGAGTTATTTACTAGCTTTCAAAAGAAATATTAATCCATTTGAAGTAAATTTTTGAACAGTTTATATGATTTGACTACAGAGACTTTCAAATCATGAAAAAATGTTAAATGTTTCCTATTTGATGGCTTAAACATGTGAATATACATTTTAGACACTTTTTTCTTGATATTAATCATATATCTGTAATAGAAAAAGTGTACTCTTCGAATTGTATAGCCTGTTCCTTTTTAGAAAAACTGCTCACATGTAATTTTTTAACACATACAAGATTTTTTGGGGGGACTTAGTTTGTAAGTACATGTGGACAAATATGTGGCTATTTAACCCTAGTAACACGTTCAGTCAGATAGGGTCATACCTAGGTTGTATTTGAAATACTGCCTATTTTTCTCAGTGAGAGAATATACTTTTTCTCAGTATAAACAGAAGGGGTGAGTTGTTGAACTTAATAGTAGATTTCCTTTTTCCGACATAAATGCTACTTACAACACTAAATAGAGCCATAGCTTGTTAAATGAGGAGGTTATTTTAGCCAAGCTGTTTTTTTTGAAGAATTTTATGTCGAGGTTAAATGTAGAAAATGCCCAGAAAGTACTTGAGAATACAGAGAGTTCTTATATCAGATCCTGTTAGGAGCAGGCTGTTCCCATTGTGCTCTGACCAGTATGGGAACCATTAAGCATGTGTGGCCTGTACATTTAAAATAATTAAAGTGAGAGAAAATGAAAAGCCAGTTCTCTGTCACAGTGGCCACATTGAAGGGCTCAGTAGACACATGTTGCTAGTGGCTGTCACCTCGGCTTAGCTCAGTAGAGGACCTTTTCGTCCTCACAGGAAGGTCTTGGACAGCGCTGTTCTGTGTTCGTAAGTCATAACTAACTTGGTTTCTTTGATCTGCAGTTGTTTTTTATTGTCCACACAGCAGAAGAAAGAGCAAGGAAGGCCCTGTTCTGTGGATACACTTATGTAGCACGTCCGCTGGTTAGAGAGGGCACTCACGAGAGCACTTTCATTACCTGTTGTCACATCAGTGCATCTGTCCCCAGTTTTAGGCTGCACCCATTGGCGAGTTATAACTGAGAGTGGCTTGGCCAGATCTGCGTTTTGGAAGGATCCCATTCACGCCACACTGTAGGCGACAGTTCGGAGAGAGACACGAGTGTGGGGCAGGACACCGGCGAGGAGGTTAGGGAGTTGTCCCGGCGGGAAGGACACGCGGCAGTGGGAGAAGAGGTGGATGCACCTAGCTGCATTTACGCTGGCTGGACCAGGGCCAGGGTGTGTGTGTGGGGGCGGTGCAGCAGCAGAGGAGGGGACAGTGGGACACTGAGGGAGAAACAGGTTTCAGGATTCAATCGTGGCTTGACGTCAGAGTTAAGTGGAAGGTGCCTCTGAGTTACCTAAGGGGGGTGGAAGTGGGGGCGTATGGTCTTGGCCTCAGTGGGAAGATTTGGACTAAAGGTAAAAACTTTAGACTCCTTGGCCACATGAGGAGGCAAGGTCACCTCGGGGAAGGACCGCAAACTGTTGGGTGAGCCGTCTTCCCCAGAACAGACAGAGGTGCCATCAGGCTGGCAAGCCCCTGGGGAACTGTGATGCTGAGGTTTGAGAAGCACCCACACAGCTGTGAGGCTGGGCTCTCAGACTGAGCGGTGGGAGAAAAGGGGGCCGACAGGTGTTCGTTTGGAGAAGGAGAGACATGAGGACGGGGACCGAGACGAAGGATTCGGCAAGGAGGCCGGAGACCGTGTCAGCCATGCCTCACTGAGCGAGAGGCCAGTCAGCTGCGGAGCAAGAGGAGATGTGCTGGGGACTCAAGGAGAACGTAAGACACTTTCAAACTCAGAGCAGGAGTTGTCATTGGGCTGGAGATCGGTGTAAAGATGGCCAGGCAACGCTGAAGACCCACTTCGGAACGTAACAGCACAAATTCTCGTGGTTTTGTACATTTCTCTCCCAGGGCTGAGAATTCAAGGAGTGAGCTGCCAGTGGAATCCAGCTGGCCTGGGGAAGCCGAAGGGACCAGGAACCCTGGACTATATCGCTACTGGATTCTCTGTCAACTACCGGAGGGTATAGGCCAGCAAGACAAGGCTGATGGAGGGGCGGGGGGATCGAGGAAGTGGAGGTTCTAATGGTGAGGACGCAGCTCACAGAGAGGACTGGAAGTGTCAGAGAAAGTGGGAAATGGGGCCGAGGGAGGGGCGTGGTAGTGGAGCCTGCGGGGGTGGCTGTAGCAGATAGAATGGAGTTCAGCTTCTTATGAGCTTGTGTGTTACTCATGCTGACAGGATGTGACAAGAAGTACTTGTCAGCCAGCTGCACGTATCGTTAAAGACAGGATTGTTCGTCACAAGTCTGTAGGCGGTAGGTGACAGATAGGAAGAGGGTATACACTGGCATTAGAAGGGGGTATAAATTTCATTCAGAAGCACAAGTGGTACAGGAACTCCCAAGCCTTGGAAAGTTCAAAGACAGAGGTGATGATTTGAGTCATTAAGTTAACCTTGTGCGGAGCTGTCTAAACACCACTGTGCTAAGCGAGCCATATATTAACTCACTTGGTCCTCACACTAACCCCACGAGGTAGGGCGTTAGTAACACACCCATTTTACAAAGGGTTCCTCCTTTGGAAACCGAGGCACAACAAGGAGTAGTCGTTTGCCCAAGGTTATACAGTCGGTCAGCGATGGAACCGAATTTGAACCAGTCTGCTGCTGGAGTTGGGGTGTTAACTAGCTCACTACGCAGTCTGTCTTGTAAACTGAACTTGGATATTTTAAAAAAGCTATTCTTGTGGGTGTCAATCTGCTGGAAATTGATTCTTTTAAGAAAAAAATTGAAAAACAAAAATAACATTAATTGGTTTTCATATTGCTTAAGTCATGCACATCCACTCTAGGAAATTCGGAAAACACGGAGAAGCACAAAGTACACAAGAAGCAAAGTTCCTGGTAGCCGGAGTCCTAGCGATGGGATAGGCCCTCCTGGCTGGCCTGCAGGGCTGGCTGTCACCATAACACCTCTTCCTGCTTCCGCGCAGGGCAGGGCGAGCTGCAGCCAAGCCATCGTCGGCTGTCTCACTCCCCTTCACAGCTCTGCCCAGACACGTGTCAGTTGGTGGGTCACTGGGGACCCTTCCTTTTCCTGCCTGCCTGAGAATGTTCACTGTCAGATCCTGGAGGTCTTTCCATAGCCGCCATCCCAGCCTGTGGGGGCCCCTGTTTGTTCTTCTCCAGGAAGCCATGTTAGCTTCCCACCCGGGTGCCCCGAGCTGCCCAGAGCTGCAGAGGCGCAGAGATTTCATGGGGCGTGCTGCAAGCTGACAGGTGAGTCGGCCGTCTGTGCGGACGCTGGGTGTAGCTATGGCTCCTCAGTCGGGGACGAAGGACTTCCCTGCTCCCAGCTTCCTGCAGCGGTCAGCTCCATGGATGGTGTGGCCCAGATGGAGGCTGCTCCCGTAGTGGGCTCCCGGCTGAGCTTCGGGCACTCACATTATTTAAAATCGGTGGCAAGCAAACCCGCCTGACCTTGCTCTGGAGGGGACATTATCTTTCTCGTGTGAGACGGTGAATACATAGACCTGCTTCTGCTTCCGAGAGACACAGTCTCTGTCTCCCAAGGCTGTTTGCTATACACTCATCCTTGAAAAGACCATTCCTGCGTCTGCTGTGAACTGCGCAGAAATGGGAGAGGCCCATCCATCGTCTCCCAACACAGAAACATACTTGAAGAAAAACAAACTTAACTGCTATGAAACATTTCTTAATATCAGAGGAAGTGAGTAACTCTTACAGAGATTGAGCCCTTACCATTTACCATCATCATCATCATCATCATAACACTTATGGTTACGTTGTTGTAACAGTTTAATACAGTAATTATAACGTACTATTAAAACACTTGCTTGGGCAGCGGGTCTCAAATAGTTCCAACGAGCACTATTCTTAGCTCATAGATATTAACACTGGTATACTCTTTGGCACGTATCACAACGCTTCAGACATGCGTGTTACGTGTTGTGGGAGCCCTAATATTCCCATGGGCTGGTCAGAGGCAGGCGCGAAATGTGAGCGTATAACACACACACCAGAGTACCTGCTCTTTATCTGTGTTTTTTATAGGCTTTAATAGTTTTATAGGCTTTAATAGTTAATGTGTAATAAAATGATTCTTGCTCAGGAAAAGAAAAATTATTGCTTAGAAAGAGAGAAAGAAAGAAAAAGAAATCAGTGTTAAAAAGTGGTGGTTGTATCTGGGTAGCTTGAGTGGTTGGAAAGTTGTGAAGTCACGTTCGGAGGGTTCTCCCGTGAAATGGGAGTGTGTTGCTTAGTTGTTTGTTTTGTGACTGTTCACATTTCATCTCACTGGAGTAGTCACTACTGCTAGATGTAAACTACGAGTCTCATCTGCTCTGGTTCAGCGGCCTCCTCCCTGTGGGCGCAGGAGTGCCAGCTCTCACTTGGGCAGGGCAGCCCCATGGTGGTGGTGCTGGGTCACTTGGACCCATGCGAAAACCTGCTCACCCCTGGGTTAGGACACACCTGCCCTCTCCACTGAATTTGAGGAACTGGAGTGCCATGATTTAAGTTCCTATTAATCATGCCTGGAGTGCAGCCTATTCCTGTAACCTGGAAATTGGAAAATGATATTTAGGGCAAAACTAAAATAAGTGTATGTTTAGGAGCTTTGTTTATAGCTGGTATCTCTCAACTATTCTTAACGCAGAAGGAAAGATTGCTGGGTTTGTTGCTAAACATGGAAGTATTGATCATTTTGCTTGCTGTGTTAGGTGTTGTAGATTAGTGCATTACCATATCAGTATGAATTTTTAAGTTTAGGTACAGATTCAATCATTTGGTGACTTCAGGAATGTAAGGAAGGTTCTTTGTTTTTGTTTTTGCCTTGGCCTCTAGTTTGGCCCTGAGGTCAGAACCTGCTTTATATTTATAGCAAACTGTGCATAAGGATTCTTTGTTATCTTCCAGCCTCGTGCATTAATGAGAATTCTGTCTAATGTGGAGAGGAGTGAGATGGTTTATCTACTGTCCTCTTGGTTTCTCAGGTGGGATTAGCACGAGGAGTTCTCCGGCCGCGCACTAGAGGGCGCTGGAGGCTGGGCGTCGCGGAGGACGCCTGTGCCCGCGGGCCGACTGGGGCTTCTGTGCCTTCAAGTTCAGCGGGCACTAACCCGTTTGGCTGTCCCAGTTAGCCTTACATTCCTTTGATTAGAATCACAGATAAAAAAATTGTTAATCTACGTTCATGGTGGAAAGTGTTAGGAAAGTAATTAATTGTTTGAAATAGTTCTGCAAAATGTTTTTATGAAGCATTTTTTGGGTGGTTTCTTCAAAGCTTGATGGTATTTTACGTCATTTTGAATGTGTCAGTCTACACATTACAAACTGTAAGCCTTTAGTGCTTTTTTGTCCAGCTAATAAACATAAATTTCCTCTCCTTCCAAAGAATTTTTATGCTTTCACATAGACAGAAACCTAATTGTTCATGAGATGAAATAAAATATTAAAATTATGTCTATTATATTTTTCAGGGAATCCGAGCCCGGATTTTAGAGACCCTGGTCATGCTTATCCTTCTCGCATTACTGATTTTTGGGATCGTGTGGGTGGCCTCCGCACTCATCGACAATGACGCTGCGAGCATGGAGTCCTTGTACGGTAGGCATGGCCCTGCCCAGACCAGCTTCTCTGGTGGGGGCCGCACTCGCCAGTCCCTTTGTAAAGCATTTCAGGAATTCTTTGTATAGTTAACCCTTGTTGTTAATTTACAGACTGAAGTTTTCAGACATGTTTAAGAAAAGAAATGAATACTCATGTGTTTCCTATATGCAGAACTTGTAAGCAGCTTTTCAGATTTTTTTTTTTTTTGGTTAGTTGGTTTCTGTTCTTAAAATTCCATGGAGGCTTTTTTCCTCCCTCCAAACAGGTTTTGCAAGGGGGTTATTTCCTGTTCTTCTATTTTAGATCTTTTTATTGTACAATTTAGAAATTATATGGTTTTAGTAGACTCAAACAGGCAATTACAATGTTTACTATACATTAATTTATAGTCACCCCATATCTTAATGTACAGTATTTTGGACTTACTAAAATATATTTACATTTTTTATAGATCTCTGGGAGTTCTACCTACCCTATTTATATTCCTGTATCTCACTGATGGGATGTTTGTTACTTCTCTGTAAGTATTTTTCTGACTTAATATGATAGGGAAGTAGAATTATTCTGTGTTCTAGAAAATCATGGGAAATTTTCCTGATGAGATTCCGTAACAACTTGGAGATTTTTTTTTTTAAAGTTGGCTCTTAACTTTTTTTATGTTCAAGATAAATTTTGATAAACTGAAGTCTTGAAATAATGAGACATTGTGTTGTTCTCTAAGGAAAGTGTCTTCCACAGGGTTGGGGGCAGGCTGGGGAGGGGGAGATTCATGCACGAGCACACACACATGCACACTCTCACACATACATGCACACATGTGCACACACGCACACACACGTGCACACACTGCCATTGCGACACTACTTTCTACTTTTGAAAGGTGATGGTAGAATTGTGTATGGTGAATTTGTGGTCTTTATTTCAGAGTTTGTTTAGTTTTACTTAAGACATTACAACATATCTCAGGGATATTATAAGCAGATAAATGTAGTTAAAAGGATTTAAGATTATAGTTGTCACTTTTAGATATTCTTGTCTGGTTCTCACTTCCATTAGTACTTGAAATTTAATCTGTTCTTTCGTTGGTTTTCTTTAATTGCTTTTAAGTGAAAATACTTACTATTCAACTGCTAGAGTCTTGCGTGCTCTAAGCCTCTCTAGTCGTCACCGTCTCTCCTTAAGTACAGGAAGACACCCCCTTTAGCTCCTCATCAGAGATGCTGCTGAGCCCTCCGACCAAACTCAGAATCTAAGTCAAGACAAGAACTTTCTCAAAGCAGTAGTGTTTGAGCTGCTTTATTTTCTGGACTGGTGGTTTATCTGCTGAGTCTGAAGTGAGCTTTCTGTCTGTGATCCCCCTGCAGTGTGCACCCCAGTCGGCCTTTCGCGCATGTTCACGGTCATGGGTCAGCTGCTGGTGAAGCCCACGGTAAGTAAGTCACAGCAAACCACTCGGTTTGTCAAGGAAGGTATTGCACTTGCACACCCTTTATGTTGTGAACTGGCAAAGTTATGGTTCTGAAAATTTGGCTGCATATTACATCTTGATTAATTAAATTGTACTTTTTCCCTTAGTCTCAGAAATTCTATATATTCATTTTTAAGTGATTTTCAATTGGTAGTAATTCTAATGATTTGTCCCTAAGTTTCTTGGCCTCTAGCTAGTTTGTCAAATATTTAATAATGCGAAAATAATTCTTAGCTTCATGCAGGGAATTTGTCACTGAAATTACTCTCATGGCCCCTCATTGCCCAAAACTCTAAACCACTTGTGTGTCCCGGGGCCTTTCCCAACCTTCCCACTGAATTGCCCGACAGGTACACCCTCCACACCCCCCAGCTGCCCCCACAGAGTCCTGTTCGAGGCTGCAGCTGACTTGCTGGCTTGGAGTGGGCAGTGCAATCTCCCCAAGCACGTCTGAGGGGTTCTCCCGCCAGCGTTCCTTCCCTGCCAGCCGCCGGGCAGCCCCCTTACGTCTGGCTCTGATGTCCGTGCACTTAACTACCGTCTCTGCACCTTCCCTCACTTCTTCTTTGTGACGAGAGGATTAAGGTCCTTCCTCTGCAATCTCGTATTCCCCTTTGTCTGTGTCTTACTAGTTGCCCTTAGTAAATGATGATGGTTATATGTTTGTTTTCCTAGCAGGGTGATTCACTAAGGGAGAAGAGTGAGGAGATACCATAATCGATTTTTTTTAAGCAAATGCTTGCTTAATTATGAAAGTTTTTTTGTAAATGACCAAATCTTGTCATATCTTCTTTTAAGTAAATTGGACTTTTTTATTGCTACCTAAATATACACACACTCAGATACGATACCCATGCTATTAAATCTTGAAATTCACTGCCCTCTTCAACAGGTTTTGTGACACTGCCTTCATTTTGTTTCTTCCTAATTCTCTGTTTGGGTGTTTTTGGCTCTTTTTTTCATTTTCATTTCCTGCCCCCTAAAATAGAGGGAGATGTTTAAAGTCCTGTCCTGGGTTTGCAGTGCTCTTCTCTGTTCTCCTGACCCCCCTGCCACTTACTTCACTCCTAACGCCTAATCCTATGAGAACAAACTTCAGTCCAGGGTAGGTGCTGGAACTGAATACCCCACAGAGCCGAAA
Source organism: Rhinolophus sinicus (assembly GCF_036562045.2). Lineage (NCBI taxonomy): Eukaryota > Metazoa > Chordata > Mammalia > Chiroptera > Rhinolophidae > Rhinolophus > Rhinolophus sinicus. The sequence goes on from NC_133760.1 coordinate 51,126,440, forward strand.
ACTCAACGTACATGAAACCAAACTACTTCTTCAGCTCCCCTCCCCAGACTTGTCTGTTATTAACAGTCTCCTCAAAACTTTCATTATCTTTGCCTGTTTTCATCTTCCTCACATCCAATAATAATGGTTACTTACTGAGTAACTGAGTGTGTGCTATGCGCTTGCAATAATTACTTTATTACACACGTAATTTCATGGATCTTGATGACAAACTGTAAGTGAGGTGGTGGTGTCCCCATGCTTGTGGCCGAGGCAGCTGCATGTCAGGGAGGTCGCGTCTCTTCTTCAGGCCCACAGGTGTGGGAGGTGGCTGGGGGTGGCTTCCGAGCCTGCGTTCTGGCCCAGCGCTCGCTCCGTCCTGCCTGGACACTAGAATATAAGCCATTTAAGGTCAAGGACTATGTCTGACTGTATTGAGGTCCCCATGGGGATGATAACAGTGTGTTTTCATAGGCTTGTTGTAGAATCAAGGGGACGATGCTCAGAAACACTCGACACAAATATGCCATTCATGTGTGACTCACACAGCACAGACCGGTGGCGGGAAGCCGTTATCGGACAGTAAGAGGAAATCCTTTTGTGTGTTAGACTGTAAGGAAAGTAAAAACAGTGGAAAGTAGCGAGAACACCCAAGGGAAAGAAACGTGGTGTGGTGGTCCATAAAGATGCAGTCCCCGTCTTCCTCAGGTGCGGGCTGTCCTGGGTGACTCAGCCCTGGGTTACTGCCTCCTGGCTGTTCAGTGCGCCCTCTCTTCTCCACTCTGGCCTCGCTGGCCGCCTGCCGAATGGGTCTCCCCAGCCCTCCTTGCTCACACGATGGTATCTTTTGTAACTATGTATGTTTTGTTAATATTTATTCTTAGGTTATTTGATTTTGTTATTAGCTCTAGGCCATAGGAGACTATCAATGTTTACTGAAATACTGGGAATTATTGGATTGTTTTAAATAAGTTTTGTATAAATTTTGCAAATTTGGTACCTGATAGGGATTGCATGATTTGAGAGTCCTTTTCCTGAAAATACCTCATCAGGCAGCTGAAAGAATATACACGTATAGGGTTTCCATCTTTTTGTTTTGTCCATCAGCTCCTCACAGTTTACTGCTGTGCTGGGAGTAAGTGGTTTGGGTTTCAGTGACAGAGGACATTGATATCAGCTCTTCTTCCTTTCAGGTTTTCCCGGAGCTGGGAACAAGCTTAGGATTGTCTCAAGAAGGAAAGCTGTGTTAACAAAGCTAGAATTCAACAGTTTTAGGTTTTATCAGTTTCAAAGACAGTGCAGATAATGTCCCATATAATTGCTTATTGATTAGTGGTTTTTGGGTTGTTGCTTTTTACTCGTGTTATGTGGTGTGACAGTGAGTTGTAGCTGCGAGAGCTTACTATTTCTCTAGGGTTCTGTCTACAGGATCATTTTGATAATACCAGTGTTTAATATCTGTGGAAAATGTTATAGTCTATAAAGATGATGTAAATGGGAAGTACTGCAGGGTAGTGATTTCTTGTTTGAAACATTATGGAGGTAAATAGAGGTGAGAAACCAGTGTTGGACTGGGTCTCTCTTTCTTCCAGATCTAAAATACTGGCTTGGGCATAATGAAATATTACTGCATTTACCCTTTTGGATGTTTAGAATTTATACATTTGTTTGCCATTGAGAGAGCTGCAGAGTAATTTAATCCTTTAAAGGTTAAAAAAATTCCCATTTAAATATGTAGATTTTGTGATCATCAGCTTTTGATGTACTTAGTTATACCCTAAAATATTTTTACTTCATTTGTCCACAGAGTAGTTTGAGCATTTTTATTTTAACCCCTAGTAGTTTGAGTGGTTGTCTAAATTACAGAGCAAATAGCCTCGATGTTCTCATCAGCACTGGTTTTGCAATGTCACATCATTCATCATTCAATAGTTTGCTCTTTAAATTTAGATTCTTGAAGACCTGGATGAACAAATTTATATTATTACCCTAGAGGAAGAAGCCCTTCAGAGACGACTCATTGGTACGTATATATTACCTATTAAGACCAGAATAAAAAATTATTTAATTCAAAAAAGACAGACAACCTAGAGGAAAAATACAAGCTTCTCAGTAACTGGTGCTGCAGCGCGTGGACCTCCCCAGTGGGGAAGGGTGTGCTGAAGACTAGTGCCGTTTTGATCAAATTCCCATCTTTCCCTGACTGCCTGGCTTAGTTAGCAAGGTCAGTTCCGAGACTCTGGCCATTGCAGGACACCTCTACTGCCAGTCCCACTGTATTGGGAGCATTGTGACTTCAGTTGCTTAGTGACTGTCATATCCCTATTTCATTTCTCTCATGCTGAATCTTTCAGGTAAAAAGCAGTGTGTTTCTTTGACACTGAGGTGTGAAATTGGACTAAGTTGTACTCTGTTGTAATTTGGCAATGCAGTTCATTGTCAGCTGATAACCAAGTGAGCACGTCAGAGACTTTAACATTTTACGTTTCGTTACTGATCAGTTTTGGCTTTAGAGAACTAATGAAAAAAATAGTAATGACACTAGTTTAACAGATGAATGATATTGTTTGGGTAAATTTTCTTTTGATTTTACCTAGGTGATTTTCACCCTGCACGCTTTTCTCTTATAAAGTATTTTTTTAATATTGAAAACCCACCACCAATATCAGATTATTAATAGCTAACTGTATTTCAGAATCATAATGCAAGAGTAGGTCTAAAATGAAGGGTTACTGTAAGTATGAAATACTAAGAAATAGAAAGAAATATACCTACTTTCAGTTACAAATACTGAATTTTAATCATCAATCCAAAAAGTGTTGATAATACTTATAACTTTGTTCTTAGATCAGCGAATTTCAGATTGCATCTGTTCTAGAGAATTCTTGTCAATAATGTTGTATATTTTGATACTGATAACTTTTAGACTGGAATTACATGTATCTTTTATTATTCTAACTTTATTAAAGCTACTTTAAGATTTAAGCCTGTTTAGTTCTAGAATTGTAACTTTAATCAGTACTGTCAGCTTTATAACATTTCATGAAAGTGGTAAATATTATATAAATTTGCCTTATTTAGATAATCGTGCTATTGTGAAATAAAGATGCCAGAGTTGTAAGGAATAGATGCCAGGCTGCCCCCTGCAATGTGGGGTCACGTTTCAGGCGGAGGTGCACACCATTTCTTTCTTACAGACCAGGAGGCCCGGGTCCAGGAAAGTAAAGTGTAGTGCTCCATAAATTATAGAATTTGAAGTAAGTCTAATCAGAACCAAACCAAACTGAAAATATAGCCTTTTCTTACTTTGCTCTGACACAGTAGGAAAAAAGTCCTCCAGAATCTTTCTAGATCCTTTGGCTTCTCAAATCGAAAGTGGTTCGTAGTACTTAAAGAAATTGAATAGGAAATACTTGCCAGAAGGCTGATATTATAAAATGAAGCCAGCCCAGAAATGTCCGTGCGGAGAGGACCAGGGATGGTGCCATAGCTAAGTGTGTGATTTGTTTTCTGCCGTCCTGGTCAGCTGCGCGCTACCCTTGACTGCCTGTTGGCTGGCTGTCCTCAGTCTCACCAGCGACAGTCACCAACAGTCTGTCGCAGGACTTGCCGCAGTTTTGCTGTTTGCTACTGGCTGGCACTGGGACTGTTTCCAGCGGAGAAGAATAGGCTTGTGACATAAGAGGCTCTGTGGCAAAATGGACATCTTACTAACAGAGGAAGACTCGTGAGCTTCAGTACAGTATATTTACCAATGTGGGTGGAGGGAGAAAACCAAGATGGAACAAAACAACATTTGCTGATTGGCTGTTTTATGTAGATCATAGGGAGTTAGTAATAGGAATCATCCCCATGGGTTTTATTTCATCTAGAATTTTGTGAAATGTATTTTGTGGTACCAGTTACATTTTAAATTATTTTTTACAAGAGAAGTTTTCATTGTTTTTGCTCTGGGCTATTAAAAAGAATTGCAGATAAAATTACTTTTATCAGAGTAAAAGATTAAAAAAAATAAATACAGATTACAGCAGCAATTTACCCAGAATTTGAGGTGATGTTTTGCTAATGAATGGCACACTGAGTGTGCTGTCTGGGTCCGTGTGGGGACACATGTCACGTGAGACCTGGGGACATCTGCATGGTTTGCTCTGAGCCCAGCTTTCCAGTTATCTGGAAAACATGATACTTAATATCAAGAAGTGCTTTAGTGCAGGAACAGCACTAGTTTCTCTGGGAGATAATTTGACTTGTTGTGGTTATTATATTACTGGAGATGAGCTTTCGTGCCGGTTTTTCACGTCTCAGGATTGCTTTCGGATGCAGTGTGTGCCGGTGACTCTATCGTCCTGTTTGCCACTCGATGGTGCTAGAGGTTTTGTTCTTGTTGAAATAGTCTCACTGCATTAAATATGTTAATAAGATAAAGCTGACCCGTGTGCTTCTGTGAGGTGAGCCAGCGTCCTGTTTCCAGACTGCGCCACACTCTCCTCCCTTTTCTGTTTCCTGCGTGTCTTCTTCGGAGCAGCAGGTTTTGTGGAGATGAATTTAGACTCTGAGTCTCAAATCGTTGACTAATTGACTGAAGAAGAGAAGAAGAGTGAGAATCTGTAAGATTTTATCCAGAGCTGAAGCACTTGGAAAAAAGAAATTGCAGAGAAGCCATTGCTTCAGCAGCAGGAGGACCCCGGCTCCCTGCCATCTGGTTGAGACGGCCCCACTGCTGTGCTACTACCTCATCATGGCGGGATAGACACATGTCCCCAGACTCAGCTCCGTGTGGCATGACTCCTGCTTCCTCCCGTCCCAGCGCACAGCCTGAGCTCTGCAGGGGTAATAAGTGCATTGGCCCTTCCCCTTTTCTGGTAGTCAGCATAAGGAGCGGCGTATCCAGGGGCCTTGCATCTCAGACTCTGTCCCCCACGTCTATTCATCCCATTTCGGACCTGATTTCCCACTGTCCCTATGATAGCTCTGAAACTGTCTGCTTGTACCCTTTGGAACAGAGCTGACCCAGCAGCAAAACATTTGTAGCCTCAACCTCACCATCTTGCTTGAAGAAACTTGGCTGTGCCAGTGCCCTTGCTTGTCCCGTTGCCCACCCTCTCAGTTGGTAGCTCCGCCCTCTCCCAGATCCCTCATTTTACTGTTCCCGGAGTTTGGGTAGGTGTCCTATTCTCTTTCGCTGTTTTCAAACTCACATCATTGGTCTGTGACCCGAATACGTCCCCCTTTTCCAGTCACTCCTCACGTCGCAAGCTATTCCTCTTCCATCATCGAGGACGTGAGCTCCGTGTTCACCATCATTCTCTCTGGGACAACACCTGTCATGATGGTTGGAGCTGGCAGTGTCCACATGGGTGACCATTCCTGGACTCGGGGACATTCCTTGACCTTTCTCTTTGCACAGCCCCTCCGCCCCTCATTGCCTGGGATCAGAAGCCCGGCGCTGACAGTAGCAGGGACTCACGTTCTTGCATAATCGCAGAACCAGTCATCCCACTCTCCACCTCCCACCCTCAGTTCACTTCCTGTAGGACTCGGGTTCCTACAGTTCTTCAGTATTGAGATGTAATATGCCGTTTATCTATCCTAATAGCTTTGTTACCTTCCCCCGTATTTCCTTTGTCTGCTCGTGTCCTTACACAGTTGGAATTCCTGGGCTGGTACAATCAGTCCTCTCTCACTCTATTGCCCTCGTGCTTGGCCAACCGCCACTCGGCAACAGCCAGCTCTTCACATCGCCACACTCACACGTGTTCACCTGACTGCAAAGCCTGGCCTTTCTTTCACGGTGTGATCAGTATCTTCAATTTACTTTAGATTCTCCTAGATGACTTACATTCTCTTTCCTCAAACCTTCTTCACCATCGTTCTCAGCTGATAACTTTGCTTGCGAGGCTAGAAGCAATCATGAGGAAATGTTCCCAGGCTTTTTCCTTCACTATTGATGGGCAGCCGCCTGCATGCGCTGCCTCTTCTCCTCATGCTGTACCTGGATTGTCCGTGCTTCTGGCCCCAGTCAGCCCTCCCCCAGGGCCCTGCGTTCTGTCCCTTCTCAGTGATTCAAGGGCGCGATCAAGTGATTCCACTACTGTGTCTTCCTTCCATAAGCGGCTTTCCCCACTTGGGTCTCTTCCATCAGCATAGAGATGTGCTGTAATTATTCTCACTGGCACCTCGGGGTGTGGCTTGCTCTTGCTAAGCCATGCCTGCACCCTGCCACTTCTTCCCCCGTTTCCTGCTGTATTTCGTCGGCTGGCACCTGCCACTGTCTGATACCTGCTTTACTTTCTGTGTGTCGTCCGTCTCTCCACACTAGAGCAGGGACACCGCAGGGGCAGGCATTCTTGTTCCTTTTCTTCCTTTCTGGGCCCTGATCCTATGGCAGTGGAGACACGGAGTGGGTTGATTGAGTAAATAAATAGATGAAAAACTTGCATGTGGAGGGTTGTCGTTGTGCCACAGAAGTGAAGAAGAAAGAAGTGGAAGGTGGTGGCAGCCTGTGGACAGTGTCCGGGAAAGCCCGAGATGGAGTCCTGGCGACAAGCTGGGGTCGAGGGGTGGCAGGGCCATGCGTGCTGGGATGTTACTGAGGAAGGAGAAGTAGGGTGATTTTCCCCATTGTTAAGCCATGAGGTTTGAGCAGCAAGATCCATTTCTGCTCCAAGACCCCTACAGAGCAGCTCAACAGAAAGTCCCATTACATTAATTGTGGTAGAAAATCTTTTGTAATTCCTGCCCAGGATTAGGAGGTACATGTATCATTAGCATGTTTAAATGTTTAAGTAATGCAGCAGCATTAATTGAAATAATTAGCTTTGGGGTGTGTGTGTGTGTGTGTGTGTGTGTGTGTAGCCTCTGGGTGTACTGGGTAACTTTAGAAACACCATAATGAATAGGAATTAGTTTTTGTTGTTTAAGTTCAAACCCTTCACAGTTCCTTTAATGTAATTTATTTAAAAATATTGTAGCCTTTGAACTTAATGATTCAATTGAATTTTGTTAGGTGCTATTTTCATCCTCACGATAAAACGTTCGTATATCACTTTTGGTAGCAGTTACTTTCCTGGTTGATTCTAATCTCTTTTTAAAGCCTGTTCTGTCGAAGCTTGTATTCTTTATTCTTAAGAGCACAGAAGATGTACTTGTTTCATTTTTGCTGAAAGTCAGGTTGTAATACTTTTGTATTCTGAAAAATAAAGGATTTTAAAAAACCAACACATTGACCTTTCCATGGAGCTAGTGACCTGTCAGAAGCATTTTGTCACTATCATCCTTGAGTCTTGCTATTTACAACTGAGTCGAGTTTGCCAGGCAGTTTTATGAGGATGCCAAGGTTGAGGGTGGTAGTTGTGCTGCGTTAGAATAACAGCGTACGGGCAGAGGCCTTCCCCATCAGCACTGGCAAGGTGATGTGCTAATTTGGTTATTATCTGATGTCTTTCACCTAACACCCCTAATGATATACGGAGACTTATGTCAGATTTTATCTTATGTCCTGCACCTTATTTCATCTTGGCTCTCTCGAGGTATTCTTCTGTAGTCTAGCAATGGTTATTCTACGAATACAGTTTACTGTTGGTTATATCACTAAAGTGAAACTATCTCATATTTGTCAGACTCTGAGCCACTTTGAGAAAGGTTTGGGCTTCGACGGGCTGAAGGTGATCAAATACCAGCTTTCATCAGGAACGTGCTTAGCAAAGATTACTGACACCGAATTGACCCCTTCTTTGGCAACACTGTGATAGAAGCAAGTATTTGGTAGTATCTCGACTTCCTGAGCTACTGGAAAGAATATTAATTATACTGGTATTACTACTTAAATGGTTTCTTTCTAGTAACATATCAACATTTGGGTCCAAGGCTTTGAAACAGTGAGAGACATCTTGTTACAATTTATTCACCTTTTTGGGTCATATAATCACTTTTAAGATAATAAGTTGTGGCCCAAACAGATTATTTGTTACAAAATGAAATGATGTGACTGAAGAGATATAAGCTAATACATATATAGTATCAGTGGATGAGGAATACTTTGGCATGAGAAACTATAAAATAATTTTGAGTCAAGTATCATATATTCTCTGACATTTAGAGAGATTGCGTTATATAAATGATCCAAATCTGTTAGCAGAGGACGACTTGCATATATATACACACAGAGTACTTGTTCAGCTGTAGCCTATTTGGGTGATGGTGTTCCCGAGGGCAGCACACAGAAATACGAAGTTTAAAAAATAACCTAGTTTAAGATCTACCAGTAATGTACTCGTATATCTCAAGTAGAAAAAAAAGCCAAACCATTAATTTTACATAGCTTTATATGATGTTCCTAAAGCTCATTGTTTAATATTTTCTGTCTTGTGGCCATTTATAATGAGAGTATATTAGCACTTTCAAAATTGTGTTGGATATCAAAAGTTTCATGTTACTTGTTTCCATATTTAGCCATATTTTTGTGGATATGTCAGAAGTAAATGGAAACTATTATTATTTTAACAGATATCAGCATTGCAAATAAAATAGAGCTTTTCTAGAAACAGAAGTTTTGAGTGTCTGGGTTTTCTGTCTGCTCTGTAGATAGTAACAGCATTTGTCCATGCGGAAATGCTGCTTAGCCATCCGAGCGTCCAGGCTTTGGTTTGCACGAGCTTTCTGCGGTCTGCCTGGTCAGCCTCGGCTGCTGGCGCACAGCACCGCTACTGGCGTCGGGGATGGAGAGGGTTCACTCTACGAGTTATTGGGAGTCTTGGGCTTGCGACCAAATTGTTTGCCTAAGTGATGAGAAACAGAAGAGCTTGTGTGACCTCACATTTTGGTGAGAGAGATCACTCTGGTTACTTTAAAGTACTAAATGTAATCAAAATTTGAAGAGTTGTTACTTGGGTAACAGATTTTCTAATCCAGTTTCTTTTTGGTTATATGCTAAATTAAAAAGATACATGAGAAAATAATTGTTTATGCTATAGGTGTCCACTTCTAAACGGTATTCGTTATGAGACGAAGTTCAGTTCACTGAATTGTTTAGGGAGATCGTCTTATTGCTTCAGGTGATTTGGATTGTTTACATACCAAGTTGGAGACTTATGTTTGTTTTAAGAAATACATTATTATATATTTTAAACTAAATAATTAGAACCTGTCCTTTAACTTCCAAATGTCAATTAAGGCTGTCCTATGCATCAAGAACGTATAAGAACAACTTAGTTATTGAAGAAATGCTAGACTTTGGGAAATTCTGATATCTTGGAAGCAAAATGTTTTCAATATCACACTAGTTTTTCAGCTTAACAGTAAAGCTGGGAAAAGTTGCCTTCAGCTATTAGTTTTCCTGAATCCAAAGAGACGGGTGGGGCAGGATCAAAAATACTTATTTGATCAAAGTTATTGGCTCTGAAGTTATTCTTACTGATGTAAGAAAGATGAAAGGTGTTGTTTTTATTGCACGCTAGTAACAGTGTAATTTTGAACTAATTGGTGTTGAACTGCCAATCACCTGGGGGAATGCAAATAGATACTCTTACAATTTCCTTTGAGGTAGTGAAATCTTATGTCGAGGCTGGAAGGAAAACAGAATAATACCGTTAAATTGACCTTAAATGAGCTGCTTTGTGGTTTTCTTGGAGAATCCCTTTTTATTTTTCATGACTAGTCCAAACAGGTTTGGTCTACCAATTTGACTTATTGACTAGACAATGCTGACAGTGAGCATTTTGGATCCGTCTTGAAGTAAAAATAATGGTAATACGGTTCTCCAGGATAGTTTGATGGTTTTGTTGGTGCAGCTTAAATTTGTGCCCCGTTCCAGGATTTGTTTGCAGTTGTGATTTCTGACAACAGCCATTGTTTCCTTCTGGTCATTCACAGTGGGGGCTGCTGCCTGAACAGAAAGCATCCCGCTCTCACTTAGGCGATGGTGTGGTAAAGGACGGTAATGTCTTGGAAATTTGTGTTATTCCTGATGAATCTAGTCACTTAATAAAAGCATGACTTCTTTGAGGACAGTAAGAATATATTCTTGATTTTTCTATGCAAGGCAGTATTTATTAACTGCCTATTGTGGCCCTCGCCCTGTGTTACCCCCATGTGAACAGTGTTTCAGAAGAACCACGTTAGTTATTTTCCTTTGAAAAATAATACGTTGTAATGAGCTTTGCAGACATCGGACCCACAAAGCAGGCATTTGTATCTTTTCTCTTAATTTTAAATTGGCAGCAGGAATATTGTCTATTCTGATATCCATCCCCTTTCAAAATTCTGAAGACTCACCAGATTGTTTTTTGTGGAGCTGAACTGGTTGCTGGAATAATACTTTTTTACAAGTACAGGGATGTAGTATGGGATTGTACTTGTAACTAATCAGATCTAGAAGTTAAATGAGCATTAGCTGTGGGTACACACCATATAATTTATAAAGAATGGGAGAAAAAGTAAAAGGTACTTATACCTAAGACTTTATATTCAGAGACACTTGAAAATCTTACAATGCTATGCTGTCTTCTTGTTATGTGGAAATATCCATTAATGCTATGACTTAATGTTTTCCCTTTTTGCTTTGGCCGCTAGAAACTCTAAACTTGTAGTCAAAATTGAGCAGTTTTGCGACACACTACCTGAATATCTCTGTACTTTCTTCACTCCCACTCTCTTATATGTTATATATTGACAAGTTCTGGAAAGAATATGTAACATTCCAGTGCATTCAAGAACGCATGTTCTCCACAAGAGAGGGTGTTGGATTTGTGTCCTCAGTGATGGACAGAAGTGAGGAAGGAGATGGGAGGGGGGGCAGTACTCACTTTTCCTGGAAACCTGGGGTAAAACTGGAGTTTGGGGCTTGGAAAGAGAGGCCTCTGAATTCCCTTATTGCACCTGCACCCCTGCAGCCTCGCACTGGGCCTGCCTCCAGAGCCCCCAGAGCACTGAAGCTTCTTCCTTCCAGGCCGGGTTTCTGGCTGGTTCACCCGGTCCTCAAGGATGGAAGTTGCTGGGCCCTCCAGATGCTCTGTCACTGTCTGAGCGGCTGTCTGACCTGATTAGGTGTGCAGGGAACAATAGCAGCAGATGAAGAGAAGTTACCACTCATTAAGGCTGAGCGGTGAAGGCTAACATGGGGAGAGAATTTGTACTTAGTCCCCAAAAGTAATCCAGACTCTCAAGGAGTTAGAGCAGAAAAAGGACTGCCTAGAATGTGGGAAAAAATGAACTGTTCACCAGACAGAAGGTGGGACAGCCTGTGGTAGCCACAGTAGCAGTGTCGCCAAGGTGTCCTGTAAGTATGTCCCCTTCGTGCAGTGTGATTAAGGAGAGAGTCTCGAGATTATCCCGGATGATCTGGTGGGCCCAGGGTCATCACAGCTTTGTTATGAGTGAAAGATGAGGCAGGAGGGGCCCGAGGAGGACACGTGGCATTGGAAGCAGAGGCTGGAGTGGTCCGAGGGAGGGGCCACAAGCCAAGGGATGCTGCAGCCTCTGAAAGCTGGAAAAGACCAACATGGTTCTCCTGTGCAGTCTCCATAGGAATGTGGTCCTGCCGACACCTTGGTTTCAGACTTCTGACCACCTCCCGCATGAGAAAGTAACCACTGAAGCACCAAATTAAAGGGAGAAGAAAATCAATAGAAATTCCATCAGCTGGGAAAAGAAGCAAGAAAGAGCAAAACAAAAAGACGTTACGAAATTCCATGAAAGGAGAAAGCACCAGTCTTTGTAATAAGCCAACTAGTGGATAGCAGGGTTCAGTCCCTCAGTGTCACTGGAGCTTCTGGAAAACTGACTGTGAAGCCTGCTCTGTGTGTAAACATCTAATTACATGAAGTTATCGAAAAAATGTCTCCGACCTAAGGGACGTGAATTTGGAGCTGGAAAGGGGTTCGCTTAGTGCTGCCGCGCTGCATTGAAATGACTCATAACAAGGACACTGGTGCCAAAGGCCCTGCACGTGCCACAGGGACAGTGAACAGCAGTTCATGCACATGGGACAGGAAGAAGAGCTTCGGACTCCTCCATACCAACCCCGGAAGCTGGGAGACAACAGAGCAATGACTTCAAAATTCCGAAGGATAATTAGTTTTGACCTAGATTTCTATATTTAACCAAAGTGTAACAAGAGCAAAGGTAAAATATTCAGACTTGTATAGTCTTAAAAAAATGACCTTCCGCTAACCATTCCTTAGCAGACTGCTGGAGGTATGCCCCACCAAAGTAAGGGGGGGCCAGGAAAGAAGAGGCATGCCAATAGGACTTAAGCTGTGCTGCCGGAGAGAAGAGAAGGAGGTCCCAGGATAACAGCGTCATGAGGGCCAGACTGGGGCAGCCTACAGATGTCTGCTAGGAGAATATCTTCAAGAAAACAAAATGGGTAGTACCGTGTTTCCCCAAAAATAAGACCTAGCTGGACCATATGTCTTTTGGAGCAAAAATTAATATAAGACTCAGTCTTATTTTACTATAATATAAGACATGGTCTTTATAATATGATATAATATAATATAGTGTAATACCGCGTCTTACATTAATTTTTGCTTCAAAAGATGCATTAGAGCTGATGGTCCGGCTAGGTCTTATTTTCGGGGAAATACGGTATAACTGATGAATTTGAAAACCAAGAGAAATGTGAGTGCTCCTTCTGAACAGCAGATCAAGTGACCCATTCACAGAATTTTAGACCAAGAAGGGACCCTTGAGATTACGTCCTACAGAAGCAATAGAGCCAGAATGTCCTGGTCGCTTACAAAGGTGTTTACGCAGCATGGTAGTGACCAAACATGGAGGGAAGCTTGAGTGTTCACACATGGAATGACGGGGCAAAACTGAAGTGCACTCATACTATGGGCTATTACTCAGCTGAGGACCTGGCACTGTGGGCACGGATGTGTCAGCGACTAGGAAGCAAGTGGTAAAATAACGTGGGTGATTTGACCCACTCTAGTAACATATATAATGAAAACCATACGTAAGGTGTGCGTGACTAGGTGAATATGTACACAAATATGAAGAAAGCTGTTAACAGTTGTCACGGGAGGAAAATGGGATTGCGAACAGGAGATCTGGACTTTCTTTTACTTTCTATAATAAGCACATGATACTTTTAGAATTAATAAAAAATTAATAATAGATCCAATAAGAATTTTACCAAAATAATGTATTTTCTAGGAAACATGTAATGTTTAATCAGTAAGAACTTGGACTTGTTAAATGGTAAAAAAACGGGCGTACTCTTCTGTGAATCACAGCAGCATTTGTTTTTATTCTCAATGATCAGAATTTGCAGTGTGTTATTTTATATTTTAATTAAATGTGAACGTTACCTGCTCTGTTCTGTTGGGGTTCGGTTGTTACTATACTTCTAAAATAGTTTTGCTTTCACTAGGAGTGTCTTCATCAGTGGAATACAACGTGATGGAGTTGGAAAAAGAACTTGAAAATGTAAAGATTCTTAAGACAAAATTAGGTATTGTACATTTTTTCCTCTTCACTTGTGTTTTGGTCTTGGTTTCTTTTTTTCTTTTTGCCATGTTTCATGCGAAAATGTTTATTAAAAGGACATTAGAGACGGTGCCATGGACAAATTCAAGTCAACTTATATTGAGCCTGTCAGGTAGATTTCTGAGGGCATTCAATTGTTAGAAATTTGAGTGCTCTTTCTGAACAGCAGACCAAGTGACCCATTCACAGAATTTTAGACCAAGAAGGGACCCTTGAGAGCTCTACTGAGGAAGCTGCATGTCCGTCTTGTTCACCACCTAGTGTCCACCACCCAGTTTAGTATGGTTTTTCTTTTAATGATTTTTTAAAAAGTAGTTTCAGATGTACAAAACAATGTAATAGTTAAACATTTACACCCCTGACAAAGTGATAACCCTCTCCCCCCATCTAGTACCGCTCTGACATCGTATATAGCTGTTACTGTTCCACTGACTCTATTCCCTATGCTGTGCTCCACATCATATGACTATATATATATATACATATATACATATATACATATATGTATATATGTATATATATATATATATATATATATATATATATATATAATTATGCTTGACATTCATTATTATTCAGCTTCAGGTGTACAGTGCAGTGATCAGGCATCTACACCATCCCTGAAGTGGTCTCCCTAATGAAAGAAGTGCCCATCAGATACCCTACAGAATCTTTACAACATTATTGATTATAGTCCCCAAACTGTTTTTCGTATCCCCATGGCAATCTTGTGCTTTCTAATCCCCTCCCCTTCTCCTTCATCCCCACCCCCTCCCATCTAGCAGCCCTCAGTTTTTCTCTATGTCTCTGAGACTGTTTCTGATTCGTTTGTTCATTTATTCTATTCTTTCGATTCCACATATAAGTGAGATCATATGGTATTTGTCTTTCTCTGTCTGACTTATTTCACTCAGCATAGTGTTTTCTAGGTCCATCCATATCATTGCAATTGGTCTTGGTTTCTTATTAAAGACTTTACTGTAGTCCAAAATATTAAAAAATTATGAAATCTTTAGTTTAAATTACAAGCTTTCAGTCTGTCCAAAGCCTTGGTACAGGCTGTCTTTTTGGGGAGAGGCTAAGCATCTATTGCTTCACTTTGTTTTGTTTTGTACGTGTATAAAATGACGTTTAAAAGCTGCTGACGTCAAAGCTGTCGCTCTGTTGTCTTTTCACTTGCAGTGATTCTGACAAGTAATCGTGTCACCCTTTCCCTTCAGTGGCTTTTTTCTCCCCCTGCTTTCCTGGTGTCCTCTTGGTCATTCATTTTGAACAGCCTGACTATGATGAGCCGTAGCAGAATTCCTTTACATTTCTTGTTCTTTGGGTTCACTGAGTCTTGGATCTGGGAATTTATAGTTTTCATCCACTTTGGAAAATTTGGGGCCATTACTTTTCCCAATATTTTTTCTTCTCTCTGTGCCTCCCTTTTCAGGGACTGCAATCTCATATACGTCAGCTCACCAGAAGCTGCCCCTAGCTCAAGTGTGTTCCTTTAGTTTTCAGGTTTTTTCTTCTGTGTGTGTCACTGAAATATCTTCCCAGAGCTAAAATATAACCAGCACAGGATTGAGCTGTTTCATGGAGCAAACTGATTTTAAAACTCTGATATTTATAGTTGGAGGAAAATTAAAAATAATTTGTGTTTTCTAAAAAAGAAATTCGGTAAAACTAATACATACTGGTTATAGTTGTCAGAAATGAAAATGTGAATCTGGAGAGAATTTTTGACAATTACTGAAATCTTCTGTTGTATTGTTTTTCCTTATAATAGAGAGGCGAAAAAAGGCATCAGCATGGGAAAGAAATTTGGTGTATCCTGCTGTTATGGTTCTCCTTCTTATTGAGACAGTAAGAATTTATTTGTCTAGTTATATAAAGCAAATTATATTTACTTTAACATGGCAACTCCCTCAGCTAAATGGTTCCAGGTAAACTGGTTTTCTATCAACAAGATTAAAATCCATTTATGTCTTTATTTGTGAAAACTTAGAGCAAAAATAGAAATTCATGGTAATTTTTAAAAAGTCCTCAAAATTATCTTTCTTCAAGAAAGCAGGAAATTCATTCTTTTGTTTCAATGAAAATTGAGACAAGGTGCTATAGATACCCTGCTTCAAACTCTGTGATAAGATATGAAAATTATATTATTAAATTAGTTCTGATAACATTTCAGCCACTTTTTTTTAAATCGGTGGAGTTGTGGGTTTCCAGTTGTGAAATCAGTTAGTAAATGGATCTATATTATTAGCTTTTGTCACAAGCCTTGAAATTATAGTAATTTGCAGACTCTTTAGAATTTATTCTGGAGTTTTTGTAGATAGTCTGATTATTGTAGGTTTATATGTAGAATTTTGGTCTTGACTACTTCTCTCTTCTGAAGCATACAGTTGGTTGGTTACTTAGATTTTAGTGTCTGTGTATTGGCAAATACGTTTGAAACTTAGAACTGATGGCTTACTTTTTGTGTTGTAGTCCATCTCGGTCCTCTTGGTGGCTTGTAATATTCTCTGCCTGTTGGTCGATGAAACAGCAATGCCAAAGGGAACAAGGGTAAAGTAAAATGTTTTAAAATGTCTTTCTTTTGCAAGAGTATTCTGTATGTATACCCTAAGTGTTTCAAATGAGCCAATTAAAACAGTCACCTTTCTGCATGTATATACTTCAAATTGTATGAATTTCTTTATACAAGGAGCTTCATAAACAGTGTTTACAAACTATGATTTTTGTTTCTGATATCTTACTTTGGATTGGATGGGCTTTTTATCAAGCTTCAGAGTTTCCTTTTATACTTTGTATCAGAGTCTATCTTTGCTTTACTGAAATTCACTATTTGTGATTCTTTAAGAAAATGTATACTCTGAAATAGTGACATACGAAGAGTTTATTAGGAGATTCACTGGGTTTGCAAAAGATCCAAATGTATGATTGTAGGGACTCATGCTTCAAAAGTCACAGTTTATGAAACTGAATCAAAATATTCAGTTACTGGAGGGGAGTCAGATGAACATCTTTTTATGAATTAACGTAGTTTTTCTTTTGTTTAAAAATTGATGATTTTTCCTGCTATAATCCAGAAGTGTTAACTTTTCCTTTC
This sequence comes from Rhinolophus sinicus, assembly GCF_036562045.2. Lineage (NCBI taxonomy): Eukaryota > Metazoa > Chordata > Mammalia > Chiroptera > Rhinolophidae > Rhinolophus > Rhinolophus sinicus. The sequence continues at coordinate 51,143,007 of NC_133760.1, forward strand.
TATTGTGAGTTTTGATCCCCCCCACCCCCAGAAATTGGTTTTATTGGATGTACTCAAGTCTCAAGTTTTTCAATAAAGAAAAAAAATCTCTAAAAAATTGATGATTATATTAAATTCCATCAATTAGCCTATTTGAATATATTTTCCATAGAAGGTAGTTATCACTAAATATTCATATTTGGCATACTTTTTCTAGGTGTCTCTATAAACTTTTGGATACTTGAAATGGCATTTATATTTTGACATTTTATTATATTTTTCTAAGTCAGCAGCTTTCCCATTTGCCACAGAAATGACTTCAAAACTCTTTTAGACTTTTGATGCCACTTCTCTCTCTGAACCATACCATATACCTTTTCTGTCATAGAAAAAAGCCAATGTCTATCTTAATTCCTTCTCTCCAGTCCAAGACCAAGATACCGTATTCTTTCAGAAGCGAATTCTTTCAGCCATAGTCTCGATTTAGATTCCCCCGTACCCCCAACATACCTTTCCAGGACTTCCCAGTTCCATCTGTTATGGCCATCGTCTCTCCACCGGTGTGACCTAACAGCAGGCACCAGGTGCCTCATCCCGTCACAAACAACAACAGTAAACAATTCTCCACAGGCTGGTCTTTGTCTTTTGTTTAGACCCAAATCCACTACAGAGTAAGAAGTCACCTACTATAGTGCCTTCTTTCCACCTTTTAACCTATTCAATATAGCGCACACTAGGTAAGTCCTAAGCCCCATGGACATTTTTGTACCATCCCCTTAGTGCATGGTAGAGAGGGACTTATACCTGGTATGCGCCTTGTGTGATTGTGTAAATAAATCAGATCACCCTAATCCTGCCTGCAGGCCTTCTCTCGAGACAGGGAATATTTCCAAAATGTTTTCCATGCCAGTTGTTGGGGAAGAAATGTTTTTCCTCTACCCTTCTAGGTTCTTCTGGCTGAGAATTTGACATGAGACAGATAAACAGAGAAAATCAAATTTAATTACATATGTAAGGAGGCCCCATAGACATGAGACCTTAAGAAACAACCAAAGCAGGTAGTATATATACCATTTTCAGAAAAAGAAACAATTACTTGTGAAGATTGCATAAAACAAAGGGTTTGAGTTTGGATTAGTGACTTACGAAGAAGTAACAGTTTGTTTGTAGCGTCCTCTGCCCTGAATTCCCTCCGTGGTGATAAGGATGTCCCCCCATCCTGCAGGCACAGGGAGGATGGATGCCTTCCCATGGCTTTTTGTGTTCGTGGAACAGACGAGGGTCAGAGTGTTCTTCCTGCACTGGCTATTTCTCAAGTAACTAATTTGAAATAATCAACGTGCCACCTTGGCATATTTTGGGGTGGTCTGCTCTGACCCCCATCAAAGTCAGTAAGCTTTCTACTAGCATCATTCATTTCTTATTCAAATATTGACAAAAAGTTGATCAATTCTTTGCTCTTACCTTATTTATGTATGAAATTTCCATGGCAGTCTTCCTTCTTTATGCCTAAATTGGAATATATAAAAATGCATAATATTATTTATTGGTTTATTTCTTCTTAGTATGACTATACATTCTAAATTATCCTGGTATTTCTGTTAGATGTAATTGAAGCTGATAGTAAAATAGTTGTTTATATTCAGATAGTTCCTTTAATTAGTAAGCTTTGAAAATGTTTCTACTTCAGTTAAGAAATAATTTTTTTTTGCCAGTCTGGTCTCACTAATAAATGTTACTTTTTCTTTGTGTTTGTTTGTATATGTTCTAGATAAAGATAGGTTTTGAGAATAGGTATAATGTTCAAGAAAAAAATTTATAGCATTACATTTTAAAATTCTGGGTTCATGATTTATATCTTTTAAAACTGAATTCCCAAGGAAGATTTGGAGAAAGGAACCTTTCAAGGGTAGAAACAGGATATGCATATTTACTTTCTTTCTGTGCTTAGCTTACTTTTGACATACTTTAATTGCATAATTTTTATATGTTGCCTCAGGGTTCAGATAATTATGTATTTTATTCCTATTGCACTATTATATTTAAAAAACTTTTTTCCAAGAATATTCAGAATTTCACAGTAAGCATAATCATATCATTTTGATAAGTAACTTAAATTTGAGATAAATGTGCAATTTTTTGAGCTTGATAAAATTGTCAACATGTGGTTGAATTAGTTGATGCTAACTGTCTAATGTCATGTTTTATTGTCCTGTGAAAGTCTAGATGTTATTCTAGGGTATTAAACATTCCTGATTTCAACTGTCCTATATTTATGAAACACCAGTGTTAGGGAAACCAAATATAATAGTGTCATTGAATTCTGAAAAGTGTTGTTTCTTTTTTTTCCAGGGCCCTGGAATAGGAAATGCTTCTCTTTCTGCTTTTGGATTTGTGGGAGCTGCTCTTGAAATCATTTTGATTTTGTATCCTTTCTTTAACTGAACGTTCTGTTTGTTAAGTTTTCTGTCCAGTTTTCTGGGACAGTGGTCATTTACCAAGACACTTGCCTGGAAGAAAAAAACAAGTCATTGTTCCGTAGGCACGCAAGGGGCTTTGGTTTTGTTGTGTTTGGAGTTTCCTTTGGGCCTTAACACTTGTGGAGACTCCTGAGAACGTAAGAAACCTGCATTCTGTGGAGAGTTTTCCCTTGACTCTCCCAGCTATCTCATGGCATCCTCCGTGGTCGGTTTCTACAGCCTCCGAGTTTTTGGAGACTTTATTCCCAAGAAGGATGACACAACCATGACAAAGGTGAGGTGAAGTCTCAGACAAACTGCGGACTGTTTTAGTTGGTAATCGCCCTGAATGGTTCCCTTGCAGTGATAGGTATTTGTTTGTAAGTTGTGTAAACACAGAGGGAAGATTTTCAAAACGCTTGAGGAGTGGGTAAAGGATGTGCTCTGTTCCTTTTGGAAGGCGTCCATGCACTTGTAAATGCCGAGGGTGCAGGGCTGTGGATAGCTGCCTTTGGGAGGCTCCTGAAAGGACTCTTTCCTCTAAAGAAAACGTGTTGCTAATGAGTGACCGGGACTGCGCGGACTGGACTTCAGGGAGCTTGTCTGCAACCTGAACAACTTCGTGGCGACAAGTAGTAGAGACAACGTATTTCAAATCTGAATAATTAAAGCAAGGCGGAAGAGCTCTCTATTCAGAAACATTTTGTAGTCTGAGGCTGATTGGACTTTCTACAGTATGTCCTTGGCTTCTGAGTGACAAAAGCTGTTATCTTTATAGTGGCGCAGCTTTGTAGAACGTCCCCACAGGCCGACAGTGGAGAACTCAGAAGAGCTGTTGGGTTCCTTTCTTTGTATTACATGCTGGGTATTGTCATCTTGTTTTCAAAGGGAGAAGTTATTTTCTATGTATCGATCAATCTATCATCTGCGTAGTATCTATCTGTCTGTCTGTCTGTCTGTCTGTCTGTCTGTCTGTCTATCTCTCTATCTAAAATGCTGTGACTTCTTGAGATACTTAGCATCTAGTTTAAGGACCTTACGTGTTAATCAGTATTTTCAGTTTCTCATATTTATTATGAAAGAATAAGCTGGTGATGGAAGGAGAACTGACTCTGAGTGGTGAGCACACACAGTGTGATATATGGATGATGTATTATAGAAATGTATACTTGAAACCTATGTCATTGTACTAACCATTGTCACCCCAATAAATTTAATTTAAAAGAAAAGAATAAGCATATGATACATCGAAAATGAATTACTAGAATTTAGGTGTTTTGGATTTCTAGCTTTCTGGTATTAAATCTTATAATAGTTAAACATATTAATATTAGATGTAGATCTTACATAAATCTTGAGCAGTACTCGGCTTTAAAAATAGTGTCAGAAATATTAAATGTATTAATTCTTTTTACTTGACAGGCAAATCCTTTTGAAATTGGCAACCTCAATCAATAATGTAAAATGCATTGTCTGAGGTGTAAAGTAATTTTAGTATATGTGCTGCCGAAGCAAGCACAAAAAAGTAATTTAAGTGTTCTGTAACTTTATATTTGTGCCAGGCTCTGTAAATATCTTCTAGAACTTATAGATATAACTTGAAATGTTTGTAGACCAACTTTCTTGTTCTTTGTAAATTCTATATTGAATAGTATGATTAAGAAGTGAGCACACAGCCCAATAGGTAACTGGAATGTTCAGTAGCTTTCCAGAAGGGGGTGGGTTTTATTTTTCATCCTCCTGCTTAACTGTCCAGTGTTTTTCTGACGTCTCTTGACAGATCATTGGGAACTGCGTGTCAATCTTGGTCCTGAGCTCCGCTCTGCCTGTGATGTCAAGAACACTGGGTGAGTGTAACACTTTCATTCAAAGGCCATACCTTTTAAAAATACCTTTTCTACACTTCTTCCTTAATGTGCAGTTTCTAAAAGATCATCATTTGAATATAATATTTCCTCCCACAATATTTGATACCTTTACTTTTATACTTCATTTACATGCAGAGCTATACCAAACAAGTACTTTTATCAAATAAAGATCATTTAGTTTTTTTTAAATATTGAAAAACATTTCTTCTCTAAACAGTGGACTATGTTTTTTCACTGATTAGTTAAGCTTTTGCATTAAGGTAGTGAGGAAACTGAGTTTTAAAAGAATGTTTAATGATTAGAAAATATTAAATTAATTTTTCTTACACGAAATATTTTTAAAAACTTGTAATTTAATTTGTGGTTTACAAAATTGAAAATCTGTGAGACTGGTTTTAAGCTGCTTTGTGCCCCTGGAACCGACTTGAAAGAGTGACATATGTGAGAGCACACAGATTTAAAGGACATCCTTTCGTCCTTAGGATTTTACTTGGCCTGTCATTCATAACATTTCCTTCATTTTTCACTTCCCAGAGAGTTTTGATCTTTTTTCGAAACTAAGACATTTCCACTTGGTCCTTGAGTAGCTGAATGCATCTTCACTTGACCTCCTTACCTTTTATGAAGCTCTGTTGCAGACTGTACGCTCAGTTCTTGACTAAATATCGTTTCAGGCAGTTTCCATTAGGTAGTTCTGTTCAGTTTTCTAGACTTGGGTTTTGACTTCAGAGTGTTCACAAACGATGAGAAAAATCCCATCGTACGGCCTCAGCTCCTGACAAATGACTCGGAACTCTGAGTTGTTTTTGTTCTAGCTCTTACCTCCATTATTTATTCAGGACTCGTGGCCATGAGGGGTGCAGGCTGTGCCGAGAAAGCATAAGTTTTGTACTTAGCTTTGTAATTCTTACGAGGAATTGCACGTTTTACTAAAAAGTGAAGTCTAGTTGTAAATGTAAAAGGGACCCTTTTCCACAGACTAATACGAAGCTCATTCATTTCCTATTTCTTTTATGGTTGTTTTATAGGACTTTTAGTGTTCTGACACCTGCCTAATGGCATGCTAACCTTGAAAATACCAAATATAAGCACGTTAGTAACTTGATTTGTAGCTGAATGTTATCGTGTGTATTCTGAAATCCAACAAATAATTCCTGTGATATTACAGCCACCCTACCATTTTGTCATTTAGGAAACTCACTGTGCACTGTTATTGAAGGTTAAGTGTTAATAGTAATACATACTGATTTTTATGGAAGAAAATTACATGCTGAGTATAGTTTTAGTACAAAGAAAACAGTTTAATGGCAAAATTTGCTTTTTGAAGATCAACAAATTAAATTCCTGAGTAGTTTGCCATAGAGATAAATAAAAAGAAGAAGAAGAAAGATGGAACAATTAAAATGGCACTAGCAGATGCCTGGCCCCAGCTGTCCAAACAGGATTAATGGAGTACGCTCGGGTACAGTGAATCACGTGGTGCTTTGCAGAATACCCACACGCACTGCAGTACGCGTTATGCCCAGTGGCACTGAATAGATGAAAAGAAGTAAATACGTTAAACAGATTCATAGAGGCTTTTCACAGTATTAAAAAAAGCAAATTTCTAGACTAAAAGAAAAAGCTTTATTTTCGTATGATGGGAAATGCAAACTAGAGAGTTACTTTGTAATTCCTCTATTAACCCTTTAGAATTGAGTCTTTGATTTTAAGAAGAAAAAATGTAGAGAATGGTCATGAATATTATCCTACTGTATAACGGGATTTTGATTTACTAGCTGCAAAGCTTCTAAGACTAGAATAGAAGATGTGTGTAACACCCACATTCCAGGCTGTGGAATGCCCCTCTCTCCTCATTGCCTCTCACAAGGAAAGCCTGACCCACGGGGCACTGTCATTTGCTCCTGGGAGCTCGCCGTGGCGTCGCATCACTTACAGTTCAATGGGAAATGAAGTAACCACGATGCTCTGAGTTGCCCTGCACACACGCAGCTTTTCTCCTGTTTTAATAATTTTTACTGATGACTGTAACTGTAATTGTAGATTGAAACCATATTGAATCCTGTATAAAAGAATTAATTCAGTGTTCTATGAGGGTTTTTTTCCTTCTTTAATTTGCCAACTGACATTGTTCCTACGTGACAGGCATAAACTATAGCTTTAGATTTAAATGCTGGTGTGATGTGACATATTTATTAAAGAATTCCTTTGGAATACCTTCTTATATTTGAATGTGGAAAATTTTGTACTGATTGAAAAGTTACCACTAAGTAGATTTTATATGCATATCACTTGCTGTGAAAGTTTGTGAGAAAAATTTTGGCCATGTATTTTTAATCAAATATAATTAATATAGATGACAGTCTTGTTATTTATAGGAAAGAAAGAATCTGTCTTGACATTTTTATTCAAACTCTTTAAAGCCTTTTTAAAGCAATGCCATCCATGCCAGTGGATGATTTCCAAAACATTGTTTGCTGCCTGTTTAGACTTCAGTTTTGAGGAATCCAACATTTGGGGGGATGTGATGTCCATATTTTTAGTAAACGAGGTACTATTTGGTTTAATAGACTCTCAAGGTGATTAGAGGAGATAGTTTGCAAACAAAGGTGACAGTGGAACAGGGTCAAGCCTAATAAATGATCTATAGATGTCCAAACCTTTGTATAATCAGATATTTTAAAGTTAGCAATGAATTTTGTAAGAATAGATTTTGTTGAATTGCCGACGTGTTCTTTATTATGCTTCATCCAAAAACCGAGAGATTGACATTTTTTGTGTTCTATATTTGAAATATCCTTTAACTAGAAAATTTTCTCAAATGCAACCAACAGACTTTGCAGTACTTTTACTAATTACTATTTTAAAATTATTTTTATAGTAATTTTTTCATCCTGAAGTTCTTTCTGTGACTTGTACGTTATTCAAGGCCCAAACGCAGATTTAAAAAAATGATATACTTATGATATCAAAACAAAAACACCCTTTCAAATCAGCTTGAATTTATTTTTAGTATATCCACATATTTCTCATCTGGGTCACATATAGTCCATCATCTTGCAGGAGATAAAGTGGATTATTCTCTTTTGTTACTTGATGAAGGAACCCTGTTTAAAATCCTTTCCTTTTTGGAGAGGTCTTTATTATTTATAAATATACTACTCATCTTTACCCTGGGCTTTCGCTCTCCAGTTCTGAGAGTCCAACAGAAATAAATGATGGTTAGAAATGACAGATGTGAAATAGAAGTATAAATCATAATATATATCCCTAACTATAATTTTGATGTAGAAATAATTCCAAACCCCACAGTGAAAATTTTTCAGCAAAAATTTGTATATGACTTAATTATGTTCAGTTGCTTTGCACAAAGTAATAAATGAGTGATACTAATTAACTTTTGATCGATTACTAATGTTCTTGTCTGAACAGTAAACTTGTATAGCTAGTTAGGATTTTTTTAAAAAAACTTTTATTTATTTAAGTGTGTTTTTCTAGGACCCATCAGCTCCAAGTCAAGTAGTTGTTTCAATCTAGTTGTGGAGGGCGCAGCTCACAGTGGCCCATGTGGGGATTGAACCGGCGACCTTGTTAAGAGCGCCACACTAACCAACTGAGCTAACTGGCTGCCCCCAATTAGGATTTTTAATAAAGGGAAAGTACTCTGATCCAGTGTCTGAGAGCTTAGAGAGTGACTGGCACTCACCCCCCAATGCCCTGTCTCAGTGTCTCTGTTTTCTGACACTGTTCCTGTTCAGGCTTATAATCTTGCCTGAGAAACGGTTACAGCCACACACGTCTAAATAACTGAGCTATCTGATGGCATACATTCAAATACCTTAGATTGTAGTTTGTCATAAAATATTTTTCAGATGAAAATAATTCCAGTTAGGATCATTTAGCTGGAAGGACCCTTAAGATGTAATTTTTAAAATGTTAACAATTAAAATGTTACAATTAAAACTAGAAAGCAAACTATGGTAAGGGTCTAATTTGTACTAGGAATTAAGACCCCCAACCTGGCTGAGAGTATTAGTAGGACATCTGTACATAGTCAACTCAGACGGAACAGGTGAGCCGGCGCCCTCAGCACCATGCTGACCAGAATAGTGCGAGCGACGTCCTGGACTCGTTCCCTGTACTGGTGGGATGCACTGTCTTTGACCGGTAACCCACGTTAGCTGTAGTTTCTGTTCGCTTGTTTGGTAGATGCCTGTTACCCAGCTGAGGAAATTTCCTTCTTTTCCTACTTTGCTGGAGTTTGTTTTTTTAATCAGGAATGGATGCTGGACTTTGTTAAATGCTTTTTCTGCATCTATTGACACAATCAAGTGGCTGTTCTTTTTTATTAACGTGCACAATTACATCGAGTCAGTCTTGAATGTGAAACCAATCTTGCACTCCTGGGACAAATCCCACTTGGTCGTGACAGATTATCCTTTTTTTATATTGTTGGGTCCAATTTGATTAAATTTTGCTGAGGGGTTTTACACTTGTGTTTAGGAGTATACTGATCTGTGGTTCTCTTTTCTTAATATCTTTTTTTCTGGTTTGATATGTGAGTAATGCTACTTTCATTGAAAGTATCCAGAAGTGTTTCTTCTTCTCAATTTTCTAGATGAATGTTATAGACTAACTGTTTGTGTCCCTCCCGCCCCCATTCATATGTTGAACCCGAATCCCCAGTGTGATGGTGTTTGGGGTCTGGCCTTTGGGAGGTGGTTAGGTCATGAGGGTGGAGCCCTCAGGAACGGGATTAGTGCCCTTATGAAAGGAGGCCCCAGAGAGCTCCCTTGCCCTTCCGGCCTTGTGAGGATACACTGTAAAGGCAGCCATCTATAAACCAGGAAGCACACCCTCTCCAGACGCCAAATCTGCTGGAGCCTTGATCTTGGACTTCCAGCCCCCAGAATGGTGAGAAATAACTGTGTTGTTAACAAGCCGCCCAGTTTATGATATTCTGTTACAGCAGCCCCAACGGACTAAGACAGTGAGTTTTTAAAGCATTGGTTTTTCTTCCTTTAATGTTTGATGTAGTTGATCAGTGAAGCCATCTGGGCCTCTTGGCCCAGGTTTGTTGGCATAAACTTTCCTTACTCCCCCTTTAGTGTAAGTAGATGTACGGGTGCAGTGCCGTGATACCACCTCTCTCATGACAATTTGTGTCTTCTCTCTTTTTCTCTGAACATACAACTAGAGTTTTATTGATTTTTATTAATCTTCTCATAAGACCAGTTTTAGGTTTCATATATTTTTTTCTATCCTTTTTATATTTTTCTATTTCACTGATTTGCTTGATTACTTACTTTGAGGGCCATTTTCTCTTACTTTTCTGCTTTCTTGAAATTGAAGTTGAAGTCCCTGATTTGAGATCTCTTCTTTTCTAATATTGGCATTTTAACACTGTGAATTTTCCTCTAAGTACTGTTTTGGGTGCATCCCCCAAATTTGGATATAAAGTGTTTTCATTTTCATTCACTTAAAAATACCTTTGACTTACCTTGTTATTATTTCTTTGACTATGGATTATTTAGAAGTATTTTATTTGGTTTCCAAATGTTTGGGATGTTCCAGGGAGATTTGTCTGTTATTGATTTCAAATTGAATACCATTGTGGTATGGAAATATACTTTGTATGACTTGAATCATTTTAAATTTATTGACACTTGCTTTATGGCCCAGAATATGGTCTATATATTTCTTCTGTGTGCACTTGAAAAGAAAGTGTATTTTGCTACCCATTGGGTAGAGTGTTCTATAAGTATCAGGCCAATTTAGTTGATAATGTAACTCAAGTTCTTTTTGTTTTTACTGATTTTCTACCTGCTTGTTTTATCAATTATTGAGGGAAGGGTTTTGAAACCTATGATTGTTGATTTGTTTTTCCTACAGTCCTGTCAGTTTTTGCTTCATGTATTTTGAAGCTCTGATATTAGTTACATAAATATTTAGGGTTGTTATGTCCTTTATAATTATGATAATGATAGTCACATTCTTTATTGCTGCTAACATTTTCTGCTCTGAAATCTACTTTGTGTGACATTAATATAACCATTTTAGCTTTTTTAGATTAGGGTTAACATATTATACTTTTTCTCATTCTTATACTTTCAACCTGTTTGTATCTTTATTTTTAAATAGTTTCTTTTTCTGTTTTTGCTAGATACTGTATAGTTGGGTCTTGCTTTTTTATCCATTATATCAATCTTTGTCTTTGAATTTGGATGTAGACTATTTAGGTTGAATGTGATTATTGATAGGATATTTTGAATCTACCATATTGCTATTTATTTTCTATTTGACCCATCTTTCCTGTTTTCCCTTTTTCCTCTTTAGCTGCATTCTATGGATAAATTGCATTTTTAAAAAGTGATGCTACTTTATCTCCTTTGCTGGCCTATTTGCTCTATATAACTCTGTGTTGTGTTATTTGAATAGTTGTTTAAAGGTTTATAGCATACATTTTTAACTTATCACAATCTACCTTGAAGTGATATTATCGCACTCAGTATAAGAACCACACAACAATACACAGTTGACCCTTCAACAACGTGGGGGTTAGGGAGGTTGAACTGCTGCACAGTCAAAAATCCACGTGTAACTTTTGACTCCCCCCAAATTTTGTTTTCCCTTGGTGGGGATTGGCTCTAGGACCCCCCAACAGATTCCAAAATCAGCAGATGCTTAAGTCCCAGATATAAAATGTCATAGGTCAATGCATACAGTTGGCTCTCTGCATCCATGGACTTCAAACTGCAGATCGAAAACAGTACAGGTATTTATTGAAAAAAATCTGTATATAAGTGGACCTGTGCAGTTCAAGCCCATGTTATTTGAGGGTCAACTGTACTTTTGTTTTTTTTACTGACAGCCTTTGTGCTGTTGTCATACATTTTACTTTACATGTTATAAACCCCATAATACATTGTTTTTATTTTTGCTTTAATAATGATCTTTTAAAGAGGTTTCAAACTAAAATATCTTTTAAGTTTACTCACATAGCAATCATTTCTGTTGCTTTTCATTTCTTTGTGTAGATCCAGATTTCCTTTTAACATCATTTTCCTTCTGCCGGGAACACTTTCTTTAATATTCCTTGTAATTCAGGTCTACTAGTGATGGATTCTTTCAGCTTTCTCAATGTGTGAAATGTCTTTATTTTGCCCTTTTTTTTTTTTTTGGATGTTTTCACTGGGTATAGAATTTTAGATTGAGTTATTTTTTCTTCAGTATTTTAAAGATGTTACTTAACTGTCTTCTTATTTGCATAGTTTTTGACAAGAAATCTTCAGTGCTCATTATCTTTGTTCTTTTTTATGTAATTTATCCTTTTTAAAATTTGACTGCTTATAAAAATTTTCTTATTGGTTTTAAGCAGTTTGATTATGATATGCCTTGGTATAGTTTTCTTCAGACTCTTGTTCATTAAATTCGTTGAGCTTCTTTTATCTTGAGGTATATAGTTTTCACCAAATTTGGAAGATGTCCAACCATTACTTCTTCAAATATGTTTTTTTCCCATTCTCACTTTCCTGTTCTTCAGGAACTCTCACCACAAGCACACTAGCAATTTGAAATTAATTCACAGTTCACTAATACTCTATTCATTTTTTTGTCTTGTTTTGCTTTCTCTGTTTCATTTTGAATAGTTTCTATTGATATCTTCAAGTCCACTAATCTCTTCTTTTGCAGTATCTAATCCGTGTAGTGTGTTTAATATCTTATGTTGTAATTTTTCTTTGTAGAAGATCAACTCGGGTCTGTTTTATTTCTTCCACATCTCTACTTAAGTTCAATCTTTCCTGTAGCTTGTGAAATGCAATTGACCCTTGAATAGCGCCGGGTTTAGGAGCACCGACTCCCCCACACAGTCAAAAAAATCTGAGTATAACTTTGAGTTCCCCAAAACTTCATGTGTGAGGGAACATCTGGTCTCTTTTACTCCATGTTGGCTGGAACATTAAATTAATAAACATATTTCTAATTGATGTAATTTAATGAAAATCTGCTTGCACAGTAAGGCTGGTCAAAAGGTAGTTTTTGCTGCAACAGCATCATCTTTCATTCTACCCCCAAAGTAGAACCTCTATAGTTTTAGAATGACGTTGTTTTTGAACAAATTGCATAATTGGCAATGAGCCTATTTACATTAATCCTGAAATTAATGATGTTTAAAATGATTGTAGATTTTACTGTTTCTTTAAGTTGCATTTATTTTTTGACACTGTTAGGCTAATTTATTTCAGAAGTCTGGTTTAGAGGAAGGAATTTGAAAACCTAGTCAAGAAAATTTAAACTAACCATAGTGAGAGTCTAGAGTGGGGGAGAAATGTGTTAATCCCAGTGTTTCATCAAAGTACATTTAATCTCTAAATTTGTTTTTTTGTAACAAGATGTATGTGTTCTTTTTGGCGGTCTTATAGTAAAACCATGGATAGCCACGTCAGCCCTTTGTGTGATACGCCAGCAAACATCATTTATTGATGAAGTTACTTTAATGAGGCCTTTAGCATGTCATTTATAAACTCTCTCTCAACTTCTTGCTAGTTAAGGAACATGAAGATGCTTGCTAAAAGTCGGAGTTGACTCAGGTGGGCTAACGAACGTAAATTCTGGTGACTCATATTGCAGGTGGAGTAACCAGCTCTTTCTTGAAATGAGGTTTTGTTTTGTACCTTAGTTCTTTTATAAGGTATGAATAGAAAAAGGTCTTTATTCAAGGAATTGTGCATAAAACATTTTCAACTGAATCCTGGTGGGGAGAGCTGATGTGTGGTTTGTCGTGAAGAGTAGTTTATTGACAGATAATCCAGATAATGTGGCCTTATGCTTATCCCCTGCTTAACGCACTAAGCTTCTTACTTGGTACATATTTCACTTGTCTTTTAAAGAAATGCACTTAAGTGGGAATAAGCATTTCAATATTGGACTGGGAGAGGTAGATAACCACAGTTGATAATGAATTTTCTTACAGTTAGTAGTATTTTAAATTTTGCTACCTTAAAACTTGTATACCTTTCTCCAGAAAGAGATTTTGAAGTATTATACATTTGTAGAGTAAGTGTTTTTAAGTTAAACTTTAAGTATTGTTACTTTTTCTTAAGTGTTGGTACTTTTAATAAAAAAGTACATTTTACAATTTAATTATTGCTGTGACAAAAACCTCTCAGAAGTTTAGAGAAAGGTTAGTTTAAGGTTTCTTGCTGTCTAGTCTTACAGAATTTTCAGAATTGAAGAGCAGTGTGTGTTGTGCAGAGTAATCTTTTAGTTAGTCAATATTAGTTAGATTTTTTAAATGTTAAATTTGAAATAATGCCGTTAGAACTAGTTCCTATAACCTAACAGCTTGTATTGTGCCTGAGTTCACTGCTGCAGCAGGCTGACGGCTTCCTGTGTGAAATCAATGTGAGGCGTCCTGGGGCCAAAGCAGCTAACAGCAGACATTGTTCTTTGCCTGGTGTTTCATCTTTGGTCTTGATCCTGACTCTCGAGATACCAAGTTGAGTCCACGAAGAACTTCTAGCGAGAACACTTTCCCATCGTTTGTACCGCATCTGCCGTTCTTCCTATGCTGGTGCATTGGGCTCCCAGACCTCACTCGCATGTGTGCTAGTGCGGCCCCAGCTTGTACATGGGCCACATTCGGGTGGTGGCTGAATTCAGCATGTACCAGTGGTTTCACCAGTGGAGTGTGTATCCTGTGAATTCACAGAGTCATTGGGCTGTGTGAAAAAACTGTTAAAACTTGCATTTATCTTTATTGCTGTTATTCTGATTTAAAGTTTTCGTCTGTTTATAATGTATCTGTCAGTGAATAGTACATATGTAGTTTACAGATAATCACACACACACATATGTTGGGTATATGTGCTCTGATTTTGGTTTTGCTGATGGTGGAGCATGATCAAACTTTTTTTAGACCAGATAAGACCTATGGGGCATCTGGGCAAGGATTTTTGTTCTGTGGTCTCTGGGTACCTACATAAACAAGCTTCATGATATACACAGTTCTCTGTGTGTGCAGATGTGCGCTTTTCCTATGAAAGAGCTGTGCCTCTCACCATTCTCAGAGGAGTCTCTGGACCTAGCGATCAAATAAACCACTTGTCTGGGACCCCAGGCTAAAAGCAACGAGGTTGGTTCTGTAGGACTACATCTTGTCTAAAGATGGCTTCCTCGGTGAAATAGATGGCATTTTAACGGAAAATAAAATGTATCATTAGACACATGTTCCTTGTAACAAGTACAGTTTTGTCAAGGCGTCTGAGAAGCCGCGGCTGCCGTGGCCACCGTGATCTCATGCTGTGTGAGCTGCACCATGCAGCCTGCTGTGGTTGGGCCCTCTGCCTTCTTTGGAAAGAGATTTCATTGTGTGTTTCCATTAATCCTCTGTCCCTTTAAAAGGTTATGGTAGATTATTGTCTCTCAAATTCAAATCCATGGGCCCTGGGTAGATGTGGCTACAAAGAAACCTCCCATCCTTCTGACACTGTTTGGATATGAAGGTTTTCCTGTTGTCTCCATAGCTGCTTTTGTGGAGTCTGTCGCTCCAGCAGGGGACAGGATTGCATGGGTGCTGATGAGAGTTAAGTTCCAAAGCTGGCTGCTAGGGGGAAATTCAGTTCAGTCGAAATTATCCTTGAATTCCTTAGACCACCCATAAAATGAAAGTCCATGGTTTTGTTTTTACAGTCCTTTCTGGGTAAAAATTTTTATGGCCCCGTGTAGCTCTTTGATTTCTTCCTTGAAAAATGTCCACAATATACCAGTGGTCAGAAGGATCCAACCACTCACATACTCTTTCCAGTAAGTACTGCGCCTTGGGCACACGTTCATTGAATAGAATGACTATTTGAATTATTTTTTTTAAATAAGAGGACTTGTTTTTTTAATGTGTGTAGGTGAATTACAGTAACTCCAGTGCGTATATGACAACCACACTGTGTTTCCAGCTCTGTCACTTTATTCCACAGCCTGTAGCATCCAATTCACACTAATAACTTTGTTTCTGGAAAAGACTCACTGTTTGTTTACTCATTTATGTAATAAATGTGAGTATACGCAGGCACTGGGATCAGAGGAGGGGAAAAGACACAGTCCCTGCCCTCGTGGAACTCACATTCTAGTGGGAGCTAGGCAAAAAGTAAGCCAGACAGGAAAACAAACACCTCAGGTACTGTGTGCTGTGAAGAGCCATAATCTGGCCATGGAGAGGCCAGCTGTTTTCTGTGGGGTAAATAGGTGCCCTCGTTAGGAGGTGACTTTGGAACCAGGACCTGCAGGGAGAGAGGGGACAAGCGGTGGCGGAGGTGTGCGGGTTTGTCAGGTGTCTTTTCCATCATGACTCTAGTTTCTGATGTCAGCTGAGCACACATGCGGCCTCCCCACACGAGCAGCACAGTGGGCTTCTTGTCCACGAGAGTGTAAATTCTGAGTGACTGGCAAGAATCATTCAGCCTCATGGCTCCTCACTTCCAAGTGACTGTGGCCAGTGGCTAAGTGGATAGGTTAGGGCCAAATGTTCCCGTAGGTCATTCCACACAATAGCCATGATGTACTTCAAACTGGGATTCTCACTGACGGAAGAGAGAAATCGTGGAATTTGATCTGCTTTGCACTTTATTTTGTGACATATACATATAAAGCCATCATACCTGATTTTATTAAGGGCTGTTCTGTTTGTTTTTAACAGGAATCACTAGATTTGATCTCCTTGGAGACTTTGGAAGGTTTAACTGGCTGGGAAATTTCTATATTGTCTTGTCCTACAATTTGCTTTTCGCCGTTGGGACAACACTGTGTCTGGTCAGAAAATTCACATCTGCTGTCCGAGAAGAGCTGTTCAAGGCCCTAGGTAATCCATCCTTGGGGGGATGGACACTGTCTCCTCTTCTACTAATTGACCCTGCTTGTTGTTTGTGCTCTTGTATAAATGACCTCTTCCTCATCGGTAAAATGACCTCTTCCAAATCCTTCTTATTTTTAGGATGGTTGTGAATATTAACTGAGATAATTCTTGTAAGGCCCGAGCATTGTCCTGGGACATCAGAAAGGCTCAGAAAATAGCTTTTTTATTATTACGTTAACGGTAGTCACGGTGAGATGAGTGTGAGAGTGTGCTGAAGGCTTAGTTTTGGTAATAATACCTCTTACTGCTTTTCAGTTAGGGATTTTTTTGAGGCTTAGATTTTACAAGTATCAGGCTGACCCATAATTCTCTTCAGTAAGCTAAATAATAATTCCGGATAAAATATTCGTATTCTTGGCATTAATAGGATGTGTATTCCATGAGTCACATGCTTTGTGATCGCATTAAGAGCTCTGGAGCCTGGCTGATGTATAAAGGGTGCAGTTGTAACCTCGGAGTGTATTTTCATGCTCACTATAGCATCAGCACTAAACATATTTCAGCCTTACATTTTAGGAATACTAGGACAATGGAAACTGTCGTGCTCTATGAACCCTTTTGGGTTTGGTCCGTGTACTTTTATCATAAAAGACAAGAAAGGCAGTGATTTGTTGCAGAAAATCCTGACGTTAGCGCATGGATGAACTGACATCATTTGGATGTGAGCATTCCGTGTTCCACTGTGGCTTTTGGCTACTGTAAAAGGCACCAGAATACTTGTGTCGTGGAAGTGCACGTAACCCAAGCTTTGTGAGCAGCGGCAAAGCTTTGCACCCACCAAGGCTTTCCAAGCCCGATGATTGAAAGGATGGCCTTTGGAAGGAAAAGGACTTCAGATGATCTCTTCATTCATGTTTTACTTTATATTCACTGTGAGGGGCTGACTGATGAAATATCGGCCTGAAAGGGAAAAGCTAGGTCTCATGTCAGCGGAAGCACCAGCAAATGGATGCATTTTAATGCCTTGGTTCTGCGATGCTGGTCAGACGTCATTAGACCCTTCTTTCAGCTGGGTGTCCAGTTAACACTTCGTTTCTAAACCTGATATAATATTAGCAACATTAGTTAGCCATGATCTCAGAGCAATTCCCGCTTAGCATTCACTAAATGAGACGGTGGTCCAGGCACTGCAGGAACGTCCGCTTGGTGTCCTGATGGCGGCTGGCTGGGGAGGCCTGTGTACGCACGGTCCTGTGCTGTCAGCCCCGACTGGATGCTCAGTCGTGTAGAGCGTCCAATAGATTTGGATTTTCCCCACATTTCTGTCATTCTTTGGAGTGCGCTGAGGAAGTGATGCCTGACACGCAGGAAGAGGCCTCCCTTAGTGCGCGTGATGAGGGGTGAGCTGAGGTCTCACTGGGGTCATAACTTGAGTATGGTGTGACCGTCCCCTCTCTTCCCTTCCTTGTAGGTATTGTCTGCTGCTGTGTCATTGGTAGTACCAGTGCCCATGCCGTAGTCCCTGGCACCTGGTAGATACTCACTGTAGCTGTGGGGATGGCGGTGGGGGTGATTGGTCCTACACAAGACAGACATCATGGTTCCTCAGAGCTGCACCCACGTTTCAGGAGGAACCAGCGGAAATAACCTACCGAAAGGGGGTTCTGTGCCAGCCGGGGTGTCAGTCCCCTCGCAGCTTCTCTCCCTGACCCTTCCTGTAGCTCACAGCCACCAGTGTGGGTCCTGTCGGCGCTCGGTGCTTTGCCATCCCTAGGCGAGAGCTGCTTTCTGTGTTGGATTCAGTTTTTCTTTCCCATTCATCCATCACAGACAGGCTCAATTTTTCCTTTCTTTTCATTAAGCTGTGCAGGTGATAGAAAGTTTTCAGTTAGGAGTGCTGTGTTTGTTAAAGAGTGATGTAAAGTTGCATAACTGTCAGGTAGATAACATCTGGCATTTTAGGGGGGAGATAATCTTATCCAGGTACGTTTCTGAGTTGTCACAAAGATCTGAGCTTCATAAAAGCTGTTTCCTCAGAATCTCTTCCGTACACGTGTCCCTGAATGCCTTTGTGCCTCACGGAGTCAGACGCCTGGAGCTTCACAGTCACAGGGACTCTTAAACCGTCTTCGACCTTTCCTCCCCGCGAGAGCAGAGTGCACTATTGTTCTGCGTACTGGCCACATCAGGTCAACAGTTGCTGTGTGACACAGAGGGAACTTACTGTAACTTAGGGAATGGTACTTTGTTATTCTATGAAGTGCTCCTGAGTACTGAAATATTACTTATCTTCAACTGGTTTTTTTTTTGGTCATTTCTTCCTGTTTTTCGTAATCTTTTTCTCTTTAATTACATGATTAACATTTTGCTGTGTCTTTCATATGTTTTCCTGTGTGTGTATATATGTGCGTGTGTGTTTTAAAACAAAGTAGGATCGTACTTGTGTGTGGTTAGGCTCCCTGGGAAGCGCACTCTGGGACGGGAACAAGCTTGCAGGAGTTTCTCGGAGCACTCTTGGGATCAGGCACCAGTGGGCCACGTGCCTCTCATCAGAAGCCCCAGTGGGCCGTGGGGGTGGTGACGAAGGAATGGCCTGGGGCCGGGGCCACACTGGATTGGAGAGAGGGCGTGACTTCCCCCCTGGCAGCTGCCTGCAGCTTAGCCCCCGCTCCCCCAGGAGCTGCCAGCGGGGAGAAGAGACTTTCACTCTGAAGGGGGTCTGGTCAGCACCTCTGTTCACGTGGTAGCATTTAACAGTTGGCCTTGTTACTCTCCCAGCCCTTTGCCAGCACTGTGCGGGCATCATATCTCACCATTTACTTCTTTTCCTGCAGGGCTTCATAAGCTCCACTTACCACATACTTCAGGGGATGCAGGAACAAGCAAGCCTTCTGCAAATGGGCATCAGAAAGCGCTGTGAGACACAGCACCGCCTGCAGCTGGGCACCCGCGCCCCCGGCATGCGGCAGCCAGGCCACAGTCGGCTGGACCTGTCATTGGCCTTTTCCCAGAGTTTCTCGAGCGCTCACCCTGTGCTGGCGCAGGCCCTGTGCTGTCCAGCTGCATGTGGGCGCCTTCAGCGGCACGCTCCTCTGTGCACGTTTGCTCCCACCCACCGGTGGTCACCCCCAGGAGGACGCCAGAAAGGCCAGCGTCAGGCTTTCTAAAGATTCACTGGAAGCCACAGCCTATTATTCAGAACCTAGAAGCCTGCATGCGAGGTATCCTTGGTGCTGGGGTGCGAGGGAAGGTGCTGCAGAGCATGAGGCTTACTGACGTCCTCATTGCAGGCGCGTTCGAACTGTGAGCGTCACAAATCACGTTTTCACTTCCTTAAAGAAAAAGCACAAGGCGTAGTTCTGATTTGTGTTGCGGAGCGATGCTGAGTGGACTTTGAGTCTTGGGAAGACAGGAAATGCCTTTGAAGCCTGTGCCTGGGTAGAGTCCACGGGAACGCACTCTGAGCAGGAGCCGGCGTCTCCTCTCCCAGCCGCACTGCTGAGTTGGGACCTAGACTGTGTCCAGGCACAGGCACTCGCAGTTCTCAGCCTTTTCTCAGAATCCCTTGGTTCCTTCTGCCTCTGCGTCCCCTCTGAGACCACACACACTCTGTGGTAGAGTCCCTTATCCCACCACATTCTGCAGCTGGGGTCACTTTTATATACGCCAGTTTAACCCGCAGACCCATGAAGGTCACCAGTTTAATACCCAGACACACAGCACCAGCATTCCTGGTGCAAGGATCGTTCTGCAGTGATCATTCACTTGTCAAGTTGTAAATAATCCTGGGGTGGTTTCTGGACTTTAAGTCCACTGAATAAAAACTATAAGATGACCATCCTGTGGCAGAGAACTGAAAATTGTGCACACGAAACATGAGATGGGCTGTTTGCACACATTTGTAGTCCTCCCATCTCTGTAAATACATGTCACATGCACTGTGTTACATGCACGATGTGTCATATGATCCACGTGTGTGGCAATTGATAGTCTGTGTTCAGACAAGAGTGAAACAACATTTTTCTCAAATTGTTGAATTTAAAGCCTTTTTGGGAGGGAGATATTTATGAAAAACGGGCTGCATTACTTGATGTCCAAAATTTCCACTTAGAGCCAAAATAATAAGAAAAATGAATCATATATTTGTAAGCTCCATTGAATATGCGTGTCCTTTGTTTATGCCTCTGCCTTTCCTTCTGAGCTTCTCTTGTTAAAATGCAGCTTCGTTTTTAAAAAAGAACATTTTATGATTGTACACAGCACCCGGTAAATACCACTAATCCTCGTGTTGGGGACTGTCCCAGCATCGGGTCCGCACACTGAGAACCTAGCAAAGCTGGCTGTTTTCTGGTTTCATGGGCACTTGCCCCTCTGTAAGCATTAGCTGCCAGCTCTGTGTCTCACTGAGGCTTGCCTGCCGTCCATGCTGTGAGCAGACCAGGTCAGGGAGGAAGTGGAAGAGACTTCTTCAAATACAACAACATCACTTTTAAGTTACACCGATTTCAGGGCACGTCCAGAGAAAGTGTTCCTGGGTATTTGTAAGATGTCTGAACTTTTTTGAGTAAAGTATTAAACTTTTCAATGTCTGTATCTACTCTGTTCATTGGAAGTTTCTGTCTGTGGACCTGAAGCCTCGGGTTGGTCGGCCGTAACACGTGTTATCAGTTCCTGAGGCTGGTTGTCTCGCTGTTGGAATAGAGGACACGCGTCATGTGGGGGGACGGTGTGAACCTGGGGGCTCAGGTGCCTCCATGGACACAAATACACGCAGTGACAGACACTCGGGCTCTGCAGACAGCGAGTGTGTCCCAGTCTTACACGCAGGCAGCTTCCTCTGGAGGGAGGGGCTTGTCCTACATGCAGGTGTGTCTGTGGACACACACTGGAGCCTGCAACAGGAGTGGGAGGCGGCACCCTGAGGCCTGGCACTGGACACTGGTGAGGACACGCGCCTTTTGGGTCTCGCTTTGCTGCAGACATGGCTGGTGAGGGCGCAGCGCCGAGTGGGGCCTGGGGTGAGTGCCCGTGACGCCCCTAGCACTGGATCCCGGCTCCCCCCACCCCCAGCTCGGCACTGTACTCACAGTTTCTTACGGGGACCTGGTCAAAGCCCACCATTAATTGATTCTACAATATTGAAATAAGTTATTTTAAAATCATCAAATTTACAGAGTATAACATTGGTAATGATTTTTACTGACTTCCCAAGGTATTTCTTAGATTTAGTCTTTACTTAGCTTTATGTGCATTGTATACAGAATAGATCTGTTTCAAATATGAGACTTTCTGTGAACATTTTACACACATGAGTGTGAGCTCCATCACACTGACGGGGTCAGTGGATGAGGGTGGAACCTGTGTGTGGTTCTGACTCTGGGGCCCTCGCACCTCCTGTGCTTGCCGCTGTGGCCTCAGTGAGCCTGAGTTTGCCAACAGCACGGGTTTTCGTTGGGAAGCCCGATGTGGCTTTCTTTGTAGTTAGCAGAGCATCTAATGCATAAAGGCAGAATTCTTACCGTAATTAAAAAATATGAGCACACACGAAGTGATGACTTTTTAAACTTTAAAAAATCTGGTTTGATGTTACTTTAAAAATGATTTTTGTTTACAGTGTTTTGTCTAAAATTGTCAGTCTTGTTTGTTTCTATGAGATACTTTCAGTGTGACTTTTTAAATGTCTTAGAAATTAAAATTTTACAAAAGTGAGTTCGTATTTTGGCGTACAGGCACTCAAATATGTGGTTCTAAAAAAAATCTTAAATACTGTCATGTCTAAGGGTCCATATAGGTTACTTCTGTTTCAATTTTATAAATGGCAATAATTATTCTGGTGCCATGCAGAATTGAGAAAGAAGTGGGTATTTTCTCTTTCCTTTTGCTGTGGAGTTATTGGTAGATCGGTTTCTTGCAACCTGAAAGAAATGTAGCAACAGTAATTGGAATTATGTATGTTGTTTAGTTGTTTGAGTTATTTGGATTTGGTTCTTCTAATTTCTTCCTAGAAGGTGTGAACCACCTAATTATGTCCAGGCAGCTTCATCCAGAGTTCCCGGAAGACTACATGACACCAGCCTCAGGTTGATTCCCTGACAAACAGGAGCCTTTACACCAGTGGCTTTCAAGCTCTTTGGCTACAGGAAGACATATTTTACATTGTAACTCAGTGTACAGCACACTTCTATATGTATAAACCAACATTTAACAAAACCAAACCTACTTTTACTATGTGACGTATGCTGGCAATTTCTGTTCTGTTGTTATTTTTTAAAATTCTAGACACAACCCCCTAAGTCATTTCCTGACCTACTAATGGATGGTAAACTTCAGTTTGAAAAATGTGACTTTGGAATGTGAAAGAAGAACAGCACAAAGACCATTTTCTGGCTTGTGAAAATTGTTTGGGTAAGATATGTGATTATAAACACGACTGAAGCAAATATATTGGCATGCAAATTGTTGCACTGCAAAAATGTAATTAAAATCAGTAGAAATAGCAAAAACTGAGAATGGGTTACAAAATTTCAAAACTAGGTGATTGATCCATATGCCTTGAAGGGGCAGAGCTAGGAGCTAGCTTTCAAGAGAAGTGATTTAACTTCCAATTCTGTGTAATTCAATTAGGAAAATGTTTTTGCAAGTTCAAATGTAACCACACAGGAAAGTCGGACAACCCCAGTCATTTTCGGACACGGCTTTGGTATTATGGCCTTCTGAACGTGCTCAGAAAGTGGCGTTCACAGGAGGCAGCAGCCAATGTCCGTGGTGTCTGAGGGCAAAAGCGAAACAGGGACCTTTAGTGTCAGGATGTGTGGAGGTGGAGAGTCAAATGGGGGCTGAGAGCCCAAGGAAGATGTTTTACCAGTTACTGAAATGCTGTGTGACGTCTTTTCCTTTGGAAAGCTATTATTAAAAGAATGCACCGCGTACAGACAGTGGGCCTGGGCATCACGGATGTGGGGCTGCAGTGGCAGTGGCATGATGCCACAGGTCTCCATTCACGGCCTCTGGGAAGAGTGCACGACCCTTCTGTGCTGGCTGCACAGTCTGCCTGGAGAGTGAAGTGACAGGCCTTCTGGTCTCCTGCGTACACCGCCCTCCTCAGGGGCACTTCATTTGAAGAGTGCTTTCAGGTTACCAGTGTGCTGGTCAGACACGAGCCGTGTGCAGTACCCATGCCCATGGCCAAGCCTGGGACACGGTTCTGGAACCACCCTGGCAGGTCCACTGCTGCCATTCAGAACCTCGTGGAAATAGGCGAGTTAATCCGATGAAGAAAGGGAATAATTTACTGTTCTGAGCAATCCTGACTGGTCCATGAGAAGTACAGCAAGTCAGTAAATTACAGAACCTCTGAAACCTAAATTTTATCCTTTCCTCACTTTCTTGAGCCGATTAAATGCATGAATTTGAAATTTTATAGATGAAACAAAACTGGATGGGCTGTCAGCTTTTACAGCATAGCTGGGTTTCCCCTGTATGAACTGAGAGAATGGATTACACTGTGGTACTTAACCCCAACCCCCACAAGTCGTCCACATTTAAGGTAGGCTCCCCCCAAATGATGTACTGCTTCCTGACCATGAGTTCATCTTTCAAGGATTTTCTTCTGGTAGCAAGAGCGGCAGACGGGACAGACATGGAAAGGAGAGCTGTGCCCCCAGGAGAACTCCTCCAGGGCCAGGAGACACTCGTGGTGAAACGTGTGTGAGCAGGACAGGAGCACCGTCTCCCGGGAGGGCTGGCTGCCACCTGTCCCCGACGCCTCGCGCTGGCAGCTGCTGTTCCCTGAGAGCGGGGTCAGGCAGATGGGACACTCGCAGGCCTCCCGGTGCAGAGCCTGCAACACAGACGAGAGCAGGCTCTTACTGTCATCCTAAGAGGAAGCTTCCAGGGTGAAGAGAGAACTGTATACTTAAGAGATGGATCTGGTGAAGATGAAGACGTTTCATTGTGTAAAGCTCACCCTAGTTACTACAGACTAGGACAAGGGCAGGGCAGGAAACCCGTCAGGAAGTATCACGCGGGAAGTAACGTCTTGCCCTGTGGTGTTTCACTGTTCACAAAATGGCATCATCAAAGCCGAATTTCCAACTGAAGAGCCTTGGGTGAGGAAGGTCCAAGGGGCCTCCTGCTGGGGCCAGCACAAAGCACAGGCCTGGCACCCCCTCAGCCTCCCCTCCAGCGTCAGCACAGACCCCTGCGGCTGTGCTGCTGCGGGTCACTGCCCAACGCCTACCTGCATGTGGATTTTCTGCCAGTCGTCGTCTGTGAGCTCACGGCCACACTGTCCCTCCAGCTGCTGCAGAACGCTGCGGTTTATGGCCAAGCAGCGGTCGATTTCCGCAAAGAGCTCTTCTACGTCCGTGTGGAAGGAGCACAGGATGCGGTGACTGATCTCTGTGAACTGAGGACACAGGAGTTGGGAGCGAGCTTCATGCTGACGGGGCCATTCTTGGCGGAGGAGGAGGCAAGCGCCTCTGGAGTCCCGACCACCTCGTTTTCCTGGCTCCCCTCCAATCTCTGCCTTTGAACAATGCTTTTTGGGGAAACAGTCCTCTGACTATTTACTTAATACTGTGTTTCCCTGAAAATAAGACCTAACCAGACCATCGGCTCTAATGCATCTTTTGGAGCAAAAATTAATATAAAACCCAGCATTATATTATATTATGTTACGTTATACCCGGTCTTATATTAAAATAAGACCCGGTCTTATATAATTTTTTATATAATTTTTGCTCCAAAAGACGCATTGGAGCTGATGGTCTGGCTAGGTGTTATTTTCGGGGAAACAGAGTAGCTCCATGTCCAGGTAATTTATGCTGAGAGATCACCTCAGGTTCACCTGGTTGTCAGCAAGGACTACATTGAAGTTAAAAGTTGAGAGGAGAAGGGAGTTAGAGTTTTACAAAAGGAGGGCAATCGTTGCTACAGCCGGGCAATGGGGAGCTGGAGCTGGTTCATGTCTCTGCTTGCCAGCCACCCTCCCACTGCGGTTGCAGATTATGAATTAATTTAGCGTGACTATTACAAAAAGGAAATCCATCCTCATAAACTAGTTATCCAGCCTGCTTTTTCTCACCGAGCTCCAAAATCATAATTTGAAAACCCCCATTGCCTAAGCACCTTAAAAATCTCTTTACATAAGCTGATGCAACCAATTCATCGACAATTGTATGCCCCTTTGCTACAGAACACATCTTCAGGACTTAAAATTCTGTTTTCACTGCTAGCATCATAAATATGGGGGCAGCATATTACATTTTATCTCAAACTTTTAGAAAGTTTGTTTTGAAGTTATTGCCCTTAAATGCAGTCCCGAATACTCTCCCAAGCTCATTTCTTTCTATGAAGTACTAACTTTTGATGCAAAAAGATTTAGAAAAGCCCAGTGATCTTAGGACACATGATTTAGTTGGACATTATTGGTTGGTTGTGGCATGGCGTGCTATCGCCTCCTGCTGGCAGGAAACCAGAATTGCCAGGATGAAACAAATTGACTATCTCGGCTCTCCTGCTATACAGTGTATGGATTTGTGAATTCAATCCGATGTGACTGGTCAGGTGGAACATGCCTAGATAATGTAGATAATGGACTCATGGGTGCTTTCCCTCAGCAGGTTCATTTTTGTGCCATTACAAGGTAACACTTGCTAACGGTAAAGTAGCGTAACATAGTATCCTTCAGTCTCCTCTAGGCTCAGTTTGGCCGTGTGCCATAATTTGGAAATATTTACTACGGGATTCTCCCTGATATCTTTGAATTTTAATCTTCAAAATTAGGAACCATCAACCCTTGTGTATATGCCCTTCTGTCAAGATGTTCTCCTTAAAAAAATAAAGTCCTAGAGTTATTGATTTATTAGCAATTTAACATGTCTTAAACTTTAGTAGGGTTTTATGAAGACAATTATTGTCTTTATTAGTGTTTTGGTTACAGGTGTACAGGTTTCAGATGGTTTTCCCATTTTTCTGTAAGTCGTGCACGATTTTTTGGGAACATACACATTAGCAGAAATGCCTAGATTGATAAGTGATGCTGTGATAACGAAAGGCTTCAAGAGTCCAGAAGTCAGTCTCACATGGGTTGGGAAGGAAGAATAATTTCATGGATTTCAATTAAGATCTGGATTATGAGAGTAGGAGGACAAGCATTGGCTGTGGAGGAAATCTTGAGACTGGCAAGAGCTGGGGCATGGCGGTTCAGCGTGAATGGTTTATTATCGGACTGTATTTGATTTTATTATTTTTCTCTCCCCAATTTTCTCAAAGTGGTGTATGATATACTTAGGGAAAAAACCCTTTTAGTATAATTGTGTTTGGAACTTTCTAAAATGTAGGACTTGTGAGCTGCTCTAGATTGGCACTGACCAAAAGAAATGTAACCGGAGCCAAACTTGCACTCTTAAGATTTGTAGGATCTGCATTAAAAAGTTTTTAAAGATGGGAAATTAATTTTAATAATATATTTTATTTAATCTAAAATATCCAAAATATTACCATTTGAAAGTGTATCGATCAAATAAACCATTAAAGGGATACTTTGCATTCTTTCTTTCCTGGTAAGACTCTGAAATCCTGTGGGTATTGTGCATTTCCAGCACATCTGAATTCGGACTTGCCTCACTTCAAGGACTTGACAGCCACATGTGGCTCCGTGGCAACCTGGTCTGGACAGTGAGGTTGGTGGCTGCATCACTGGGGAAAGACTATATCATCTGAGGCACGGAGAGGACGCTCACCCAGAAACACACCAGCAGCCCCTGCGCCAAATCTTTGAAGATGGATGTAAACAGCATGGGCTAATCTATTGTTTAGAGGGAGTGACTGCAGTGCCTGTCACCTTCTTCCTCTCTTGTTTGTCCTTCCCCTGCACAGAGCTGTCTACAGAAGTTGGCATCTCATCCAGAAACCACATTTCCTGTCCCTCTGTGCTAGCTGGGGTCAGGCGACATAGCTCTTCCAAGTGGAAATGGGGTTTCTGCGGCAGGACACAGGTGTCTGAGGCTCGGGCTGGCAGCGCAAAAGGATGGAGGGGCCCGTGCTTGTGTCCCACAGGGTGGGTGGCACGCTGCACTCCTGGATGAGCTTCTATTTTCAGCGACTGAAATCCCAGGGTGGTTGGTTCCAGCAAGGAGAGGTGTCCTGATGCTGCGATTACATACACGTCATGGAGTTGGGCTGAGCCTGTCGGAATGCGCATTTAGGCGTGTGACATGGGGACTGACAGTGTAGAGGGTGTAGCACGTTCCAACCTTCAGATCCAGTCACGTGCCGTTTAATGACGGGCACGTTCTGAGAAATGCGGCCCGAGGCGACTGCGTCCTTGTGTGAAGGTCACGCAGCGCTCAACGCTAGGTGACAGCCGCTGGCTTCGGCAGCACATGTGCTGGATGCCAGCCTACGACACGCCTGGGCTGCGCGGGAAAGCCTGGCGCTCCGGGGCTGCAAACCCGAACACAGCAGCAGGAAACGGGTCGGGCGCAAGCGACGCGACCAAGAGCCCCGTGAACACGGGATGCGTGAGGCCGCTGCCCGCGTCACAGCCGCTGTTTTACAGCCGACTTTCCTGTGCAAGTGGGAAGGGTACCCTCTAACGCACTATGTTTATGCAGTAAGTGCACGCACCGTGCTCGCGTGTTACTACTGTACAAGTGTCGCTGCACTTACGCCCCGTCAGCGGCACCCCTGACACGTGACCACGCGACGCGCTGTGGCTCCGCACTACGTCACTCCGTTGCGTCAGCACGGCGTTGTCAGGACTCGACGGCGTTACGTCACGGCGGCGTTACGTCACGGCGGCATTACGTCACGGCGGCTGCGCGCCCGGCGGCTACGCCTCAGGAGGGCTGCGCGGTGCCAGGCCTGTCAGGGGCGTCGGGGGTGTGTCCCAGCCTCCGGTCACCTCACGCCTCCGCAGGAGCAGCCTGGCGGGCTGCGGTGCTGAAGTCACCTCAGGAGCTGCCGTCCCGGCACGTCACCGACGGGTCCCGCCCGCAGGGAGCGGCGCTGTGGTGAGCGAGCGTCCGGCCTGTCCCTGCCCGGGTCGCGGGGGGCCGCCTGGGACGGCGGCGGTGGGCTGTGTGCGGCCGCGCGTGGCCGCCTTCCGTGGCCGCGGGACTCGGCCTCCGCGCCGGCCGGCCGGCCTCCCCGGCACAGTCGCCAGGGCGTTGCTCTCAGGGCTCCCTGTTCCCGGCCGGCGGGAAGTCGGGGAGCCGCCTGGAGGCTGCGTTCCTGGCCGTGTCGCAGCTGCCCCACCTCCAGCCGCACACGGGGGTTTCTGGGCGCGCGAGTTCCCAAGGCTCAGGGCCCCTCTTCCTGCGCAGTCGGGCCCGGGCAGGGGTCGCGGCCCAGTCCCCCCTTACAAAGCACCAGGTCCCCAGGCGTGTTCTCCAAGTGGTTCTGAACCCGGAGCCGCCGGGGAGGACACGCGTGTGACAGATGGCGCGCGGCGGGTGGGTGCTGTGTGTACGTGGTCCCGGCCGGAGCGTGTCAGACACGCAGCTTCTCGCCGGACCCGGTGGGGCCTCTGTGCTCAGCGGGCCCAGGGGTCTGATGCTCCCGAGTCGTGGTCACAGAAGCCACCCGGCCCTTTGCTGCGTCCAGGTCACTGAGCGCAGCGCCTGGAGGCCTGACCTCCCGATCGGGTCAGCTCTGGGAGCTGTCCACGGTCAGTGGGGACAGCAGCAGAGCAACTCAGAGGCGGCAAATACAAACTTGCTTACGTAGCTGCTCTCATTGGTGTGTGCGTCGTGCGGGGCGTCGTGCGGGCGGCCTGCGGGGTCTCTGCTCCCGCTCCCCACACAAGAACAGGACATGGTGAGGCCAAACAGGACACCCACGGAGCCGTAGGTGGGGGAGTCATACCACTATAGTCTCACTGGAGGCTGGATCCACAGGATCTGGAATCCGCCCCTGCTAGCTCAGCCACCATCTTCCCGCTAGCCCCCATTTGCTGCTAGCGTAGCCACAGCAGTTATATTAGTGGCCAATGGCTCACTGGTTACAGCTGACGGCCAACTAGCCACAGCTGACGGCCATCCCATCACAGTTGATGGCCATTTACTGCCTGAGCCAGCACCTGTCTATGTGAGGCCGAGAGCCTGGAACCTGCTCTCCTGGCTCTGTCCCCACAGTGTGGCATCACGTACTTCTCTACACTTTGACTGAAAGGCTCCCAGCTGTCCTGAAGTTACACCAGTGAGCTCTCGCAGCCTCAGATAAGACCCCTGGGATGGCAATAGAGCTGATATGCTTGAACTCCCAGGCGGGGGACTCCTAAGTGGCGTAGTGGAGACAATCCTAAATGTCGCCCCCTGACCCAGCCGCGCCCCCTCCTGCCTCCTGTGCTGTTGGCAGCACCTTGAGTCCTTCGTTATGTTGCTGTAAATTCGGGGGCTGTACCGTAATTAATACTGATAACACCCTACGATGATTTTCAAGGGTTTTCACGTGTCACCTCACTCGGTCTTTAGGTCTCTCAAGGGCTTACTTAGTATGTGCCTGACCACGGTGGGCGCCTAATACTGTTGTCAGTTTTGCAGATACAACAAGTAAATCTGGGGAGGGTGGGTCTTATGCTTAATACTGTGATCTTAATGCTAATTGGTGTAAGGTAGCAAAAAAGCAAATAAATAGTTAGGATGTGAGAGTGACAAACTATTTCTGTGCTCAAATGTTTGCTTCTGCCAATAACACCTTATATAGAGAAACATATTGCTTTAGTCTTATTCCACAAATTCTGATATGTATTTTGCTTTTAATTCAGTTCAAGATATTTTCTAATTTCCGTTTTGACCAACAGGTTATTTAGAACTGTTTCTTAATTTCCAAGCCTCTGAGATATTTCTAGTTATTTAAAAGAAAATCTCTAGCTTTTAGTACAGTGTCAGAGAACATACTCTACATATTTTAAATTCCTTAAGCTATGATGAAAATATTTACAGTCAATTTTTATAAGTGATATATTTGTACTTTGAAAGAATATGTGCATTACAATTGCAGGGTGGTGGTCTGTGCCATTATTGCTAATGCCCTTTGCTTTAAATTCTATTTTGTCTGACATCAGTACCCCAATTTTTTCTGTATTGAGTTTTCTTGGTGCATATATATATATATATATATATAATATACTATACATTGATATATAAATATATAATATATTGTAAATTATATATAAATTAAATATATATCTATATTTATATACTCACATGCTTTAGTCTTATGTTTTCATGCATAAGAATCTCTTCCAAATGACATATAACTGGATTTTATTTTTTATGGGCACATCAGCCCAATCTGTGTATTTACCAACACACCAAGAACTGTGTCCATCCCGTTCTGTGTCCCCTAGTTGTCCTAGTCGATTAGTTTTTATCTCTGTTCTTTCCAACTGAAGTTTTCTCTTTTTCTCTCTACTACTTTGGAGGTTAAAGCGCCATTGTTATTCTTTGAGCTGTTACCCTAGATGTTCGTCCTTAAGTTAGTAAAGCGTAAAGCCGCTCCCACTGCCAGGCTCTCTGGCACTTTGACCCATCTTCCTGACTTGGGTCCCTGTCACACAGTTAAGCTCGCTCTCTCTTCCCGCCTGTGAGCGGGACACTCGTGCTTGTCATGCAGAGTCCGTGTCTGTTAGATCGACTGCATTTCACCGCTTTCCTTGCACTTCACGGCTCCTCACATCTCGGACTGTGGGCTGTTCCCTTCCTCAGGAGAGGCATCATTACAGTTTCCTTGATGAAGACATTTTAGGGGCACTCCCCCAGCTTTTGTCTGAAATTGCTTCTTTTGTCTCCGTTCTTGACTGGAATTTCCATTTATGTATGTGGAATTCTGGGCTGTCACTGTCTCTTTCAAGACACTGAGATGTCACGCTCGGTCTTCTAGCCTCTGCCGTCACTGTTGCTGCTGTGAGCATGACCTCCCTGTCTTCTCACTGCTTCCAGGATCTTTGCCTTCAGAGTTCTGAGGCTTCACTAGACACCTTTCTTCTTTCGTCCTTTAAAAAATCATAGTGGGGCTCCTTTGGCTTAAGTCATGTTTGTATTTCCTTCGGATCTGGAAAATTCTTAGCTTTTCTGCTTTAAGCTACAGTCTCTTCCCTATGTTCTCTTTTCTTTCTGAATTCTGGTTATTGGATGGAACCCTCTCATGTCCTTGCCTGGGCACGTCACTTCCCTGTAGCCACTCACACTGAAAATGGTGATGCAGAGGGAGAGAGAAACTGGGGACACGCAGAGCCCCTTCAGTGCTGTGAGCCGAGGCCAGGGTATGTCCCCGTGGGTGACACAGCAGCGGGGTCAGTTTTGTTCAGTATTTCAGCTGTTCTGCTAAGAACGAAACGCATGTGTGTACGAGGTAGAAATGCAGATTGTGTAATTTTGGCCATGTACGGGTTAAATGCTCTTATATTGGCCTTAAAATTGGCACTGTACAGTATAAAATTCATGCTAATAATTTAAAATGTTTTCTTTACAACATAAAATAGCAAATAAAAAAGCACCATGACAATCGGAGGGAGAGGAGCAGGCCAGCCACAGAAAGAAGTTTGACATTTTCGTCCTCTTCATGGCACTTTCCTCCAGACTCTGTGCAGTGTCCCCTGCCCACACCCCTGCACTGTGCGTCCTCCATGCACACTGCTGGCGCCGCTCCCATCTGTGCAGGCACCTGGCAGAACTGTGAGCCCTGCTTCCTCTCCCCTCCTCACCGCTCCGCGGCCGCATCTGTCACAGCTGCTCACACCCCCTCCCTGGAAACACTTGATCACTTGGCATCTGACACACGGCTGTCTCGACTCTTCCCTGGGTCTCATCAGCCACTTCAGCTCCAGGACTGAACCTCGCCGGGCCCACCTTGTCTCTAGCCGTCCATTCCTGTGCCCTCCTGCCCAGCCGCGCTCAGAACTCTGCAGACAGAGACTCTGGCACTCTTACAGGACCAAGTGCCAGTCTTGTCCGCTGTCTGCCAGCGGGCACCTTCTCTTCCAGGTGTCACAGGCAGCTCAGACTTTCATAAAGCAGAACCTTTGCTTTTTCGCCCAGAATGGCCCTGGCCGGTCTGTGACCCCTGTTCTTAGCACCAGTTGCTTAGGCCTGAGTCTTAGGCGCCAACCTCCAGTTCTCTCTGTTCCTCAAACCCCAAATCCAATTCATCAGCACATCTTGTTGGCCTGCCTCTGGGCATGTCCACAGTGGCCACTGGCCCCTGTGCCACGTTGCTGGCCTTCACTCCTGGGAATGGCCTCTCACTGGCTGCAGAGATTGTCACTGGCCACCCGTCAGGCCCCTGCTGCGTCACCTGTCAGAACTCCAGTGCTCCCTGGCACTGGAGCACCTGTGCCCACCAGGCCTGGTCATGCCAACCTCTGTTTCTCAACATCCCATGTCTCCCCTCTGCCTGGAAAAGCGCTCCTCACTTCTAGGCCTGTTCCTCAGTAAGAACCCAGTTTGGCGCAGGGCAGACCTGTAGCTCCCTCTTCAGCGGCTCCGCCGGCGCCTCGCTCACTTGATCCCAGCTTCCCATCTGTGCACCGTCCGGGTGCTGAGGGCCGGTGGGGCCTCCCGTCAACCTGTTTCCTATGTGACGCTTCCGGTCTGGCCAAACCCATTTCCTCAGTCCCACAAATAACTCATGTTTTCCATTTCCATGACTCGGTGTGTGCGTGTCCATGTGTTTGGGTTGGAAGTGGGTTCTCGTTCTCAGCTCTCATAGAGCACTTGTAGGCCCTTCTTTTGACACTTATCGCCGGGTGGATGTGGTTATCGTTCTCCTGTGTGTACTTCTTACCTCCTCAAATAAGTCCCTTAGAGTCAGCAAAGTACCGGATTCATCTTGCTGAGGCCCTTAGCAGTCAATAAAAATTTTGACTTGAAGTTTGCAATAGATTAGAAATGAGGACACATATATTCCCAATGTACATATTCTGAAGGGGTGCAGTACAGTTTTCTTTTTGGGGTTAAAAACAACAACAGTGTCTGTGTGGAATGATTTTGAAGTTAATGCCACTTTCAAGACTCAATGAAAGATTGGCATTTAGCTTATAATCATAACATTGACATTTGCTTGTTAATAAATATACTGAAAATCCTTCGGTGTTTATTTATGGCAAATTTCTACATGTGAACTGGTGTGGCTGTCTTTATTCTCATAGCTTCAAGTATCCAAAAGTTAGCAAGGGTAATATTTTAAAAAGTTAAATCAACATGAATTTATTGACTACCTATTGTGGCCAATTCAAAGCCATGTCCTAAGTGTAGCTTTTATTAAATATTTCTTAAATGTCAAATTCTTACGTATTCAGCATCCTTCTTCCTTTATTTACTCCCTCGCTGCTTTATGGGTCAGATGCCCTTAGTAACTGAAAAGGTGGGAACTGGCAAAAACACAAAAGACAACTGAATTCTAGTTTTTACACTACTGGTTAATATTATTCTACAGAAATAGACAAAATACATAAAATTTTCAATTTTAATAAGAATGAATGTCTTCAGATACTTTTAGGTCTCATTTCAGATATTTGATAAATTAAGTAATTAAGAGTTCAGGTTATTGATATGTAAAGCAATTGCTGGTCATTTACAAGTAACACACCGGCTAAACATTAAAAAAATACACCAGCAAAAGTACCCAGGTGAACTTTACCTGCCCAGGAGGCCTCCCTAAGTGATCCATCTTCATGTCAGCAAATTGCTTACTAATGTGTTGACTTAGGGCCACCCGCAAAAGCAAAATGAAAAGCCTGGAATTTACAGCATATCAATGAATCAGTTGATAAGCTCTTACTGGTTTAATGTCCTCCCAGTCTTGCTGCTCGGAGCCACTCCAAGTTAGCAACAGAGTGTTTGCCATCTCTATGTGATAAAGGAAGTCAAAGGACTAAACAAACTCGAAGACCATTACGCTGTTTGGTGAGATGTAAATGAAAAAAGTAAGAGAAGTCTCATGCGGGAGGGTGTGGGAGCGGGCAGCCCCTAAAGTCAACCACAGCATCTGACAAATCACTAACTTTTTAAACAATGGTCAGGACTTTTAGCTTGGGTGGAGATAATATAATGCATTTGAAAAGTTTTAATTGCAGCCATAAAAGACCATGCCTCAATTATATGACATATGCTAGCAGAATTTCTAGATAAAGATCAAAGGCATTCAAGGACCAAGCACTGCATTCTGGGCAACACTTGGCCTTTCTGTACACACACACTGGTGACAGGCGTGAGCAGGGCAGCTCTGGGGACGCTGCAGGTGGCTTTGATCTGAGCTCCCCCTGTACCAGGGCTACGGTGTCGTCCCCCGACAGCTCCAGTGTCCTGTGACAATGCACTGCTGGCTCAGGGGTAGTTCTCTGACACTTACTCACAGGCACAAAACGCAGCATCTGACCTCCTGGGTTCTTTCCACAGGACCACCGTCTATTTAGAGGAACCTGCACTGTAGTGTGACATCACCTTACTCGGGCTCTGTCTTGTTGGCAATGTGGCAGGTCTGGTTTTAAGCAAGGCAAATCTGCAAAAAGGAGTTCTCAGTGTGTGGAAGCATTACTACTTGTAGAAAGACGACCCCGGTATTTTATTAATTAGTTAACACCCACTAGCTGCATGAAAACTAAAATGAGAAAAGACTTCATTAATTCCCCCTGTAACAGAAGAGTAAAAATGCAAGGCCACAGTTCTTTTACAAGGAAGATAGATTAATTTATAAAAATAGAATGGCCAGAGCTAATCTAATCTAGAGTATTAAAAACACATCCATCTTCTCAAGCTCTTAAAACATTAAAGGAAAAAAGCAGTTCCTAATTTATTGTGCCTAAAAATATCCCACTATTATCCCTCTTTGCCCCTCTTTTCTATTGATTAGACTTATTTTTCCCTGAAAAGTAGTTCTCAGGTACAGAAAGGAAGTTTTCACCCATCTGCCAGCAAAGAAGAAAAGTAATTTCAGTGGAGTGAATTTTTTGTAAAGCTAAATATCTTTATGAAAAGAACTGTCCTTTCCTGTGTGGCCAAGGACTTCCTACTTTTCTGATGTTAAAATAGTCTTTCTTTTATGAGGCGATTTCTGATAGCACATGGTGTTTTAACTCTTAGTTGGCAAAATAAAAAGTTTTAAAAAGTGGGCAGCGACTTTGTTGGAGACCCAGGCTTCTCTTTGACAGCTCTGTGGACTCTAAAAGTCTGGAGACCACTGGGAACAGAATCGAAAGGGGTTGTTGGGAGACAAAGGAGAACCCTTTGCCACGTCTTGATTTATTTGTTTGGTGGAGGCCACAGATCCAACATTTATTTACCATTGGCTGTGGGATTATCACATGATTTGTTTCTCCTAGTAATTTGTAACTTCAACTGTTTTAGACTAAAATAAAATGAATTTTCATTAATTTAACATTCCCCAATGCTCAGAACAGAGATACAGCTTAGAAATGTGGCTGGTGGTTGCACACATGACCCCAGATTAAAGACTGTTGTTGTTCCACAGATGATTAAGAATTTTATATCCAGTATTTTGAATTTTGCACCTTTGGCTTTGTAAACTTTCCAGTTTCTAAAATTCAAACATTAGCTCTCTCATAGTTCATTGCTGCAAAGTTCCGTGCACATTTAGGCTGTGGGGAGGGTGACAGGGTGAACAGGTATGTGAAAAGACAGGTGTCAGAGGCCAAGCGGAAAGGCAGGCCTCTGCAGGAAAACCTGGCATTTCTGGAATGTCACTGACTGTCACAAAGCTAGTCTCCCACCCAAAGGAGCCTCGGTAAAGTCATTGTTCATCTTAGCTTTGGAATTTATTTTTAAATGGATGTATCACGAGGAAACCTATACACACTGATTCTTCTGAAGCTGGACTTCAGTACACATGTTTAGTTCTGGAAAACTGGAAGGATAAATCATGAGAAACCCAGCCCAAGAGTTATATTTTTATTTTATTTTAAATATCTTAACCTGGGACTAGATTTTGGTTGACATATAACACTGTAAGTTTGAGGCATACAATGTGATGATTCGAAACACGTATGGATTGTGACATGGTTACCATAGTAGCGTTAACCGTAACACGGTTACCATAACACGTTCATCGTCTCACATCATTACCATTGCTTTTTCATGGTGAGAACATTTCCGGTTTACGATCTTAGCAATTTTCAAGCATACAATACAGTGCTGTTGACGACAGTCAGCATGCTGCACATTAGATCCCCGATCTTACTCATCATATCCCTGGAAGTTTGTGCCCTTTGACCAGCGTCTCCCCAATTCTTCCCTCCCCAACCCCTGGTGACCACTGTTCTGTTGTTTCTGTTGAGTTTGACTTCTTTAGATTCCACAGATAAGTGATATTGTATTTGTCTTTCTCTGATTTATTTCATTTAGCATAATGCCCTCAGGGCCCCTCCAGGTTGTCACAAACGGTAGGATTTCTTTCTCATGGCAGAATAATATTTCATTACATCAGATACATACCCCCTCTTCTTTATCCATTCATTTGTGGATGGACACAGGTTGTTTCCACATCTTGGCTGCTGTGAATAATGCTGCAATGAACACGGGGGTGCAGATACCTCTTTGAGATACTGGTTTCATTTCCTTTGGTTAGATACCCAGAGGTGGCATTGCTGGCTCTTATGGTAGCTGTACATTTAATTTTGGGGAGAACCTCCATACTGTTTTCTATAGTGACTGCATCAATTTACATTCCCACCAACAGTGCATGAGGGTTCCCTTTCTTCACATCTGTACCAGCATTTGTTATTTCTTGTCTTTTTGATATTGGCCATCCTTACAGGTGTGAGGTGATATGCCACTGTGGTTTTGATCTGCATTTCCCTGATGATTAGAAATGTTGAGCATCTTTTCATGTACCTATTGGCCATTTGTATGTCTTTGGAAAAATGTCTATTCAGATCCTCTATTTTTTATCAGATCTTTGGTTTTATTTTGCTATTAAGTGCTGTGAGTTCCTTATATATCTTGGATATTAACTACTTATCAGATACATGACTTACAAATATTCTCTTAATTCTGCAGGCTGCCTTTTCATCTTGATGATTTCCTTGCTGTGCAGAAGTTTTTTAGTTTGATGTTGTCCCATTTATTTATTTTTGCTTTTGTTGCTTGTGCTTTTGGTATTATATCCAAAAAATTGTTGGTAAGACCAATGTCAAGATTTTCCCCTACAATGATTTTTCCCTCATATGTTTTCTTGTAGGAGTTTTGTGATTTTGTGTTCTGGTATTAAATTTAACTCTTTAATCCATTTTGAGTTAATCTTTGTTATATCCTCTGATGAACTGACCCATTTATCATTGTATAACCATCTTGTCTCTTGTTACAACTTCTGAGTGAAAGTCTATTTTGTCTGATAGAAGTATAGCTTTCTCTGCTCTCTTTTGGTTTCCACTTGTATGGAATATTTTTTTTTTGTCCCTTCACTTGGAATGTATGTGTCCTTAAAGCTAAAGTGAGCCTCTAGTAGGCTGCATATAGTTGGATCTTGTTTTTTTTTTTTTAATCCATCAAGCCATTCTACACCTTTTGATTGAAGAAATCAATTCATTTACATTAAGAGTAATTATTGATAGGTAAGGACTTCCTAATGCCATCTTATTGTTTTATAGCTGTTGCGTAGTTCCCTCATTGCTTTCTTCCTTTCTTGCTGCCTTCCTTTGTGAATTGATGATTTTCTGTAGTGGTATGTTTTCTGTATGTACTATAGGATTTTGCTTTATGGTTACCATGTGTGTCTGCATTCTGTTTTATCTAATTTGTTTTAACCCTAGTGAGATTTTACCTTGTAGCTGTTATTGTTTTTTAAACTCTGATGGGATATTTATCTTATAGTTTCTGTTTCTCAAAATACCAGCTATTGGCTTCATTTACCAGTTTTACTTTTTTCCTAATAAATTACTTCTTTTATCTTTATACTTTTTCACTTCCTGCATAAAATAATTTAGTGTTGTTTATCTAGCTTTTCTGATTTGAATGGTGGTTCATTATTTTCCATCTTTCATGTTCAATAATAAATGTACTTGACAGTACTAATTGTCCTCTAAATACAGCTTTAGCTGTATACTGCAAAATACTAGTGTTCTCATTGTCACAAACACCAGAATAGTGTATAATTTAGATTCTAAATTTCCAAATACACTTTAAAATTCATGTATTGATTTTCTGTTTTCTTTTTTTTTTGCATTTGTCTCATTTATTTTTGAACATGCCTTTACATAGAACATTTTTGTTTCATTTGGTTCAAGTGTGTCTCTCATGAGCAGCTGTTATCTGATTTTTTTCAGTGTGATTCAAGAGTTTGTTCTTTAATAGGGAAATTTATCTCAATCATGTTTGTTGTAATTACTGTTATGTTTTAATCCTATCATCTTACCTTTTCTACCCCTTATCCTCTTTCGTTGCCTTTTCTTGACTTTTGCTGGAAATCTTTTTGCATCTACCTTGCTCTTTCTAATTGCTGTGTAGTAATCATTGCATGATGTTTTCCTGGTGGTGGACTCTCTGGTTCTTTATGGTTCTGTCTCTTTTATAGTCATTGCGGCAGTGAACATACTCATCAGAATATTTTGGGAAACATTTATGAGCATATCTGTGGGGTAAGTTTCTAGAGGAGGGATCAAAGGGAGCTGTCAGTCAGAAGGATTATACGTTCTTGGTTCTACCAGTGGCTTATAAGAATGTCCATTTACCCTCATTCTCGTCAGCACTAGATGACTGTCATCCACATTTTCAATTCTTGCCAATCTAATACGTTGAACTGGTTCTTATTTTTGTTTTATTATAGTTTTCTTTAATGTGAGTAACGGTTGGGCATCTTTTTATATGGTAATCATACATTTGTAGTCCTTCTCTGTAAACTGCTTGTCACATATTAAGGAAATCTGCCTCTAGTCCTTTGAATTGCAAATATGTTTTCCTGACATTAAATGCAACCTTCATTTATTTAAAATGAGGTTTGGGTTTACAGATTTCAAATGTTTATGGATAAATGGGGTAAGTGAGCTGGGGTGAGGTGTGCAGAAATTGCACAGAAAACTTAGGAAGCTAGCAGATAGAGTCGGGGCTTCTAGAGTTCATTAATAGAAAGCAAAAAAAAAAAAAAAAAAAAAGGAAGAAATAGGAAGCAGAGGCAATTATAAAATGCATATTTGTGTTGTGCAACAAACTGATGTCACCAAATTAATATTTTGGGGGACAAATGATCTGAATTATAGAGTGTGTGTATGTTTGTGTGTTGTGTATAGATATACTATCAGTCAAGTCTCATGACTTTGCTTTATGTGAAAGCAAAGTGTAGCCTATATTTTCAAACGTTATAAGATGAGGGGTGCAAATGAAAAACTTTATACACATAAGGTAAAATGACTATCAAATGTGTAATTAAAATTTTATAAGTGAAAACAATGAGTAACTTCTGATTTGAAAGCCAGTACTATCTTATATTAGAATTGCTAAGAGTCATTCAGAATAGTCCTTCCTATCAGACTACGGAACGCAGCAAAGCCTGAGAAGGATGAAAACCAGTTGTTTACTGGCTTGAGAATGAGTGACACCACCAGTGATGACCAGTCTCTGATGAAAGATGAAAGACGTTGCTAAGAAATAGATCCATTGGCCAGAAAACCAGGTGTTCTGTAGGGAGTGAGCGTGAGGACTTCAGGTG
This sequence comes from Rhinolophus sinicus, assembly GCF_036562045.2. Taxonomy (NCBI): domain Eukaryota; kingdom Metazoa; phylum Chordata; class Mammalia; order Chiroptera; family Rhinolophidae; genus Rhinolophus; species Rhinolophus sinicus. The sequence goes on from NC_133760.1 coordinate 51,182,825, forward strand.
GGGTTGCAGCTGTGACCGTGGTTGATGGACACAGGCTTTTGAAAAGTAGATCAGAAACTCAGAGGGACTGGGAACCAGACAGCAGGTGATCACATGGCTTTCTCAGCAGTTAGAGGAAGGGTTCCCATCTGAGAAAGATGAGGGCAGCACGTATTCTTCTTCTTTTAAAGATTTTATTGGGGAAGGGGAACAGCACTTCATTGGGGAACAGTGTGTACTTTCCAGGCCTTTTTTCCAAGTCAAGTTGTTGTCCTTTCAATCTTAGTTGTGGAGGATGCCGTTCAGCTTCAAGTTGTCCTTTCAGTCTTAGTTGTGGAGGGTGCAGCTCAGCTCCAGGTCCAGTTGCTGTTGCTAGTTGCAGGGGGCGCAGCCCACCATCCCTTGCGGGACTCGAGGAATTGAACTGGCAACTTTGTGGTTGAGAGCCCACTGGCCCATGTGGGAATCGAACCGGCTGCCTTCAGAGTTAGGAGCATGGAGCTCTAACCTCCTGAGCCACCGGGCCGGCCCCAGCACATATTCTTTTGATCTAGTACCTCATCAGGAGTTCTAGCTGAGTTGCTGTTTCTTCTAGAACGTGGGTGTTTGAGGAAGAACTGGATGTTGCAAACAGGAGTGGGGAGCGGCCTTTCACTAGGACTCTGTCCTCCTTCCCTAAAAATCCATTGCGCCCCAATTCATGCTATAAGGTGCATGAATGACTTGGAAAATAGTTTTTTTCTCTCTCATCTATTAGGTTAGTGCAAAAGTAATTGCGGTTTAAAAGGTTAAAAATAATTGCAAAAGCCACAATTACTTTTGCACCAACCTAATAAATGTAGGAAAAGTGTGAAATGGCAGATTCTCTGTCCACAGCCTCTAGCCTGCCTCTCCTGCCCCATCCCCTTCTCCCAATGAAAAGAGCCACTCTCACTCCATTGTCAGTGGAGGGGACACCTCCCAAGGCTGGGACAGGGACAGCACTCTGGCATCCTGGCCATTGCTCAGACTGCCCCTCTCCCTCATAGACAGCAATGTCTCTACCCCCTGGTTCAACCTCTTTGTCGTCAAGAAATGCAGTATTTTAGGTCATTTGCTCTCGCAGAGCATTTAATGTCCTCCTGCTCAGGGCCAATCAAGTGCATTTTCGCAACTCAATCTGAGGTATAGTGACATCACAGTAAGCCAGGATTCTGATTTTCTCCTCACACTGGTAACTGCATTGCTTGGAACAGCTGCCTGAGTGTCCAGGAAGGCCCTGGAAGAACCCCATTATCAACTGCTTCAGAGTCAAGCCCAAGTCCACTTACTTCCAGGATTCCTGTGGCCCCGGCCTGGTGAGACACTCCCTGGCACGTGGACACCACCGCAAGAGTTAAGCATCTGACCTACCTTTTCTTTTTTTTTTTCTCTTTTTTTTTTATTATTTATTGGGGTGACAGCTGTTAGTAAAATTACATAGATTTCAGGTGTGCAATTCTGTATGACAGCATCTATTGACCTACCTTTTCTTCAAAGAAGTTTCTCCTCAACTTGGCATCTGTGGGAGGCAGAGTCTTCCTCAGGTCTCGGTACCATCTTCTAACCATGTGCCCCCTCCAGCAGGCTTGGATTCTGGAACACGGGTGTTGGAGAATGTGAGTCGGTGGCTGGCACGGGTACAGCAGAGCACATCCTGCCCGTGTGGTGCAAGGCCCCGGGAGAAGACGGCCAAGGACAGAGGGACCCCTCCCACTGTGGACAGGAGTTGCCGCGCTGGACCTCTGAGCGTCCACACGGAGCTCTGAGGCCGTCCTGGGCCCTTCTCACCTCGTCGCACACTTTGTTCTGAATAGCTGGGCCCCGTCGTGGATCACTCTCGTCTGATACTGGTTCTTTCTACAGAGTGGACAGGTTTTTTTATTTGTGAACTCTTCAAAAGCCTGAAGACATGCCTGAAGAGAAACATGGCACTTCAAGTTTTACGAGTAATCACTTATAAACAACATTTTTACTTCTAATGTAATTACAGTGTTCTTTTCTCTCATGAGACTTAGTCCAGTTTAGATTATGAAGAAGTTTCATCAGATGTGAACACCTTCTGCAGGAAACTTGTTCTCCAAATGCTGTTTCCCAAGCATACACATGCAGATACATCAAAAATGTCTGAAGACCACGCGTGTAGTGGTAGACGACCCCATGTACGAGGCTACCACGCAGTGAAAGCACGGGACGCGAGCCGTCACTCACTCTGACTGATGTCCATTACTAACAACAGTCTGTCATACAAACGTGTGGTTCTTTTGTCACATAAAATTCCCACTTTCCAAACCAGAATGAATTGTACTGTAGCCTGAAGTCCTATTTCTAACTAGAAATGGTGATTATGGATAAAACAAATGGGTCCCTTAAGGAGACTCTGAGTGAGCAGGACTGGGCTCTGTGTCACTGAGCTGCAGGATGTTATGGGGACAAGCAGGATTTACTCACTCTGTGAAACACGTGGGAACACGAAAGCAGCACCTGCGCACGAGAAGACAAACAAAATGTTTGAAGTTTAAATTAGTTTAAAAGAGAAACAGCATAAATGCAGTAATTAAAAGGAAAATTCTGAATGCTTAAAAGGTGAGCTGTGTTGTTTCTTTGAAAAATTAGAAAAGCAAATTAATAACCTTGCTATTTATAGTATTTAGTGTTTAAGTTTAGCACAGCACAGGTATGTAATCTCAACCAGAAACACTAAGTTAACCACAGTCTGAAACATCAAACACACACATGAAGTTTGCTCTTAAGCCATTAAAATGAGCGTGTATGTAAAAATGAAAGAGTTATGAAGTACATGTATGTCCTGGGCAGATCCCGAGAGAACGCACAGCGGAGGTAGGGGGTGGGGGTGGGGGAGAGGAGCAGAGAAGGGTACGCCGATACGGCTTTTAGGGCTGCTGCACCTACACTGAAACATTTTAAAATCACACCTATTGAGATGGCAGTCTGATGCTCAGAATTAAAAAGCAATAAATCCTAGAGACAAATGAATCACTTTTTCTTCTTTAAATGTAGGGACAGTGTACTCACGAGAAGATGTCCCCTTTCTGTGACCCAAACTCCCCACCAAATAGTGATATTCTGGGCTATGACAAAAAACAGAAGCTTAGACTGAAGGAAGAAAAAGGTAGTTGGCTTTTGTGGAAAGAAGAGCCAGGAGGTGAGGGCAGGACAACCATGTGGCTGGAGCCCAAAGGCCGGTTCAGGTGTGGGCCCCCCCCGCGGGTCTTCTCTCCTGAGACGCATCTCTCCAAACCCCGGGGAGGCTGAACCTGTTTTTAAAGTGACCATCCCCTGCCTTCATTCAGGCTGCACTTCTTGAACGGGAAGAATGAATATTGAGATAAATGGTACTCAGAAACCTAAAACCTTTCTTGACACTGACTGCCAACAACAAGCCAAAATTGGAAAAACTCAGTAATATGGTCCTTTTTAATTACCACCACTTAACTGAATAGCAATCTTTTGTACACTTGATTACTCATTTAGTAGAATAATCTCTTAGAGTCCTTTACCAACAGATATTTGATGATCCACATTGAATAAGATTATTCTTCTGTATATTTAAAATGTACTGTAAAATGTCCGTAGGTATTTGTTACTGGCACACACCTCTGACGTACCAAAAATAATGATTAGATGGTGGTAAAGTCACACAAAACGTCCTAGAAGTTAGGGTTCGATCCTCACTGGACCTGCGCACACTGCCAAGTTGTCCTACTGTGGGTCACTCAGTTGTTTACTTCCTCATCTGTGAAGTGGGTTAATGCCTGCCTCAGAGAGCTAGGAGATTAGCTGAAGCCTCTGAAGTCTTTAATGCCAGGAAATGCCAACTGTGGCTTGTAAGTAAGGAAAATCTAAATATGAGAACAATAATTAGAAATGCAAAGTGAACACCTTCCATCAGTGTCTCAACTCTCTTTCCAGCTGTTAATGGCCAGTGCAATGGGGCCATTCCTTTTGTACAGACATTTGTACTTGAAAATGAATATCTAGTAAATGAACAGAACTGTTTAATGAGGGTGTTTAGTTCTTGCTCATACACGTACTTTAATTAATGGAAAAGAAAATGGAAGTATTTGAGGATCACATAGAAGGAAGAAACTGGAAGAAAGAAGCCTCGAATCTTTTTTTTTGTACTTAGTGTGTACATGGGAGAAGACTGAAATCTTAAACCCCAGCTCAGTGTCTCCTCAGTAGAGAGGGGCCTACCAGGCTTCTTATCTAATCTTCCCACTAACTACCTGGGGGCGAAGTTCAAATTCTTCCTTGCATATTGGGCAGGGCTGCATTGAATCCCCTTGCAGGATGGATCTCTGTTTCACTTGTCCCCATTCGTCTGATGACAGAGGTAGTGGGGGAGGTTCGAACAGGCCCAACCTCTGTGCTAAAGTTAAAGCAACACAAAATATGACTTAAAATACATTTTAGAACATGGTACTCATATATAATTTTAATGATGATGTTTTGCAAACAAATGTCAAGCAAAACATACCACGTGCTTTATTCCACCACATATGGAATGCCGCCTTCCTGCAGGCACTTAAGAGTCAATGATGACAATACCTTATGTTAGTGTCTTATGTTCTTATTTACAAATAATTTTCCATATCATTTCATTTGTACAGTAATTCTATAAGGTGGGCAGGACTGAGATCCAATTTTACAGAAGAATTGAGTACTAATTTTTCACATGTATTGGCCACAGTTCCTCATTTCTCACCTAATTTATCTTTGTGCCTTCACACTGTCTTCTTCCAATAAGAGCCTCTTTCTGCTCCCACTGAGCTTTATAAAGTAAGTATCAATCAAGCTTGTCCCTTGCTAAAACATGCTTATGGTGAGTAATTACTGTCAGGATGAATTCCTTACTCCACAGTATCTGAGTACCCACCATGCCAGCTGTGCGTCAGCCCAGAGCTTACACGTTGTGGGAACATACACTCTGAAAAGGGGCTGCAACAAGCTGCGCAAAATGCGGGCACGCGAGCACCAAGTGATAGTGAATGGATAAAAGGTCACCTTACGTGGCTGTCTTCAGGGATAGAAAGGGAAGTGTCACATCCAGGAAAGAACAGGAAGTGGTAACAGGAACATTCTGAGTGCAAAACAGAGCTCTTAAAATTGAAGATTTTAATCATAGAAACATGAAAGTCAACTGAAAGACTGGAAGAGGAAATTAAGATCACCTCATAGAAAGGAGAGAAAGAAAATAAAGCAGGAGACAGAAAATAAGGCAAAGGAGCAGTCTAACAGGCTGACGTCTGAAATATCGGCATTCCCGAAAGAAAACAGAAAATGGAGAGTAAGCATTTTAAAGAAAATAGTCCAAAACATTTCCCAGAAGAGGGCAAGTTTTGAGTTTGAGGGCCCAGCAAAGCCTGGAACAGAGGACTCACACCAAGTCCCATCACTGTGCAAGTTCAGAAGGGTAGAGACAAAAGGCAGATCCTAAAAACTTGCAGAAAGAGAGAAAAACCCCACAAAAAAAACAGGTGTAAAAAGATCAGGAATCAGAATTGCATCAGACTGCTCTACAGCAACACAGGCACTAGAAGACGGTTCTTCAGAGTTCTGACAAGAAAAAGATCCCATGTTGAAATTCATTAGCGATAGATGGAATGTGAGAGGAGAATGGAGCATCTTTCTGGTGGTAAGCTTGCACGCTGGCCTGGGCACTCTTCCTCCAGAAGCTACCAAGGAGGGGAGGGATGCCGTCATGGGAAGAGGACCTGACCAGAGCCCAGGACCTCGGGCACAGAGTGACTGACGCTGAGGGCAGGTCCCCACAGAGCAGCAGGATGATGGGAGGGTCCAGGACAGCCTCCAAGAAGATCTGTCCAAACCTCACCATGTACTTCAACATATTGAGAGAGTACATTTCTGAAGATTTTGGGGGGCACGTTTAAGGTCTTTTCCTACCAGTTAAGACATGTTGCAAAACTAACTTAAACAGTGAAATACTGACATAGAAACAGAAGCACCGAGACCTCACCCGCTATCTCTCTGTCCCTCCCTTGTATAAATATGGGAACCTGGCAAAGATGGTGCCACCAGTCAGTGAAGAAGGATGGCTAAGGGTTTGAAGGGAGAATCTGACTTACATTTTATACCAATCGATGTTTCCAACGCCACATGCAAAATAAACTGATGGATTTAACAGTAATCAGAATGAAAACTATTTAATATAAAATAACACGTAAAATTAGAAGATGGTGACAGACCAGATGATACCAATATTATTATAGATAATAATTAAGAGCATATGGTTCAACCTTCTTAGCAACCAATATGCATAATAATTTTAAAAAATTTAAAAAACTCTCCTAAAAGAATGACTCATTTACTCTCCTTTATAACCTCATTTATTTTCCACATTGGGAAGTTTTTCCTGCCTTCTGGTTGAAATCTGTCCTGCTGAGTTGACTGTGATGAGGTGACCTGATCGTTCATGAACTGTGCATGCACAGAAGACACTCATTGATGGTCATATAACATTATTCAATGCGCGTGTTCTGTGCTGTTATCTGGAACACAACCAGCTCTGTGAGCAGCTCAGAGTGAAAGACAAAACTGTCCACTGGGCATCGTGGTTTCCACGCCCAGCAGCGTTTTAGAATCTTTCCTAATTTTCAGTTTCAGATAATTTCAGACTTGTAAAAGGTTGAAGAATGCTCACCCAGCTTCCCCAAGCGGTAACGTTTACATAACTCCACAACAACGGTTAAAGCCAGGAAATTAATGTTGATGCGACACTGTCAACCTACATTCCTTATTGGATTTCATTCTTGACTTTTCTGACCCAGATTACATTCTGTACTCAGCTGTCATGCCCCTTTCATCTCCTATAATCTAAGACAGTTCCTCAGTCCTTATTTGCTTTTCTTGACACTTCTGAAGAGTACTAGCCAGGGACTGTGTAGAATGGCCTTCAACTTGGGTTTGTCTGCTGTTCCCTCAGGACTAGATTCGGGTACGCATTTTGGCAAGAATGCCAAGAAGGGTGCTGCGTCCTCAGAGCCCTGGATGGGGAGGCACGGCTGTTGGTGTGGTCACTTTGATCACTTGGTGAAGGTGCTGTTTGCCCAGGGTTACCTGGTACAGCTGTGGTTCCTTCTGCACAGAACTCGAACCTGTGGGGAGGCCCTGTGGGGCTCCCACTAGTCCAGCAGCGCTGCCGTGTGTCGTCACTGTGTTTGCCAGCGGCGATTTCGTATTCCAGCCCGTCCCCTGGATTTACTCGTTGTCATCCTACTGTAAGAAAGAGCTTTTTCTTTTCCATTATTTACTTATTCAGTTATTTCTATCAGTGTGGCTGAATGGGTATTTATTTTCTACTGTTTTTACCTATTCTACTTATCATTACTGCTTTTATATTCTTGCTCAAATTGTCCCCAATGTCATTTATAAACTTTAGTAAATACATATCTTCGTGTAAGATTATAAATTATTTCTGTACCAGAAAAGAATCATACTATTAATTTCAACTAAATTCTTTAGCTCTTAATAAGCCAAACATGACGAGATTAGCTTACCTAAAGTTAATGGTGGTGGCTTTGGGTCAAGAACATATTCTCTTTCTGGATCTTCTGCTTTGGGGCCTTGTGTAGTTTTTTTAAGTCCAGTATCTATTATTGCTTTTGTATTTCTTTTTAGAAATTTGGATCTGTTCTCTCTCTTTTGTACCTTTGTCCTAGAATGATCTGCTACTGACAGATTTTGAAGTTCAAAGTCACGTAGAATGTGATCTTGTAAAGCAACAGCAGTGACCGCTAAGCGATCTCGTTTAGATGAATGAGCCTAAAAAGTAGGAAAGAGTCATGTATTCAGGACATTCTGTAACGGAGCATTTAGAAGAAAACTGAGGCATTAATTCCCTACCTTGAAGCAGACTATACCAAATCTAATAGCAAAGAATGCTTGACCCGTTGTTACCTGAGTCGGAGCAAAGCCCAGTGTTGTTGTTTATGTTAACGACATGGTACTATCTTTTCATTTAATTACTGAGGCCTTAATTATAATATGAATACATTCATTATGACCTATAAACACTGTGCATGCCTGAACACATTCTGTCTCACTATAATTAAATTGGACTCCAGGCAAATCTTGCTTCTGTTGTACTAAAGAGAATCGTACATTTAAATACATGGTTTTTTGGTAAAAAACATAGAATAAAATTGCCATGCAGCTAAGAGATGCTTGCAGTAAATACTACATCTGATGTTCCCTGATTCAAGCAAAGTTTGCGAACTATTTTTTTATACTCTTAAATAGCTGAATTAAAACATACTCATAAGTAAACATTGTTTATGCATTTACAAAGGATTGCGTACCTTATTTTTTAACATGTTGATCAGGAAGTGTTGCTCTGTGGCTGTCTCCAATTATATCGTCATCATATTCCATTCCTTTAATTCTTCTACTGTGAAGAAACCGTCAACAGAAAGTCAGAGTGCACATAAAAATGAGAACAAGCCATTGATCAATAGGATGATGGCAAACGTGAGTGTAAAACACCTCACAGCAAAAAGGTCAGGGCTGCTAAGTGAAATACATCCTCCAGAGATAACACTCCCACTGGTGTTGGAGGGCAGAGGCAAACGAGTATGCTACACTCCAGGTGGGCACAGGACCACAAAGGCACGTGGGCACTCAGCGTGCCGAGGACAGGAACGGCTGCAGTCTGGAATGGCAGAGGGATGCTAGCGGACGGCAGTGTGCCCATCACACAGAAGCACAGTCTGTGGGGAACACACAGTGGGTTCCAGTCTTGCTCTGCCTGTTTGCTGGGCCAGACACTTTGCATAGCTGAGTCAGTTTCTTCATTTTAAAGCAGGTGTGAGATATGATGTAACAATATGGTGAATGTTTAAGTGAAAAAAAAAATTATTACACTAAAAGACACATTGCCATTAATCTACCTCAAAATACTCCCCGTCATTTTGAACACACTTATTCCATCATTCTTGCCATTTTCTGAAACAGTTCTGGAAGTCCTCTTTCGTGAGTATCTTTAGTTGTGCTATCGTGACAGAAACACCGGAAGTGATGTGTGACACGGAGCATTGTCATGATGGAGGGTGATTTACAGCACACTTTAAAACACACCTTCTCTCAACCGTAGCTCATACCCCACTGACTGCACCAAACAAGTTGAAACTTGTCACACACTGTTACTAAGGTTTGATGGCTCCCTTCCGTATTGAAGATCCTGGCCCTTCCGTTGGATGGCACTCGGCAGCAGCATTCACTATAGTTTGTGATCATAACGGAAAGGCTCTAGTCACACATCACTGCTGGTATGGCAATTTCTGTCAAATAAAAGCATTACGGTGTGTCCTCATACAGCTTATTCGGCACCGTGTGACTTCTGGTTCTTCTCCAAAGTGAGAATGATTCAGGACATCGAGGCAGCCACAACTGAGCAACTAAAGACGCGCACGAAAGAGGACTTCCAGAACTGCTTCAGAAAGTGACAAGAACGATGGGATAAGTGTGTTTGAGGCAAGGGGGAGTATTTTAAGGGGGATTAATGGCAGTGTGTCTTTTATTATAATACATTTTTAAAAATTTAAACATTCACCGTATTTTTTGATCACACCTTGTATAATAATAATACACACCTCGCAGGGTTAGGATTGCGACAACCTTTTGCAAGTATTTTAAATGGGTCCTTTCACATGGAGGATACTCTGTAAGTGGATATTCTTGCTGTACTTCCCTTTAAAGCTGGTGGAAGAATTTGGAATTGTTCCTTTTAGTTTTCAGACAAGGTTATATTTTATGAAGACATGAGTCCAAACAATGCTGGAATGGGGAGAAGCAATGAGTTATTGAAGTAATCTAGGAGATAGTACTGAGGGCCTAATTGTAAGACTAGAAAAAATCCTCTGAAATAAGGACCTTCGCATCAGCACCTCCATTAAATCAGTTCACCAGGACGGACTCGAGAGAGCGCGCAGAGCACAGGGAGAGCGAGCAGATCGGAGCTCTCCAGGGCTCAGGAGCTGCCAAGATCCCAGGAAGCTGGACGAAAGCTGTTACTGCAGCTTGTTCCCTGTCAATCCTGACATCAAGAGATGCAGGAGAAGTTGTACCCAGCATCTCATGACAGTCTAGGTTGGAGAAATGGTAGAAAGGATTTAAAAGGCTGAAAGTTCCCTACCAGAATTTCCTACTTTCAAAATGCTATATATAGCTTGGCAGAATATAGTTTACATCACACTAAAAATTGTTTAAGAACCATAGCTAGCTCTCCACAGTCCACAACTGTATCTCCTGCCTACACCGTAAGCCACTATGATTAATAGGAAGGGAAGAGCTTTTAAAAACAGTGCCCTTTGTGAGTCCTATAGTATCATTACATTTCAGAGTTGGAATCTTCAAATATTTAGCCCAACTCCATTTGATAAATGAGAAAACGTAACCAGAGATTGATTAGGTGACTCTCAAGATTATATAACTAGACTGTGGCAATGGTAGGATTAGAAACTTAATCCTTGTCCAGTATTAAGAACTAAAATTAATAGGAATGTTGTTCCTTTGTAAACCCCAGTATTAACAACTAGTCAAAAGAGGTAGGGCTTGGTGACAAAAAGTACCATTGAAGTGTCAGAGTAATGAGTTACAATTGTCTAAGGAACCTTAAGCTAATTAATAAGCTAATTAAAAACACAGGCACACAAGAGATACAAACATACAAGCTGACACACTATCTCCAGTATCCTGACTCGTAAATTCCTGCTTTGTACGTTTTTAGGAGATTCCACCCGGGATGGCCAGAAGCACAGCGACAGATGAAAAACTACATGGTTTAAATTCTCTGTAAAAACTTGAACCATCCCTTTGGACCTGGTTCCCTTTTAAGAAATGGGTAGCGTTAGGTTTTAGAAGTGACCAGTTTCAGACTGTCAGTGTTTTGAGGCCCTCCCAACGCCGGTCACGCAAGGCTGTGCTGGGGACCCACGACTCTGCCCTGTGGCCAGGAGGACGTCCACCGCGGACGAGCGGGCGTGAAGCGCAGGCGACTGCCCGCCGGTCCTCCACGGTGTCCTGGGTCGTCCCCCAGCCACGTTCTGCAGACCCTCCCCCCAATCCTGCTCGGCCTCTCTGACCCTCCCTTTAACTCTGCTGGGGGACAGTCCCCTCCTGCCCCTCCTCCCTAACCCTGCTGGGGTGGCACCCGCACAGGCAACCGACGCCCGCTTTTCGCGCACCCACCGCCGCCTGCGTCCCCAGTTTCCGCGATGTGGCCATTGCCTAGCAACCACCGCTGCGGAAGTCACCCTCCCACAGCCCCAGCGCGCATGCCCAAGACCTAGTCCCGCCCCGTGTACCGCGCCACATTCTGGTCGCAGCCCGCTCAGCCGCGCCCGCACCGCGCATGCTCAGCAGCCCAGCCGGCACGTGGCTGCGCTGTACGTGCTGGCGCAGGTGGGAGGCGGTGGGAGAGCCGGGCCTCGGCGGTCCTGCCGGTGGTGTCCCCGTCAGTGCCACACCCGTGATGCTCCTTGAAGCGGGGCGCTTGTATGAGCCCGGGGGTGTCCTTCACGAGCTCACTTGCGCTGGGAGGTGACTGGCTGCTTGGATCTGTAGTTTTCAGTACGTTTGACGAGCTTTCAGCCATATTACTCAAGTATCTTCTCTGCCTCCCATTCCACCCTTCTCTGCTGTGGACACGTTACATTTATATCAGACTTCTTTATATATATGTATATATGCAGATGTCCCCGACATGTTTTATGACTTTACGATGGTACAAAAGCGATACGCATTTGGTAGAAACCATTCTTCTAAGTTTGAATTTGGACCTTTTCCTAGGCTGTGTGCAGTAAGATCCTCTGTGATGGTGGACAGCTTAGGGTGTTTTCAACGTATGATGGGTTTATCAGGATGTAACCCCATCGAAGATCAAGGAGCATATATGTATATATAAGCTCACTGATGCTCTGTTAGTTTTTAATTTTTTTCTCTCATTTTGGACAATTTCTATTGCTATGTCTTCAAGTTTGCTAAATTTTTCTTTTACAGTATTTAATGCCATCTCATGTATTTTTCATCTCCGGTGTGCTTTTTATCTCTAGAAGTTCAGAATGGGTTGCTTTCATGTCTTCTGTACGTCTCCTAATATGCTTGCGCTGTCCTCCAGCTCCTTGAAAATGTGGAATATACTTATATTGGCATCTTTATATACTTGTCTATTAACTGTAACCATCTATGTAGTTTCTGGGTCTATTTCCATTGATGCCTTTTTCTTCTCATTATGGGTTGTATTTTCCTGCTTCTTTGTGCGCTTGGTCAGCTTTGACTAGGTGCCATACACTGTGAATTGTGTGTTGTTGGGTGTTGGCCTTTGCATGTTCCTTTAAATGATTTTCAGCTTTGTGTGAGACACATGTAAGTCACCTGGAAACAATTTGCTGCCTTTAGCCCATGGGTACTTTTTTCCCACTACCTAAGCAAAACGCTCTGAGTGCTTTACTGGATGCCCCAAGTGTTAGGATTCTACACACCCTGTTGGGAAATTGGAATATTCCCAGCCTGTGTGGGCTCTGAGAATTGCTCTGCCTTCCCCCGTCAGTGGGGCGTGTCCTCACATGCACATGCCCATCAGAACTCAGGTGAAAACTAAAGAAGGACCCTGTCTAGGTCTCCGTGGCTCTCTGTCTGTCTGAGGGTCTTTTCTCTCTGTTGTGCTGGTGTGGCCTCCTAGAATTTGTAACTCTGTACCCTCACGTCAGTTAGACTGTTGGCCACTGTTTTGGTTGTGGCCTAGAAACGCCATGGCTTACTTCGCTTTCCCTTCTCTTAAGGATCACAGTCCGCACGGCCTATTGTTCAGTGTCTGAAAACCGCTGTTCCACGTATTGTGTCTGATTTTTTAGTTGTTTGAAGTAAGGGCTTAAATCTGATCTCTAATACTGCATTGTGGCCAGAAGCAAGAATCAATAGGAAAAAAAATAATGACAATGACTCAATTGTGCTATTTAAGCTTATGTTTGTACTTTTATTGAAACAAAGTTCAGCTTAAAGTACAAAGAAAACATACAAAATGTGAGCAGTACTCCCCTCCCCTTTTTTACTTCCCTGAAAGTGAGATCAAAAGAAGTTACCAAGTTGAATGGAAATTGATCATTGATTGTTAAAGACCTAAAAGTTAAAATGTTTGACATAACTTTGGAATAAATGATATTGTTATATCCAAGAAAGAAGATAATTTGAAGCTCCACTTAAGATAATTATTTTCTTAGTGGTATTAAATTTTCTAAGCTGGCCACTCCTGTTTGGAAGTTTGTAAAAAGAGACTAAAAACAAGCTAAATTTTTTTGATAAGCCAAATTAAATTCATAATGAAGTTAATTTTAAGGTATTAATCTTTCGCATAAAAGTTCAAACTTTTTCCAACAAATACTGTAACCTTGATTTATGTTCCAATTGGTGATAGGTTTAGAAACAAGTAAGAGTCTCTTTGCAGTCCTGAGGCTTTGCATTCTGTGCCCGTGAGTGTTAGGATAGCGCAGAGAGAAGAGCGGGAGAGCTTTGGGTCCAGATAGGAAGACCGCTGTTAAAATCCAGACTTATTTTCTATGTGTCTGAATAGTGACAAGTTACTCTATTTTCCTAAACTGTGGGTTCCTTATATGTTAAGGGGACATAGTTACTTCTCCTTTCAGCCTCCATCAGTCCTTCACCAGTAGCACTGGGGGTTTTACAGTCCTGGGATGAAACATACGACCAGCCTACGCCAGTCAGAAAATGACAGTGTCCTGGCCACAGTCACTTAATTGAGTCGCATATGACCTAGGGGAGCCCATTAGCAGGACTCAGTATATTTGTGGGAGCTACTAGGGATTTTTCTGCAACATTCACCATCAGAACCTGGTTAGGCTCCTGGGGGTGAAGCTTATGAGTGTGTGGGGGCCCCTAAGGCAGGGCGCCGGGGATTTTTAACCCTTAAGCTAGTCCGCACTGTCAGTTGCTGTTGAAGTGCGCCCGCCTGCTGGGAGCTCCAGTGGGGGCTTTCACGCCCCTAAGCTGTGACTCCCTGTGCTCACTTCTCGCCCCAGTTTTCCAGGTGGTTTGCCCTGTGACCTCAAACCTCTGTTCATTCTAAGAAGAGCTGTTGATTTTCAGTTTGTTCAGCTTTTTTCTTGTTGTGAGGATGGGAGTGATGGCTGCAAGCTCTTTATGTCAGAGTGAAAACCAGAATTGGTGAATCCATATAAGTTTTAGTTTCTTTGGCTTTCTTTGATATTTTTTTTAACTGTCCCCCAGTTGTATTATTTCTTTTTATTCCCTCTCATTGTATTTTTTCTTCCTCATTTTCTGTCTTTCAAGTTTTTCTACCTTTTAGTTTATATGATCCCAAAAGTTTTTACTTGTTCTCTTTGCTGTCTAGTACCTACTGTTTATTTGGTGTATATACATTTCTAAACTCTTCCCTGATTTCTTTACTTTAATAAATTGTTAGTAAATTATTGAATGAATAGATTTAGATCTTTATTTGCATATTTTCGAGTTTTGGTTTTAAAGAATAACTTTACTATTTTTGTGAAATGATAGATTTGTTATAAAATGCCTAACAATATATAAGTATACAAATAAGAAAGCAAACACATACACACACTTAAAATCCCACCAGCCAGAAGTTCTCATGGCCTCTGGGTGACCGTCATTTAGCCACATTCCCAATGCCTATATGCAGACGGATGGATTGTGAAAATTAATTTGAGATAAGAGGATCACACTATACATGCTATTTTAAAATGAAAAGTATCGAGTTTTATTTTTAGATAAAAAACTTTTACTACAAATTTTTGTTTCTAAAAGATCTTTCTAAAACATAGGGGAGATTATGAAAACATTGAGGTATTGACATCCGGTTTCATTATCAAATTTCTCTACTGAACCATTTATAAAATCAGCTTTATGCAAACATCCCTTCCCACGTCCCTGTCATCTGTGCCGTCAGCATCCTTGCGAGGCTCTCACAGACAGAGGACACTGTAAACTGTTAAGAACACGAGGACAGTAGATTGCAAAGCGTAAATGGAAAATCTTGTGAAAGATTCAGAATTTACTGTAGTCGATGAAAATGCCCTGGTGGGTTCTCAGGTAACGTTACTGATTGGAGGCCCGGCAGAATTAGACCAACTGCTGATCTTAGAAGAGAGACTGAGAAGGACGGTGGCGGGGAAGGGCCTCCGAAAGGGAAGCGTTTACAGGGTGAGGCGGTAAGAAGTGCTTGGGAGCACACTGAAGAATCCCGGATCATTTGCGACCAGACTGTGCTTTAAAAGTCAGAATTGAAGTGAATGAATGTCACAGTCTAGTTTTCGAGCTGGCACCACGAGGCCTGACAGTGAAGCTTGCGAACATGCCACCGTGCGCTTCCATTGGCAGCGCTGTACAAACAGCTCGGGCAGGTTTCATTACCTGGGTCTATCAGTGTCTCACAGCTGTGTTTGTGTCGACGTGTGGCAGTGTCTTGCTGAGTGGCATTCATTATTGTTGTTGTGTGTTTTTGTGTGCCATCATGAGAATGTCTGAGCTTGAATTAGAGCAATGAACAAACATTAAATTTCTTATTGAACTTGGCAAGAGTGGAAGTGAAATCAGGGACATGTTAGTCCAAGTTTGTGGGGGTAATGCCATGAAAAAAACAGCAGTGTACAAATGGATGAAACATTTTCCTGAGGGGAGAGAATGTGTCACTGATGAAGAGAGGTCAGGGTGGCCAGTAACGAGCAGAGCTGACAAAAACATTTAAAAATTTGTCGAAGTATGAGTCAAAATCGTCCGCCGACTGTGAGAAGCACAGCAGACCAAGTAAACATCAATAGAGAAACAGTTAGGAAAATCTTTTTTTTTTAAACATTTTTAAAATTAGCTTCAGGTGCACAAAACAATGTAATAGTTAGACATTTATCATTTATACCCCTCACACAGTGACAACCCCCCTCTGCTCATCCACTATCCCGCTGACATCACACACAGCCATTACATTTCCACTGTCTCTGTTCCTAAAGCTGTATTCTGCTTCTTATACATATGTATGTATATATATATATATATATACACACACACACACACACACACATATGTATATAATTGTAGTTGACATTCATTATTGTTCAACTTCAGCTTCAGGTGTACAGTGTAGTGGTCAGGCAAGGAAAATCTTAACTGAAAAATCTTGGCAAGAGAAAGGTATTTGCAAATATGGTCCCAAAGGAGCTCACCGATGAACAAAAGCAAAGGAGAGTCGAAATCTACCAAGCCCTATTGGAGAGGCAAGATGATATTTTGGGCTGTGTTATCACTGGTGAGGAAACATGGCTGTACCAATATGACCCTGAAACAAAGCATCAAAGTGCGCAGTGGAAGTCAGCCAATCCTCCATGACCAAAAAGTTCTGTCAGTCCAAATCAAGAGTCAGCACGATGTTGCTAACCTTTTTTTAATATCAGAGGGATTATTCATTATGCATTTGTACCAACTGGACAAATAGTTAACTAAGTTTACTGTTTGGAAGTGCTTAAAGGCTGCATGAAAAAGTTAGACAACCTGAACTTTTCGCCAACAATTCATGGCTCATGCATCACGACAATGCACCAGCTCACACGGCACTGTCTGTGAGGGAGTTTTTAGCCAGTAAACAAATAACTGTATTGGAACACCCTCCCTACTCAGCTGATCTGGCCCCCAATGACTTCTTTCTTTACCTGAAGATAAAGGAAATACTGAAAGGAAGACATTTTGATGACATTCAGGGCATCAATGGTAATACGACGACAGCTCTGATGGCCATTCCAGAAAAAAAGTTTCACAATTGCTTTGAAGCGTGGACTAGGCACTGGCGTTGGTGCGTAGCTTTCCAAGGGAGTGCTTCGAAGGTGACCGTAGTGATACTCAGCAGCAAGGTATGTACCGTGTTTCCCTGAAATAAGGTCCAGCTGGACTCTCAGCTCTAATGTGTCTTTTGGAGCAAAAATTAATATAAGACCCAGTCTTATTTTTGGGGAGACACGGTAGCATGCCGTTAGTCAGCGAGTCAGCCAGGATCAGAATGGGAGGCACTGCAAAGTCGCCTGGCTTAATGGGTGGGTCCAGGGAGAAGTGACGAATTGGAGCCAGACTGGCCAGTGGCTTCGCAGGTCTGCCCGCCCCCAGCCCTGTGCGTGGCCTCAAGATCTGCTTTGTCCAGGGAGGAGACACTGTTGGATACAAGAAAACTACTGCATTGACGGCTGTTCATTAATTTTCATATATGAAGCATATCATTACTACTTTTTAAATGAGATGGTAACTCATGAGTCCAGAATTCGATAATTTATAGACCACAAGTTTACAATGAGATCAGTAAAGTCCTTTTCTGCAGTCCATATATCTGGTTTTTTTCCGCAGCACCAAAGTAATTTGGAAGTAAATGTTTTTGTGAAAATTTTAAGTGTTGTATGTGTCATTTATACAGTATTTACTTTCACCATTACTTAAATCCTCTAGTTTCCATAATGAAGTATCCATTCACTTCTTTTGGATTCACTCTCTTTCTTAGTTATGAGCCGTTAGTAGCGACAGTCTTGCACATTGGTTATACTTTTCATTGACATTAAATCCTAGTATAATAACTGTCACTATCTCTTTATTACCCTTAAAATGAATCATAAAGCAAGTGAGTTGGGTACATTTAAATGCAGCAGGTGTGTGAATTTTATAAGATAGCATCACGCTTTGTGTACACAGCAGTGTGTGAAGTTGAATACTGAAAGGGCCCAGCTGCCTCAGTTGTGACAGCGTCCTATTGTGACTGTCTTGAAATGCTTTAGGACTCTTAAAATACTTACTAAAAGAGGGAATAAACTCCACACTGGAGCAAATGTCATGTTAAGAACTTTTACCAAGCTTAAACTTCTTTAATAGAAAAAGGTGTAGTTTGATGCAAGTAGGAATACAAAAAGAAACTGGTAAATAAAGGAATAATACGTGAAAAGTTAGTTCTCTTTCTAAAATTGTCCTATTACCCTCTCAGTGGTTTGGTGGGGAGTATTTTTCATGTGTACTTTAGTTGATGTCTATTTCTGTGCTATTCTCAGCACAGTCAGTTTAGGGGAGCTGGTGGCCATGTGTTTAAATTCATGTTTGAGTCATTCATTCATTGAATGACTAGTAAATGCCTGTTTTAGGAAAGTAGCATGCCAGGACCTACAGAGACAACCACGTAGGCCAGTGAAGGGCCCTGCCCACAGGAGGCAGTTCAGAAGGAGAAGAGTAGACACGTGAAGAACTAATACATTGTCTGGTGGGAACTGGGAAGGACTGGCAGGGGCAGGAGACGTGCCATCGGGACTCTCACGCTGTCCCGATGCCGGGGCCCCTGGAAAGAGGCGACTGGAGCTGGGAGGGTTTTCTGAACGGCCACAGAGCAGGGCTAGGCAATGGGTTGGAGAGGAGGCGGGCCCCGGCATGCTCTCCATAGACCGGCAGTGGCTCCGGTCCCGGGAAGGAGTCAGAGGTGACTCGGAGCTTCGGGGACCACTGGAGTGGCAGGTAGGAAAGGAGGAAGCCGTCTGTGTGGAGTGAGGGCATTCCTACACCGCCTTAAATAGTCAGAACTCATTAGACTTTGTTTCATTGTGAAAAGAAGAAAGCTACCTGTTTTTTCTCTAGGAATTTCTGTAATAACCTTTAAAAAAGACATTTAGAGCCATAAAACTCAGTGTCGCGACGCAAATCCAGTCGACGACACTGAGCATTTGCTCAAGAGTCCAGATGATTCTTTTGCTGTCGCCACCAGCACTTTCCTCAGCACAGTGCTTTGTGGCCACTTTGTCACCCTGCCCCTCACTGTGGCGGCTGACGGAAGGGCTGGTAGGTCTTCATCCTGGAGCGCTGTTTCTCCGTTTGGTTTGCTGCTGACCAGTTGCTGCCCGCATTGCACAAGTTGTGTTTCCTGGTTATTCTGGGTCACGTAGGGGATAGAAGGGTTAGTGAACGTTTGAAATGTTGACTGGGTAGCTCAATTGTCATTTACTGATTTTTCATTTCTAGCGGGACATCGGAATCCAAGAATACATTTAAAAAATAAATAAAAAACAGTTCTCATGGAATCGAAGATAACTTTTGCTTGTTTTCTTAACTGCGGTGTTCCCAGCACATAGCTCAGTACCCGTTCTTAGTAGGTGTCCAGATGAGATTTTGTTGAACTCATAGTTCCAGGTTGAAATGCCTAGATCATGGAAACCACTCAGCAAGGGATCAAATAGGATGACTGTTTGCGCTTTGATTCAGGAAGGATTTTGAAATAAAAGGCCAATGCATCAATTCTGAAACCATTATCATAACTCATGTTTATTAGCACAAACTGTTCTCACCATAATTCAATGAAATTGCCCCCCCTTTTCTTCCACTCCCCCTTTCTTCCTCCTCCCCCTTTTTTTCCCGCCTCCCCCGCCACTCTGGTTCAAGCCACTGTTTCTCAGTCTAGTTGTGTAGGACACAGCTCCCTGGCCCGTGCTGGTATTGTGAGCCTTGCGCTCCCCTCGGCTGAGGCAGTCGGTTGGCTGCTCACAGCAGCTCACAGCCCCTCACAGCAGCTCACGGCAGCTCCTGGCAGCTCCTGGCAGCTCCTGGCAGCACACAGCAGCCCAGCTCCAGGGAGAGCTGTTGTTCACCATCTTAGATGTAGAGGGCACAGCTCACTGGCCCATGTGGGAATTGAACTGGCGGCCTCGGCGTTAGGAGCTCCGTGCTCCAACCACCTGAGCTACCAGGCCGGCCCCAATGAAGTTTTAGAAGTAGAGAGACATAGGTTCAAATCCAGGCTCTGTCACTTCCTAGACGTGTGTGATACGGGACAAGTTATTTCTTTGTGCTTAGTTTCCCCATCTGGAAAATAGGAGTAAGAGTGTCTGTCTCCCAGGACTTTTGTGGGGATTAAATTAGGTCATATCTGCAAAGCTGTCACCCATGGCCTGGCAGATGGTAAGTGCTCAGTAAATGGTCACAGCCTGCCTTTCAAAGGGAGTGGTTACAGGCGATGTGATGTAAAGATGTGATGTAATTGCAGGCAAACTTTGTTTCTGCTGCAGTGTTATTGAATTAACCATTCCTTACTTGTGGTCCAAGTTTACACAGGAAAGGGAGAGGCGGTTGATGGCTTCTTTCTGTAGAGTCTGCTTGGGCACAGGTATCCCACAAATTATTTTTCAACTAAGAAAATAGAGGCACACTAACATGTTTCATTGAACTTGTGCTAGTTAGTTTAAATTTTGCTGTGAGTTTCAGACAAGAGCAAACAAGGAAAATCAGTGCTTGTAGTATGTGTTTTATTTATGTCTTTTCCTTATTATTTAAAGCTCTTTGCTCTTCGAGAATGTGGTAAAGTTCTATCATTTCAGAGCTCAGAATTAGCATTGAAAACACGGGATTCTTTACCTGGATTGATGAAAGTAATTTATTGTTTGCTGGGTCAAACACAGCATGCTATTTGTCACACTGTGGTTTGTGTATCTTTCTAGAAGCTTTCAACTTTGATCTGAGTCAAAGTATACTCAGTAGCACAGATGACAGAGTGAAAAACAAAACAAAACCCAGTGATGTGCATTGTCACTCATAGAAACTCTAAATCAACAAGTACAGAGACGCAGAGTGAAAAAACCCTGCTCCTTTAAAGAGGCTTGTACGTTCTTGTGAGAGAGCAGACCTCTGCCTTTCTTGGGCGAGACAAAGGTGTGGGACAATTTATTAGTTAAAGATTGAGTTCACTGTGTGCAATCAAAAGGCGCCTGTCCAGGGCCAGCTTCTGGCCCTGCCTGTATTTTTAGGTAAACACCCGCATTTAAAAGACCTTGCAGAGCAGGGCTCCGCGCACATAAAAGCGGCTTTCTTAAACTGTCATCAGAGTGGATTTTAGGACGTGCTTTTAATACTTACGAGGTTGCTGTTTGCCTTTAAAAAAAGCCATTCGAGATAGGTTTTTATTTAACTTTCCCCCCGGCATCCTTTTTACCTGATTCGAGGCAGCATTAAGGAAACTCACCTTGTTGTGCCACCAGACAAAGATTTAGGGAAATGCTGCACATGTGACTTTTGAAAGTCAAGGCTTAAAAAAAAATCCTTGTTTAAACACCATAAAAACTGGATAGAAAACAAAGGCATATAATCTTCATCTGAACATTTGGTTTCAGATTCTTTTTATTGAGTTTGGGTTGATTAGACTGTGAGATAAATTAATTGTTTTCCAGTATTGCTCTGTGCTCCCATTTCCTCTCTGGTTTTAACAAACAATGGCCCATATCAGTAAAAAGACAGAGGTTTGGGATATAGGACATTCGTGTACCCTGAACTCTTACTCTTCCAGATTATGACTCTCTTAAAAGAAAATTAGCGGTGCTGTTCAGTTGTATTTGTAGAGTTAATTATTAGTAGGAACTTCAAGCTCGAAGATCAATACTATTAATAGCTGCAAAATAGTACATGGTATGAATGTAACATAACTTATTCAGGATGCCTTTCCTTATTGGGATTCCCTTTGCTTCCTGTTTTGAAGCAATAACTTTTCTATACATTTATATTTCTAGACCTAGTATATTTTTAATTCAAGTGTATTGAGGTAAAAAAATACATACACCTTTTTGACTGTACAGTTCCATGCATTTTGACCAAGGCAGACAGTCACGTAATCACCACCAAAATCAAGATTTATAATATAGCCGTCATCACAGAAAATTTCCTTGCATCCGTTTGTAATCCCTTCCCTCCAGCCCCAGCCCCTGGCAACCACTCCGCTGTTTTCTCTCCCCGTAGTTTTGCCTGTTCCAGAAGGACACATACACGAAATCTGGCTTTCCTCTTAGCATAATGCATTTGAGATTCATTGATGGTGTGACACGCATCCATGTTTCCATTTTATTGCGGAGATGTATTCCATCAGGTGAGTGGACCTCACTTTCTTATCCATTCTCAGGCTGATGGACATTTGGGTTGTTTCTGGTTTTTGGCAACTATGAATAAGACCACTGTAGACATTCATGTACTGATTTTTGTGCGAGCATATGTTTTAATTTTTCTTGGATTAAACATTTAAGAGTGAGATTGTAGGGTGGTATGTGGTCCGTGTGTTTAATTGATAGGATGCTGTCAATTCCAGAGTGCATTGTGGGCGTGGCCCATCCCGCCTCATCCTCACAGCCCGTGGTATTGGCCTCTGTGTATCCTTTTTGGTGCAGTGTTTGTTCTAGTCTTGCAGTTTCTTTTTTTCTAAATGGGTTGTTTGAATTTATTGCATTTTCTAGACACAAGTCCTTTGTTGGGTAAGTGATTTGCAACTATCTCCCCCTGTCTATAGCATATCATTTTGTTTTCTTAATGGTGGAATTGCAGAGCAACGTTTGTGATTTTGATGAAGTCCTATTTACCATTTTTTTTCATGGATTGTGCTTTTGGTGTCGTATCTAAGAAATCTCTACCTAAGTCCAGGTCACAAAGATTGTTCCTATGATTTGTGCTAAAAGCTTTATACATTAACGTTTTATATTCAGATCTCTGATGCATTCTGGGTTAATTTTTATATAAGGCTTGAGGCTTAGATCATGGTTATTATTTTTACATATGGATGTTCCATTATTCCAGCAGCATTTGGTGAAAAGGTGATCCTTTATCCTTTAATTGTCCTTGCACTTTTGTCTAAGATCAAAGAGCCATATCTGTGTGGGTCTGTTTGTGAACTCTGTTCTGTTCCACTGATACACGTTTCTTCCATTCCTTGCCAATACTGTACTGTCTTGATTGCTGTAGCTTTAAATAATTCTTAAAATTGGGGTGGGAGGCCTCCAACCTTGCTATTATTTTTCACAGGTGTTTGGCCATTTCAGAGCCATTGCCTTTCCATGTGAATTCTGGAATCACCTTGAATATATACACAAAAGCCCTGCTGCCATTTTGACTGGAATTGCATTAAATATGTAGGCTGGTGGGGAGAGTCTTCCAGTCCATGTCTGTCTCTCCATCTAAGTGGGTATTCCTTCTTTCCTTTCTTCAGGGTTTTATAGTTTTCAGAATATGTTTTGTATTTATACCTAAATGTATCATTTTTGGAGCTATTGTAACTGGTATTGTTTCTATTTTTTTCCTTCTTGTTATTTATTGTTTGTATATAGAAATATGGTTGTTGTGGGGTTTGTATCCTACAAACTTGTTAAACTCACTTAGTTTTAGAAGCTTATTTTATAGATGCTTTGAGATTTCTACAATCATAGGGCAGATTTTCTATATGCCCCCCCTCCTCTCCCCCCATATATATTGAACTGGTTAGGACCTCCTGTATGATGTTGAACAGGAGGGGTGGGAGTTTTTGATGAAGAGAAGTTCTTAATTTTAACGTAATCCAATTTATCAAGCTTTCTATTTATGGTTAGTGCTTGTTGTGATTTGTTCAACAGTATTTCTCTACCCTGAAATCATGAGATATTCCCCTAAAGTGTCTTTGGTTTACCTGCAATAGAGTTTTGTTTATGATATAGTGTAGGGATCCAATCTGAATTTTTTCCAACATAGATATTAATTTTCCCAGGACCATTTAATAACTAGCTACCCTTTCCTCAATGGTACACAGAACTACCTCTGTTTTCTATCAACTTTCCATGTATGTTTGGGTCTAATTGTGGGATTTCTATTCTTTTCTCCTGGTTGATTGCTTATAGCTCTGTCACCATCTTACAGACTCTAGATTTATAATATTTCTTGCTATCTGGTGGGGCAGGTCTCTCCACTGTCACTTGCCTTAGGTGTCATGGCTATTCGTGGCCCTTTAGGGCTTTGTGTAAATTTTAAAGTCAGCCGCGTTCCATGAAAAGCCTCGTTAGGACTGAGATTGTGACTCCATGGCGTGTGCACCAGCACAGACCTCGCCGTGACGTTGAGTCTGGTGCCTGAACACAGGTCCCCCATTGGTTCTCCTTTGACGCCTTTCAGTGAAACTTGAAAAGATGGCTCAACTTATGTCAGACTCATACCTCGTTACCTAGAAAGGGGTTGTGGTTTTTTTGTTTTGTTTCCTATTTGAATGGTATTACACTTTCTTTTTCTTTTCTGTCACTAGTCAAGAAATAATACTGATTATTGTATGTGGATCATATGGTAAGCTATTTTGATAAACTGATTATTTCTAATAACTTGTCTGAATATTCTTTTGGGTTTTCTGGACAGCTAGGCCATCTGTAAATAATAAAATTCCTTTCCCAGTTATCATGCCTTTAATTTCCTTTTCTTATTGTGCAAGCTGTACCTCTAATGTTGACTAAAAGAGATAGTGACATCATTGTTTTGTTTCTGATAGGAATGCTTCTAATGTTCCACCATTAAAGTGATATTGGATGCAGATTTTGGTAGATGTTCCTTATCTGGCTAAAGATTAACCTTATTTTCCTACTTGGTTAAGGGATTAGTGATCTGTTCTTTGAAATTCTGATGAAGCCACTTATAATACCATCTCAATATATTTTCTTATTGGGAAAAACGATTGATTCAATTTTATTAATTGTCATAGAACCATATAGGCTTTGTTTTATTTCTTGAGTCAGTTTGATTAGTTATATTTTTCCTAATATTTTATATTAAGAATTTTTCAATTTGCTGTAATTTTTCAAATTTCTGGGAATAAAGTTGTGTATAATAGTATTTTATAACTCCTGAAGTGTCTGTAGTGATGCCTCTCTTTTCATTCCTGATGTTACTGATTTGTTCCTTTTCTTTACATTCTTGCTCAGTGTCAGAAACTTATCAACCTCACTAATCACTTCGAAGAAGAAACTTTTGACCTTTAATCCTCTTTACTGAATCTTTGTTTTTATTTATTAATTTCAGCTCTTTGTTGTTTCTCCTATTTTCTTCAGTTCATTTTAGATTTCTTTCTTTTTGAGATGGATACTTCAGTCACTTATTTTTGGCTTTCTTCTTTTCTAACATATACAGTAAGACTACAGATTTTTCATTAATTATTGCTTTAGCTGAAGTTTACAAATTTAATATGTAATATTTTCTTTATATTTCTCTGACTACTAGCTTTACTTTGAACCTACTGAAAGCTCTGTAAATGAATACTTTCTGTCTTACATATTATTGGCACAGGGGAAAGAGTAGACCCTGTAGTTTGCACGCATGTGAGCACGTGGGTGGAACTATATGGCACTGATGTGGAGAATTTGAGGTCAGCCAGAAAGCTGGCTAACTGTCCTGATTTGGGTTGAATGAAGTAGCGAGGTGAGATATTGAACCCAACGTGTCTGCTTAGTGTTTCTAATCTGTTGCAGAATTGCTTATAAGTCAGTTTGTTAAAGCATAAGCACCATAAAGCTCTATGGTCAGTTTAACATGTATTCACTGAATGTGGTGTGTGTGACAGGCATGCTGCTTCTTGGAGAACCAAGATGGACAGGACACGTTTCCTGCACTGAGCACTTTAAAGTTCAGGGTGGATTTCGTCTCAGCCTCTGTTTCTTCACTCTTGGAGGTGGCAGGCTTAAGGTGGGGGCACTGTTGGGATTATATTTCACTGTAAATAATGGGGCTTTGATTACAGTCACTTAAATGCACAAGAAATGTGGCAGAATGAGGCTGGTATGGCAGCTCCCCCGAATAATCTGACCCTCAAGATCCTTCTGTCTTTCTGCTTTGCTGGAGTGATTTCCGTTCTCCAGGTCACCTCATTTACTAAAATAGCTTCTGAAGCTGCGGTCATCTTGGCAAAACTGACAGAGGAAGCAAAAGAGACCCTTCCAGCTGACATAGGTCCCTCAGAGCACTTCCACTCGCACCCTATCACTCAGAATTTAGTGCCATGGCCACACCTAGTTTCCAGGAAGGATGGAGGACGTGATCTTTCACTTCTGGCAGCAAAGTGCCCCGCAGAAGTCAGTCTCTGTCACCAGTAGGAGGGGCTGGGTGTTGGCAGGGCAGTTGGCATCCTGGCCCCCATGGGTGTAACTAAGCTGTTTTGTACCACAGTGGTCAGATCAAGGCTGCGGTCCCACTGTGGCAGGTCCGGGGAGGGAGGGAGGGCAGACAAAGAGGCAGCCATGCATCCTGCTGGTTTAACGCCATTTGTTCCTAAGCAGCGTAGGACAGGGCCCCTTTACACCCAGCCCCGTTTACTAGATTGTACCGTGGGGCTGGGAGCTCGTGGCCAAGAACACAGGCCAGTGGTGCAGGGGTCCTTGGTCTGGACTCACGGGGACTGATGGTGATGGCGAGGGGCAAGGCGTGGGTCTCCCAGGTCCTCTGCCCAGAGGTCTTCACAGAGCCCCCATTGTTCCTTTCATTCCAATAATTAAGAAAAAGCATATTCTTGCTGTGTGGACCAGATCATTCAGAGGCCAGCCTCTGCCCTTGATTCAGACCAGAGTTACTACTTAGTCTTGCTTTTTGCAAGTAATTATGCTCAATAAGACTGGGCTACTTCTCATGTGCTTGTTAGCCAGGTGTATATCTATCTTCTGGGAAGAAATGTCTACGCAATTCCTTTGCCCCTTTTTAGGTTGGGTTGTTGTTTTTTGTTATTGTTGAGTTTTAGGAGCTCTTTATGTATTCTGGATATCAATCCCTTATGAGATACAAGCTTTGCAAGTATCTTCTCCCATTTCATGGGTTGTCTTTTAATTCTGCTGTTATTCCTCCTTGTCTTCCCTTCCTTCCTTCCTTCCTTCCTTCCTTCCTTCCTTCCTTCCTTCCTTCCTTCCTTCCTTCCTTCCTTCCCTCCCTTCCCTCCCTCCCTTCCCTCCCTCCCTCCCTCCCCTCCCCCTCCCTCCCCTCTCCTTCCCTTCCTTTTCTTTCCTATAGTCTCCTTTGATGCACAAAAGTAACAAAAGTAACAAGTGTTACCTTGAATATTTAAATGAATAGGACCTTCCTTAGAAATAAAACGCATTTGTAAGGTAGAATTTCCTCATTGGCTTGCTTCATGAGGCGTTAAAAATGGAAATCATGCTTATAAATCCCCTAATTTACAAATTAGCAATAACAGTGTGTAATGTTGGGAAAATATTATTCCTGGTGTGCAGTGAAAAAAAAAACCACAAAGGAAATTACTTCCATTTCTACATGAATAAGTATTATGTTGGCACAGATTTTTTTTTTCCTGGTTTAATGTTGGCATTTTACCTTGGTGTCTAGTTAAAATGAATAACCCCTTCTGAGACCGAGAAAACATGTCTTTGCTCTGTGTTGTGTCTTCCCTACTGACTGGTGAGCTAGGTTGGGAATTCACAGCAGACAGGACTTCTGCCAACTCAGGGCACAGTTTGAGTTTGTATCAGAACTTCATCTTTTAATTACAGAAATGTTTAAGAAACAGTCACTCGGGTAGCAAAGATTGGCTTTTCAGCTGCGATTTTATGGAGCTATTAACTCAGAGACACCATTACTTAAATGTAATTTTTATTATTACAATTAAAGACTGATTTGATTTTATGAGATCGTGCATTTTTATTTTATGAAAGTTTTATAGGTAAATTCAATTTAAAAGATTACTCTGTATTTAAAGTAAAATATAAGCAAGTACAGTATTAAAATTATACTGTACTTCTCTTGCAAATCAGATGTTTAAGCTTTCATGCAGCTGATGACTGTGGTGGGAACAAACGTTTCCTGATATGACTACGTAAGAGCTAAGGAAAGACAATCTTGGCTTATTCTGTTTGTGAAATTACAAGCCATTGTTTCCTTATTAAATATATCAGGTCTAATGTAGCTTATTGTCAGTTTTCTGTGAACATCAACGTGGGTTTCCTTTCAGCTGATCTTGGAGAGAGCGGCTTCGGATCAAAGTGAGCTTTCATTGCTGTTTTACTGTTTGCACGGTGCGAAGTGGTGAAAATGGAGACTAGCCACTCAAAATGCCAGCTTCTGGTCCTGACATTTCACAAAGGGAGGAAGTTTAAGGAACTAAGACGCACACAGCTGTCACGTGGCTGTGAAGGCCCGCTTATGAGTTTGGAAGCTTCCATGTGATATTTGCAGGCTTTTGGTTTTGTTTTGATGGCAGAAAAGAATGTAAAAGAGTATTTGCACTAAATAGATTAAGCTGTTAGTAAACATGTCCCCTTTAAATTAACTGATGTGGGGACAAAGAAAGTGCTTTGTCGTTGTCAGCTGGGTTTGTCTTAAGTCACAGGGACAAACAAGTGGAGCAGGGACCCTCTTTAAACCCTCCTGGGAGGGAAGTCAGAGGTTAATCGGAAAGGGTCTGTGAAACGAAAAAAGTGGAATTGGATTCTTCCTCCCATTCATTTGGGCTAAAAGCTTGCCCTTCTTTCTCTTGTGGGCCTTTCTTGGGAGGGAAACCTGGCTTTTCCAGAATTAAATTAGCATAGGAACAAATATTACTGAGGAATGTGAGCTCCTTTCAAGGTCTTAGCACTTGTGACGGATAAGTCCTGCTTGGGGAGTGGCTGAGGGCACGTCCCTGAGGCTGCCCCAGGCCGGGCTGCGATAATTAATCTCACTATCAGGCCCGAAACAGAGGCAGCTTGTTCCTGTTTATGGTCTGGGCTGCTGGGTGGGCTGGGCCCCTGACCCGCGCTGTGCTCGAGTCAGGCCCTCACTCCCTGAGAGCGTGTTGCTTTGACTAAGGGCCTTCAGTCATTCAGAAAAGAAAGGGAAAGGGAGGGAGGGAGGGAGGAAACAAGGGAGGGAGGGAGGAAGGAAGGGAAGGAGGGAAGAAGGGAGGAAGGGAGAGAGGAAACAAGGGAGGGAGGGAGGAAGGGAGGGAGGAAGGAAAGACTCTGGGTTCAAGGGGACTTGGTTGGGAATGTCTTGGTCCTGGGAAGGGAATGAAACGCCCAAAGGAATTCTGAAGAAGGGGAACCGGCTCAGAGACCGAGAGGAAATGAAATGAGCTCTGGGCAGAACTCGGGCAAGCCACCTCTTCACTGTTTCTTTCAATTTTCAAAATGCGATTGTTTGAGTTGGAAATGGTGTGTGTCTGAGATGCACGAGAGCAGCCGTGGCATTTCAGATGCGGACACCAGTTTCTCCTCCGTTCAGCAGTGTGTTTGTTTTTAAGGAAAAATTACTTCCGGTAACTAAGTGAAGTTCAGGCTGTATTGGCTGTCCAAAATTGGGGGTTCACCAAGAAAAGTGAAAAGCTACGACAAGGAGGTCCTGGGGCCCCGTTTTCAAGCATGGTGTGAACGTCTCTTGTAGGGGTTCTTAGAAGACGCCTTTACAGGTGAGATGAAGAGAACCATTCTGCCTGGGGCTCAGGTGGGTCTTTGAAATAGACGGAGTGACAGGTACGATAGGGTGGCCTCCTCTTTGAACTGCCAGGGTCCCCGCGGGTACCTTTGCTGTGCTGGGTCTTGCTGAGCCCTCAGGCAGCGTGTCCTGTGGCATGGCGTGGACTGTGGCCGCAGGCGCGCCCACTGGCTTTGAGGCCTGACGTGCTCATTTCACACGTGTCCGCAGGAATCCCGAACTGCGTGTGGGGTCCTGGCAAACAGGGACAATGTCTTTTCGTGCTTTTGTGGCTTCCCAGGGAATTGTAATCTCAGATTCCTCTGCCGCCACATGGGCCCTCCGGGCCTGAAACCCTAGGGTGGTTGTGAGAACTAAGCGGATAACAATATGCCAATCACGTAGCACGAAGCCTCGGATGTGATGGGCTTCGTGATCATGAGTCCCTTCCTTTTCTCACCATTGGAGCCATTTCGGAGGCTCCCCCAGCCCTGCCTTTCAGCTTGCTCTCGTCTAACTGCTGGCTTGCCAGGGGCACACGGCTTGGGCTGCTTGTGACTCTACAGCGTCCTCACTTAGCCCTGTGAGCAAGATGAGGGACTTTGTGAGCGGGGAGAGCCAGCCTTCAGGGTTTGCTGGGTGCCTGCGAGTGAGGGCAGAGGTGACGGGAGGGAGAGGCAGACACGCGGGCCAGGATCTCTGTCCGACGGCTTTGGTCTTACCCATGTGTTAATCTACTCGGCTGCTGTAACAGGCACCACAGACCAGGCGGCTTAAACAACAGGAAATGGTTTCGCACATTCTGGAGACTGTGAGTCCAAGATCAAGGAGCCAGCAGGTTGGGCTTCTCCGGAGGCCTCCCTGCGGGCGTGGAGACGCCGCCTCCTCCCCATGTCCTCGCACACGGCCTTTTCTCTGGGGGCCTCCCTGCTGTCTCTCCCTCTCTCCATGAGGACACCAGTCAGATTGGATCAGGCCCCACCCTATGACCTCACTTAACCGTAACCACTTCTTTAGAGACATTTGTGGTTAGGACTTCAACACACAAGTGTTGGGGGGATACCTTTCAGCCCACCTTGACTAACTGATCTGTAGATTTGAGCCATGTAGCCTGGTTATATCAATTTACATAAGAGCAGGGGACCCTCTTGCCTGATACAATGGCCTTTTCATTCCTAAAACCTTGGATGCTGGAAATAGACACTAAGTCAATCACGACAGCAGCTAACGCAGATTTTCAGTATGTGCGTTCTACACAGACAACTGACCCAGAGTCATTCTCTCAGCAGTTTCCTTTTTGTATGGACACAGCGCACCCAGAGGGAAAGTGAGTGAGTCCCGTGTCTCTGGCTGTGCCCCAGACTGAGTGTAACCATGGCCAAACCCTACTTAATTCCTGTTTTGACCTATAGTTTCCTGTAACCTGGTTATTAATTATATCTTCTCTTCCTACCTCATACGTTTGCATGCAGATTGAATAAGTGAAACCCTTAGCCATTATTGGACTCAAAATAATTTAGTTTGGCTTTTGGTTTCATAGCTATTCATCGAGAGCTTATTATCTTCCAGTAGGTGTTGGGGATATGAAATGTAAAAAGACAGCCTTGTTTTCAAGCCAAAGCAAAGACGGGGAAGATGACATCATACGGAGATTATAGACGTGGGCGCAGTATTCTGTCCACATGTGCAGCGAGGGCGTTTAGCTCAGCCTGGGCTGAGGTGGGCGGTCAGAGAGAATTCTGCTTCTTCTAATGCACGTTAATCTAACTGAAGTGAACTGAAAGCGTAATTCCTGAATATTCCCTTAAAAAATAGAGTCATCAATGCTACTGAGGAAATCACTTAGCAAATAGAAAGGAGTTCAGAAATTGGATTTAATGTGTTCAGACATTGACTAGTGTACATGGAGAATCCAAAAGAATCTACCGGGAAGCTATTAGAATTAATAGGCAGAGTTTCTAAGGACGCAGGACGTAAGGTTAATAATAATCTTATTTCTGTACACTGTCATTAGATAATTAGAAATAAAATTTTAAGTTACCTGTCACATCACAAACATGAAATAACTAACAATAAGTCTCGTGAAATATGTGCAATATTTCGATACTGAAAATTATAAAGCATTGCTGCAATAAAGTAGACCCTTATCTATGGAGAGACTTGCTATACCATGCATGAGTCAGAAGACACAGTTTTGTAAAAATATCATTTCCACATACATTTGTAGATTTAGTGCAGTTCTAATAAAACGCCTGCAGTATTTTATGGAAATTGGTAGGCTAATTCTGAATCTATGAAAATGAAAAGGGCTAAGAATAGCAAAGGCAATTTTGAAGAAGAAAGATAGCTGGAGAATGGCCTATCTGTAAACATCCGAAGTCGTCAGAGATTAAAATGGTTCAAGAAACGTAGGAAGGCCGCGCGTGGAAAGGCCTGTGAAGCGTCTGTGTGCTTCCCACACAGGCGGCCTGTGTCTGGGGTCACGGCCGGGCTTAGTCGGCTCCCTGCCTCAGGCCCAGGCCGCATTCCGAAGCCGATGGCCTGCCAGCGTGGTCTCCAGTCCCTGGCGTCGGCGTCACCAAGTGTCGAGTCGGCAGCCTGGCTTCCTTCTTCCTCTGGCTTCTCTTTTGACTCTCGGCCTGTGCGGTTTTTGTTTGTCACGACGTCTGCTAGGCTCACAGGCCATGCTACAGTCTCTTCCTGCACGTCAGAGGGACTAACCCCCGAGGGGCTCCCAGACCCCCAGGATCTACCTGGCACTGACTGAGGCCCCTGCGGTAGCTGTGGCTTCGAGCGAGAACTAAGGCAAACACACAGGTCTATACCCTCCAGTGTGCTCGGTTATTCACACGGAAATGCAGTGGGAGGAACGGCATCCTTACATCAACGTCACACCGCAGTACAAGCAAGCAATGTGGCCTTCAACGTAGCAATAACACTTAGTAAAGTATTGTGATAACGAACCAGTCCCAGAGTCCTTCAGAATCCGTGCAGAGGTTCAGTCTGCGTCCGATGGAGCGAGCAGGTTTTTGGAGCAGAGCAGTGTGGTCACCTCTCCGTCGGGACCAGCTCTCTGAGCTGTCAGAGTCCTGGGTTCTAAAGACATCAGCAGCGCCGCATGACGTCACCTTCTCAGTCCTCACAGACCTGTTTCCTCTCAGTCCATGCAGCTGCCACACCGTCCGTCTGGTGGTTGTTCACTTGTCTGTCTTCATGGGGAATTTCCATAGCACTGTGTCCAAGATGGAGTCACTCCTGCTCATGCAAAACGGAGTCACCCCTGCTCATATAAAAACACCCTTTTCAGGGATGCTCTGCACACTGGTCTTTCTGTGAGCTCAGCTTTGTAGTTTTTAAAGCTCTGTTTTGATCGAGTTTTCTGTGTGATACAGTGGGAGAGGCCCTGTTTGCGTCAGCCCTGGCCCCCAAATCCCTGGAAGCAGCCCCAGTCTTCAGGCTCCTCCTTGCTGTGTTCAAGCACAGCTTTCCTTTTTAAAAGTAAATAACACCCCTCCAGCTGGCCTGGCGTGAGTGAGTCTGCATTAAAGAAAAATTAGTTCATGCAATTCACTTAACCTCGACTTTCCCCAGTGAAAAGTTGAACTACAGCAAAATCGTTGGCATTATTAGCGTGTCCCCTGCTCAGTCCCGTGTGGCTGCCGCTGGGGAACGCACTGCTGGTGACATGGGTGTGATATGTACAGGTTTGTCCATTGTAACATCACACGTGTGCTTTGTCTAATAGTCTGATAATTCCAGTGGGGCCCTTTCCTGTCTGTGGGTATTTCATGCAGCCCCTCTGCTTTCTTTCATACATTGACTGAACTGAAAATCACTCAAAGACCAACTATTTTTGCAGCAAAACTAAATTCTAAAGACATCTCAGGAATCCTTTGGGAAAGAAAGGATAGGTATATAAAAGTGTATCAGTGAGTGTGTTAACAATCTCAAGGTAAGTATCATGGGCACTGACAGTTACTGAAATTCTCTTCCTCTGCTGTTTTGTTGAATTTCACGAAAAGCTTAAATTATAAAAACGTAGCCCCTATCTTGCACTTTGGCTGGCTGCCTGGAATTGTTTTAAATTGGAGCTTATAAATATTCCATCAAGTCCTATGTAATGGAACTGCTTTTTCCTGGCAGTTCGCCTGCGTGGATGGCGTCTTAAACATTCATGCCGTTTTTTGCAAAACTTGACAAAAACATTTCAGGCATTAATAGTTTTGTTAATAAATTACTCAGCACCAAAACTATATATTACTTGAGAAAGTCCTTGGAACCAATCACTGTGCTGTTTCACTGTGGACACTTGGTGAGACGTGGTCTGCCTACAGCACGCCCAGTGTGCACCGCATCTCGGTGGGAGCGTTCCAGGCATAAATGTGTGCGTGTCCGCGCACATGGCTGTGGGCCTTCCCAGCGAGGGCAGGCAGCTAGCAGACAGGTGCCGGCTTCACTGGAGAACTCGTTTCCCCGTGACAGTCCTAATGGGCACTTGGTGTGAGCTAGTCGTCATGTCCCGTCGCAACTGGCCAACGGCACCAAGGCTGCCTGCGTTATACAGTCTCGGTCAGCTCAGGTCTTCATGGAGAAGTTAAACTGTTCTTTAAAATAGATGAAAATAATCCTCACTTTGCAGTATGTTCCATATTGTAACACATTGGAAAATAGCAAACCATTAAGACAGTGATTTGATTTGTGCTTGCAGATAATTTCTTTTGGGAAAACTTTAAGATAAAGAGAACCCTGCCATTCGGGGGCATATATTTCAGCTTCTGATAACTCAGCATTAATTTAAAAAGCTGTAACTCCAAAATGACCATGTTTTCAAAACAATTCAGGCTGTGGTTCCTATTCATATCCAATTCTGTAAAAGGTCCTGCTACCCAAGCGTGTGTGTGTGTGAGTGTGAGAGTGTGTGTGTGAGTGTGAGTGTGTGTGAGAGTGTGTGTGAGAGAATGTGTGTGTGAGTGTGAGTGTGTGTGAGAGTGTGTGTGAGAGA
Source organism: Rhinolophus sinicus (assembly GCF_036562045.2). Lineage (NCBI taxonomy): Eukaryota > Metazoa > Chordata > Mammalia > Chiroptera > Rhinolophidae > Rhinolophus > Rhinolophus sinicus. Next base: position 51,217,062 of record NC_133760.1, read on the forward strand.
ATGTGTGTGTGAGTGTGTGTGAGTGTGTGTGTGTGAGAGTGTGTGTGAGACTGTGTGTGTGTGTGCGCGCGTGCATGCACGCGCATGTGCCATCTGCTGGCCCCACTCAGGACATGTGTACGTAGCCTAGCGCCATGCTCTTGGTTTTCAGGAAGGTGTTACTATATATAGTAAGTCTCGGGCTCTTCTTTATAGTTTCCTACTCATCTCCTTTCAAACTTCTGGATCGATTTGGTTGAATTGCCTAGGAGTGTAAGGTGAAATCTCAAAGCTGTTGCTGTTCAGCTGTTGAGGGCACTGCACAACCAAACAAATACAAAAGTAATTAGATGCAGAGCCTGAGAAAATTGCAAGTGTAATGAGTAATTCCTGGTTTCAGGTGTCCATCAGAATTCCTTATTTTTTGTTGATTTGTTTTATAATGAGACATTAATATATGTACTTATGCATTATATACTTCCGACATACTACCACTATTATTTGTTTTGTGTATTGAGGTTCCATGTATTTTTTTAAGAAAGGGGATCTGCTACTAAAGATACTTGAAAACTCGGATAGGATGGTGACAGCATGGCTGTGAACTCAGAGATCTGAGTTTGCGTTTCATCGCTGAAACATAACGAGACTTGTGACATGGGCCCCAGTTACCTGACCTCCCTGAGGCTCTGTTTCTTTATGGATTAAATATGGACAATACCTACTTCATAGAGCTGTAATGAGGATTAGATGAAGCAATGTATACAGCATTGAGTATAGTGTATAGTCTAGTGACAAATGGCATTTATTACTGTTGATTTATTGTGATGTGATATGGTTCTTGGCTTTAAAACAGTGAAACCAAGAGTGAGGAATTCAGGACTAATAAGTAGAGAGGTTTGAAAGTTGCCTTGTTGTCAAGAAACATGGTGTTAATTAAAACGTAAGTTTAGGAGTGAAGAGTGGTAACAAATATGGTGTGGAATGGGGTTATTTTTATGTACGTTGTGTTATCATTTGATAAAAAATAACTACCATTTGGCTTCCAAAAGATAAAGCAATGCCAGGGAAAGCAACAGGAACTTGTCTTACTGTGTTGTGTTGTCTCTATGCACAAATATGGTTTAGAATTGTACAGTAGAGTGTTGTATACATTTAATTATTGTATTATTTTCATCAATTTAGAATGATAGAATTGTTAATTTGGAAGGAATATTAAAGATTATTTAGAGTATGTTAGCTTACTTTATAGAAGTCAGAGAAGTGAAGAAATTTGGACAGACTAACTAGCTAATTAGGAAGAAGTCAGCCCTGGAACCTGCATTTCCTGACGCTCAGGCCCATGGCCAGGCCGCCATTTTTGCCTGCTGACCCTTCCATGCTGGGCTTCCAGGATGGGCTAGTTCCAAACATTCAGTCCCATCTTCAGACTGGCTGTCAAGTACCAGTCCAGGTGTGGACTGTCCTAACATTTGGAAGGGAAGGTGGGATCCTGTAAATAGGATTACTTTGAAGACTTTTATTCCCAGGGCATTTGGTTCTCTGTTAGGAAGTGACAACCCAGCTGGTGAAGCAATGAGGCTGTGTCCTTTTATTCATTTCCTGTTCTCCATCGGAGAAGTGCACAAGGCCAGCAGCAGCAGGGGGACCATCCCCTGCAGTGTCAGCAAATGACAAGACAGTGTGAGACGAAAAGAGCACTGACTAAACTGCGACAATTTCTTCACGGTAACTTCATATTAGGTTAAAATGTATGCTCTTTCCCCTCCCTTGACATCTTATGTACCCAGATCTGAAAAAAATCTCATGAAAAGCAAGCTGAGCATAGACATAGATGAAGAGATAATTCAGCATGTTTGGCATTTCCATTAATTTACTGGTTTACTAACTTATCCATCAATTCACCAAATTGTCATTAAGGATTTCCTACGTCCTGAGGTCACAATGCCTAACGTATAGTAGATGCTTAATCAATGGTGGACATTATTATGATGTGAAATGGCCCATCCCTCTGCTGACACGCGCTGGAACAAGTCAGCCTCCATCCTGGCGCTCCAAGCTGGGGGGCAGGGCGATCAGTCAGGTCATCAGAAAGTGCTCTAGGTAAGGAGACCACACTTCGCTGGGTCTTGGTTTTCATCCACTCTGACAAGACAATCTCTGTCTTTTAATTGGTGTATTTAGACCATTCACGTTTAAAGTGATTATGACTATAATTGGATTAATATCTATCATGTTTGCCTCTGTTTTCTATTTATTGCTTGTTCTTTGTCCCCCCACCCTTTTTTTCCTGCCTTCTTTGGTTGTAATTGATGGCACATGATCAAAATGTTATATGACCCAATTTTCTCTCTTCTCTTAGCACATCAATCATACTTATTTCTAAATTGTTTTTAGTGGTTACCCTACAGTTTACTTTCAAATAATACTCTACCACTTTAGGAGGAGGGCAGGTACCTTGTGAAAAAGTGTTCCCAACCCCTCCGCCCGTGCCTGAGAACACTGCTGTCACTCGTTGCACTTCTCCCTGTGCTCTCAGCCCCCAGTACCTTGTTACTGTGATTACTTAGAGCACAGGACACTTATGTATTAGGTGAAGAATAAGAAAACCATTTTTTCTTTCACTTATTCCTTTTGCTCTGCCTTTCTGTACGTAGACCTGAGCTCCATCTTCCTTATGTGAGAAGGGAGCCTGCAGGGTCCGGAGTTAGGGAATCTGCTTCCCCAGGTAGGATACGTCTTTTCCCAGAGGTCTAGGACTTTGTGATGGCGGACGCTCCAGTCTCTGTCATAAGGTTACTTTCCCCTTCCCCCCACCAGAAACAGAGCAGGAGTTTTCTTGACTTTCCTCCTGAGAATCTGGTGGGGTTCCTGGAGTATAACCCATGAAAGTGTGGGGTGCCCCCTAGGGAATTTCTCATTCTCAAGCTGATTCATAGTAGCCCCAGCAATTCATCAAAACCACCAAAGTTTAAGTGTTCCTACCAGTGATGGCTCCAGCACTTCTGTGCTAGGTCTCACTGTGATTCTCTGTTCTGCGTCTCCAGTTTTAGGGGCAGTGGCTTGCCCTGTGACCCCAATTCTCTGACAGCTCCAAGAAGAGTCATTGATTTTCAGTCTGTTTAGCATTTTTCTTGTTGTAAGGACAACTTCTAAGCTCTTTACATATTAGAGTAATGACAATTACCAAGTGGTAAGGAATTGTTTTAAAGTTCCTTATTTTTGTCTATTTTTTCATACATCTTAATAATTTTTCTATTAATATATCTTATAAGCATTTTAAACCAAGAAGTTCTCTTAGGCTATCTCAAATATTACCATTTTCAAATTAATTTTTTTGCAGAAAAGGGTGTTAATATTATTTTTTTACAGAATACTACCATGTCATTCCAGCACTGGGAGTATTGCTGAAGAGTGTAATTCTACACAGTAAGGCTTTATGCACAAGATGTACATTGTAGTAACACATGTGGAATGTCTATTGAAATTACCTAAGTCATTCATTACCTTGATATTTTCTGTAAATTATCTTTTGTCTTCTCTTTTGTGATGTCTTCTTTACCCAGGTCTGTAAACACCTGGAGGACAGGGAGGCTGTGCGAGGTTTCTGTCAATACCCCTGCCCACTTCCACCCCCACAAAACTTGGCACATGGTGTCCTTTAGTCAACAAAGATTGGTGTGCTGGGCACTGGGCAATAAAATGGTGAACAAGAAAGAAAGAGCCTCTAACCCTATGCATTTAGATTACATTCTAGGAGACAGGCATTACTTAAAAAACTGTATGGATCATTTTTAATTAAGTTGAGAAGGAAAGTATTGTGAAGGAAAGTACTATTTACAATATTATACAACACGGAGTGACTTGCACATAGTAGGTCCACAGAATCTTTCAGTTTATCCTGAATAAACTATGTCCTGAGGCCTGTTCTTGGAATTTGTATACATGGAATAACGGTATGTACTTTCTTGGATCTGATTTCTTTCCCTCAATTTAATGCATTTGAAACTCATCCCATGGATGCATTTAGTGATGGTTAGTATTACTAATAGCTGGTTCCTTTTTGTTGCTGAACAGCTCTCCCTTGTATGAATATACCACAACTTAAAAAAATAATCTTTTGCTTTAATTTCTTACTTATCTAAGTGAGCACGAGGCTCTTCTGTTTCCCAAGTACTGAAACAGAAATTCCCCCAAGGGGACCACATGGACACACTCTCTAGGTTAGTTAATAAATCACAATCCTGACTCGCAATCAAAGGTTGGGGTGCGTCTCATTTCCAGGGAGATGTTCACCAAATTTGGTCTCCCCTATGTAGGAAGATTGCGTTCAGGCAGTCTGTCTGAACAAATTCATGGATTTTATTGTTTTCCTTTTTTTTTTTTTACTTGTCCAAATGGACATGAACATCAGCAATTGGTCATAGGTTATTTTTTCTGAAATTGCTTTGCTCCTGCTTTATGGAAGAGCAAATCTATGATGGAAAGGATGTGTGTTAGGCTCTTTATAAAAGACAGGAATAGTGAACCCTGAGCTTCTCTTTGTAAATAATTTAGAGACATTTGTGATAATCTGATCACTATTCTCCTTGGGAGCGGAAGTGGAACAGTTTTTTTTTGCATCCCAGGGTTCTGAAAAAAACTGGCGACAGTCATTCATTGGGGCTCTCACCTTTTTAGCCATTTACTATGTTGCCCTCTTGACTTCAGACTTTTAAAAAAATCTTAGATTTTTTTGTTTCTGTTTTTCATGTTCCTTAATTGTTTTCCCCCTACATTGTGACACTGTGTGTGTGTGTGTGTGTGTGCGCGCGCGCTATAAACTGCAATGAATTGAACTCTAATGAAAAGACTTATGACCCTACTTGGTTAAAACAAGCAAGCAAGCAATAAAATAAACAAACACCCTTTCTGTTTTCTAATACTCTGCTATTTTAGAATTGCTTCCTTTTATAAGACGTAAGTAGCCACCTGAAACTTTTGGCAATAACAAGGCTGATCATTATAATTACGAATAGCGATTTCATATTCTTATAGATTACTTAATAATTACATTGAACTTACCATGTAATTAGATGTTTATTTGGCATGTAACTTTTGTTTTTCATCAAAGTGGTGTGATTTACACAGCAAGGATAGTTATCCTGTGATTATGAGTCTGTCACCTTGAACTGTGCCTTAATAATTAGCTACAGTTTCCGATGTAATTAAATCATTGAGCCACATCGTACGAGGTGAGTGGGCAGCTAAGTGTGTGCACATGAGGACTTGGGTAAAAGGAGTTCTGTTAAAAATCGTGAATTCGCTCACTAATGAAGCATCACCGAGTGGGGTGGTGACTGTGACCTTCTGTCCTGAGACCACTGAGCCTTGACTGGTCCCCCCCCCCCCCATGGCGTGTGTTGAGCTTGTTTGTATCTGCCCATGTATGAGTCCGTGGGGCATCAGCACTCAGTCCAGGAATGACCTCAGGCGTGGACCTGACCGAGCCGGGGGGGACCCCCTGAGCCTTTCCATTGACTGGGTTAGGAGTGGGAATGTGACCCCCTTGGGCCAGTGATACTTAGGAGAAGTTTGCTGGGCTGGAGGGCAAGCCCTTTCTCACTTTCAGAGAGTCATGGGAAATCTCTCTAGTTTCCTGGTATGTTTCCGGAGGGGAAGCATGGGGCCCAGATCACGTTGGCACCCGTCTTCAAACCACACGGAGACCCACCCGGAGTTATGGCCACGGTGCCAGCCACAGTCTGTGACGTTGTCGTTGAAGCACCGGCTTAATCTTTGCAGCCCAGATGGCTCTGGATATTTTCCTGTTGCAGGTTGAATTGTGTGTCAACTGGAATTTTGTGTGACACCCCCCTTGCACACAGCCCTCGTCCTCAACTTCTGATGGCAGAAACATAGCTCTGTTCTTAGGCCGACATTTGCCCCACTTACCACTGTGTGATTTCTGGCCAGTTCTGCATGAAATTGAACTATGAATGGAAAGAGATTCGACACCACCAACACCAATCAAATAACCGTCTGGAGGACACCTCCAAAGAGGCATTTACAATAAATTCCAACAAGTGGCCCAAAGTAGGACAAGTGTGTAGGTGTGTGTGTCCGCATGTGGGATCACTCCTGTCAGCAGCCATTGTGAATGAGGCTCTTTTATCTCATTATTTATCAAAATTTTCTGATTAAAAAACTTCATAATGTAGTTGGAACAAAAGCATTATAAATATCTGAATTTCCCCCAGGAAATTCCTTTCTTATCTTCAAGGATCTATTACATTATCTGTTAAAGTATTGATATTATCTACCAGTTTGGTGTGGTGGTGAACTTTATTTTTTATTAAGCAAATTTGATCCTTTTTACATTTTTCATATATCTTCATTTTAAACCTTGGTTCAACTAGTGATTTCATAGATGTGTATATTTTCTGGTCAGTGTAATTATTGACAGTGAGCAAAAACTGACCCCCCACCCATCTACTGGTCTGTAATTACAGTTAGTTTATGTTTCCAAATTGAAGAAGACATTATTGTGGCCCATCTGTTTGGGTATATTCTTGTGATTATAATATTGCTTCAAAGATTAATTTACAAAACATACAATTTGACTCTTTTAATTAATAGCCTGTCATAGTGCAAAGTTCAGTGGTGTAACCTAATGGTCAGGACCTACCACTTATGAACTATTAATTACCTATTAACTCATTTACACGCATGACCTGTTGATCCATAGGCTTGGCTGAGAATAAAGACCTAAATGAACCTAAAAGAGCCTAAAAAATATTTTACATAACTTTCCAAACATTTCCAGGAAAAGTTGATACTTGCATGAAAAAGAGAGGAGAAAAAAGTTCATTAATTTCCAAGGTGTTTTACTGCCTCCCACCCCAGGACAGGCAGGTAATCATTTGAATAGTGTCGTCCCTTTCTTAATTATTCCCCCACCAACACTGGGGAGGTGACATGAGTGACTCTTTTTTTTTATTCTTAGGGAAGGAGGGGGCATCAGAAATGATTTCTCAGATCTTTGGAAAGTGTGATCCCAGCATAAATTGTAACTGGGCTTCATTTACAAAGTGCTACATTACCTCATCGTTCAGTTTAACTATGGATTTCCCATAAATCTTCATGTGGCCAAACGTGATAAACTGCTCAGCATATCACAGAACAAGGCAGTGCTTATTAGCACTTGAGAAGTTATTGATTGCTTGTCTTGATTAATCTTTTATGGGTCTCCGTAGTATTAATTCCAGAGAAGAGACCCGTGGTTCTGCCACAGCAGAGCTCATTCATGGTTTCCACTTCAATTACAAGGTTTTTGATGCCCACAGCTATTAGTTTCATTATGACTTTTCTAGCACAGATTTTTTTTTTGTCTCTATGAACAATGAACATTTTAAAATTAATTTTCAAGATGTGCCAATGAGAAGAAAAGTGTGGCCAAAAAGTGTGTTTTATACTTAAGGGTAAAAAGGAATTTTAATTTATGTTTTAAAATGAAGTTTTTATGTAAATATATATATGACTATATATGACTATGTGTGTGTGTGTGTGTGTGTGTGTGAGTGGGTTGTTTTTAACCAGTGAAATCAGGAGTTTTTTAAATGAATAATTTGTAGTACTTTGATGTTGACTTTTTGTTGGTGGTGTGGAAATTCCTTTTATAAAACTTTTGTTATTTTTTTTATTAGGTTGGTACAAAAGTAATTGCGGTTTAGAAGGTTAAAAATAATTACAAAAACTGCAATTACTTTTGCACCAACCGAATAATTTTCCAGTCACAGTTGCCATGCAATATTGTATTAGTTTCAGGGGTACAGCATAGTACTCGGGCATTTGCATACCTCCTGAAGTGACCCCCGGCGCCATCATGCTGACTTTCGCTACTGATTGTGCTTGAACGTCTTCTAAACTAGAACTACAGTATATTGTGCGATTATAAGGACATTTAACTGTCTTTACAAGTGGCCCCGAATGGAGCAGGGAACATGGTAGGGCTCCTGGTACAGTGGTGTGGGGTGAGGGGTGCAGGGACAGCCCCCTGGTTTGGGGCAGGGACAACTTGGGGACATGGTCTTGAAGCTATATCTGCACAGCACGTGATTTAAGATGGGCGCCGGGGGCCAGCTGGCGCTCCCATATTTCTGTTTCACCATTGCCTTAGGAATGGATGGCTGACCTCACGGGAGGTAGGCAGGGCTCTGGCCCAAGATGCTAACCATTCAACCCAGGTCCAGCGCTTCATTGCTCAGAGCAAAGTGTTTTCCAAGCAAATCGCTGGTGGGCGGGGCCACACTTTAGGTTCCTGTCAATTACCTGAGACCAAGTCTGCACGTCCCCGCACTCAGTACATGTTTATTTAATTCAACGGAACCAACATGAGAGTCAGTGAGTTAATTAGCTCACCTTTGGCAGGAGTCCCTCTGGGTGGAGGTTAATGCAGATGGAAGGACCAGAGGGACACTTATGGGGAAGAAGGCAGAGCAGTTCTCACGGGACTTGAACACGTGCCAGGGTCACCTGGGCAGGCTCTAATCACAGTCTGGGATTGAAGATGTAAAAGGTGATGTGATTTAATGACAACAGACTCAACGTGTAGCATGTCCTTAGTGTGAGTGTCAAAATTCTGTTTGTGACTCTTGTTTCCAGCTTCCATTAAAGCACATTTGCTCATGAAGGGTCATTGTTAAGGGGATTTTTAGGTAGGCATATTTGCTGATGAAGGTGTTATGTCACGGGTCTGAAATACCTTCTGTCTCTGTGTTGTCTTTTACCCGTGATGAAAATATGGCAGGATGAAAAATATATGTCCCTTATCCCGAGGAACAAGCCAGCAGGCTCAAAATAATTGATCTTAGGTTGGCAAAGCAAGGCGTGTAGATTCACAAGTCAGTTATAAAGGCGTGTGCTTATGTCTGCAGCTCAGTTAGGTTGTGTTGGTCTACTTAAGGTTATGTGTTCTAGGACTGAGATGTCATGTTTAATTAATTGAGAGTTAACTTTTATCTGAAATCAGAGAGATCTGGATTTGAAAACCAGTTCCATCATTTACCAGCTTTTGAACTCTGTCTCTTATTCATTATTCTAATCCATGCCTCAGAGGGTCCTTGCAAGGATTAAGTAGCTGAGATGTGCCATAACCCACAGGAGATGCTCAAAACATGGTAGCTGTTATTACTGACCTGCAGTGTTAGTGAAAGTTTCGGTAATGATACAATAAAAGTAACCGAATCCTTCAATAACGACTGCTGTTGGATTAGCTAATATCTGTGTGCCAGGGATCGGGGCAATGAACATAGGAAAGTTCCCACACGCTGGGGGCCCATAATCTATAGGTAAATGGTTCCCTGACTGGTGAGTTCCAGACTAACTTCCTTTATTCGGGATTAAAGGTGTGGACTGTGAAGCTACGGACGAGTCCGGGTGACCGCGGAGAAGGTTAGGGCTTTGAACTTTCTCTTCTCAAACTTCGTATCGCTTTCTGGTAGAGGGATGCAGGTGACACAGGGGAAGGCTGGTGTTTAAATATGCGTGATGTTGAGATTTGGGGGGTGGGGTGGAGGCCCTCACACAGCAGAAGCGGCAACAGAGGAGCGCAGAGGTAGGGATTTCAGGCTGTGTCCTGACAATGGGGAGGTTTGAAAATCAAGAAGTAAATTCAAGTCAGTGAAGAACTGGCTCAGATGATTAACTGGGAAAAGATGCTAAAAGAATCTTGTGGCAATATCTTGACTGGTGTCAACAGCACACTCAGGTGTCACTCAGAAGCCGTCAGGTGACATTGCTGGAGTCACATGTAACAGAGCAGGTGTCCTGCCGTCTAGGCTGACAGGTAGGTGTGGCTGGTCTGGAGGGTTCAGGTCGAGGAGGCTCCCTCCCTCCCAACCTCTCCCTTCCTCCCTCTTTTTTTCCTTTTTTTCCCCTTTCTGTAGAGGAGAAAAACTTTGTTAAAAATTAGTTTCAGGTGTACAAAACAATGTACTAGACATTTTCCTCGACTCTCTTAGGGTCCCTGGCTGGGTCTGCAAATTAACGTGACAAAGACAGACTAACGGGAAAAGCACACAAATGTATTTAATATAACATTTTACTTGGCGCAGGAGCCGTTATAAGACCGGAAGAGGTGGCTAAACCTGAGTGTTCTTATGCTAGGTTTGGGGAAGGGTGGGCGGGAGTGGGGATGATGATGGGATTGGGGGGGAGTGCAGTGAGGTGAAGCCCTGGGTTCTTCCCGGTGCCCCTCCGGCATGGGGAGGGCAGCTCTCACACGAGGGTCCTTCTGACCTGCTCCAGGGAGAGCCGGGAGGTCAGAGACCCCTCTGCTTCTGGCGTCTTCTCAAACTCCTCAGCCGGAGACAGTCACTGTGTCGAGGCGCCACACTTCAGGGTCGCGTGTCCTGAACCCCATCACTTCCTTTCTTCCATAAGCACAGACTCAGTGCCTACTACGTACCAGATGACACTATTTAGATTCCCATACAGCTTACGCTCTAGGAGAAGGCAGACAGATATGTATTTATATATATTTGTGGTGACAAGTGCAGTAAACATGCCAAAGAGAGAGACCAGGACCTACTTCCACCGGCCGCTCAGAAGATCTTTCTAAAGAGGTGACTTTAAGCTGACATCTAATGACAGGGACAGCAGCCATCAGGGAAGTCACTCTCTCTCCACGTAAAGGTTACTTCCGGCCTCCAAGCACAGCATCTCATTCTGGTCTCCACCATTTTGTTCCTGCTGTTTCGCTTCTAGCATCTTCTTTCTTTCTATGTGCGGACTTCCTAACTGCCACCTATGGGAACGTGGCTTGTAGGATCAGCACCCAAACCAGCATCTTGAAAAGGCTATGTGTATTCTAGCTTCTCTTAGTAGCCATTTCTGGTTTGCATATTATCACTTTATCCCAACCATTCTTGAATCCACTTATGTTTTCCACTTCCATTGCCCCCGTGAGGTGATGAGTTTAATCCGTGCGCTGCCTGTGAGGCTCATGGAGCTCACTTGCAGGGAGGTGATGCTGGCGGTGGGCCACGTGGGGTTCAGGTACTGAGGGAGAAGGGGGCAAGGAAAGAGCAGGTGCAGGGAATGAGCACGGTCGTGGGGGATGCACACCTCTGTTCGCCAAAGCACTGATGTCTGCGTGTAGTACAAACTCGGGGCCAACAAGGGTGCTTGACCAGCCTCTCCACTTCCTTCTTCCCAGTTCTGGTCAAGCATCCTGAAAGCCCATTGGAATTGCGATGTTCACAGTGAGTCTCCCATGATTCATTGAGTGAAGAGCAAAATCACTGCTGTTTGATTATTTCCTCCCGTCGAACCCCGGCAGAGTCCTTGCACGTCGTCCTCACGGTGTATGTAGAAAGGACGGTTAAGGCATGTGTAAGCTCATGATTGCAGTGGGGTAAGGAAAAGAAAGCTCTCGTCTTTAATAGACGTTAGTGTAAATCATTACTTTGAAATGTATTCGTTTCCTGAATGCTTTAGAGCAAATGTAGGGAAAACTACCAAAATAGATAAATTTGGGGGTATTTACTTACCATTGAACCAGCCTCCTTTCTGAGACCTTGACCGTCCACATGCTTTGGATAAAAGACGTGTGTGTAGTCTGACCACCGTGGCCTCCGTGGATTGGATCAGGGGAGACACTGACCTGGGCTCAGACAGTCAGATTCTCTGACCAATTTGAAATTGGAGCCCCCTCCCCCGAATTAGTTGTCTGCTTCTGTCTGGACGTGTAGGACGGTCTCCTGAGCTGTAGGACAGCTGAGAAAGGCGGTCAGAGAAAGCAAGGAGAGGGAGAGGAGTGGGGAGGGGCCGGGGGTCGGAAGGCGCGGGACCCCTGCTGTCCTGTCTGTCATGGGTCCGACTCTGTGCGAGGAAAAGTGAGAACTGTGGTCTTCACACTAGAGAGAAACCTGTCATTTGAATGGAAAGTGCTCTTTTCATAGGAAAGAACGTGTGCTAGAGTAGCAGAGTGGGGTGACCTGTGAATGCTCTAAATAGTTTTCACCTGCAAGGCCACCTCGCAATCCCCGCAGGCTTTGGTTGGCGTTAATGTTTTCCTGTCTTCTAATGGACAGTAATTGAAATGGATTTATTATCTAAATTATTCCTTAGTTCAGGATATCACTTAGAAAATGGGATCATAAAATGAGATCTTCACATTCCAAAAGCAATCTGCAGAAGCATGTGAGTATTAAGGCAAGAGTCCTCCAGCCTGACTCTCCCACGTGGAATACAAAGCAGCCTTTCAAATTTGGAAAATTTATTGTATTGTAAATTGGATTTAATGTCTTTCTTTACCTAATTTAGAAAAATTGTCAGGAGAAAATGTGTCTGATTTTACATGCGATTTCTTCAGACTTGGGTACTTTTACAAATGAACAGATCGCTAAGAACATTGTCCCAGGTGACTGGGCCCTGGAATTTTCCTGCCCTTCAAGCGTCACAGTTGTAATCTCTCTTCTCTTTCCTTCGTGCCTGTGGAGCCCACCGATGCCTGGAGTTCGCCCAACTCTCCTTTCCCACGTCCCCTCACGCACCTGCTTCGTGCGAGGCTCGGGGGTCATTTAGGACAGCTAACCCCTTCCTCCCCCACAGGCCCCTGGGCACGAAGCTTCTTCAGCCCTCACCCCACCCTCTCCCCCACGCGTCGTTCCTAGGACTGTGAGAAATCCTCGAGACCCACTACTCTGAGACACAAGTTATTCAGTCAACGTTAGATCAGTGCCTCCAGTGGGTACTTGGTAGGTCGGAAGTCCTGCATAGGGATTGAAAAGTTAAAATATGGAGTCGCTCATTTCTAGGAGCCTGCCATATATGGGAAGGCAGAGAAGACAGATGTCATCACAAAATAATTGTTGTAGATGAGATAGGGACCAAGAGCAGTGGGGACCCTGAGGAGGTCTCCCCGGTGGCCCTGGGGGAGTAGGGTGACTGGGAGGCTGTGGCAAAAAGGAAGCAACGTCACCTGCAAGCTGGGAGAGCTTATGAGGTGCGGGGCTGGGGGTACAAGGAGTTGAGAATTGCTGACAACTGTAGTGTAAGAAACATGGCGCCTGAGGCTGGGGGCTGGGCGGGGCCGGTCCATCAGACCTTCCAACCCCGTAAAGAAGTGGAGATTTGACCCTGGAGAGCTGTAGACATTCACCCCTTTCATCGCCACGTGGCAGCCTTAAGCAGGTGGCCAGGGAAAGTTAGGGGGCTGTCTCTCAAGACACCTTGCGAGGTGGCATCATGATTTCTTGGGGTTCAGGATATAACCTTAGAATGTTGCAAGTCTCAGGGTCAAATTTACCCTGAATAAATTCGTGAGACACATGCATTAACTTATAATGCAGAGCAGCAGTCGGAGGCCTAGAACGAGAAGCATCTATGCAGAGAGCACACTTCCTCCCTGTAAGCAGACCTACCGAATTGTAATCAGGGGGTGGTGAGCAGATCCCAAAGGGAAGAGGGTGAGGCCTGTCTTCAGGATCCACACGCACCCACCACAGGACACCGCTGTCCATCGCCTATAACCCAGCACCTGACTCACTTTAGGGGAACCTTTGCCAAGAGGTCTGGGGTTCTCCAACCTTTCTCTGCCGTGGACAGTGCTGGGTGGGGCTGAGCCAAAATGTGTCTGTCAACATTTACGTGGATGTCATGGCCAATCAAACAGGTGGATTCCCACGTTTTTCCTTTAGACCCGTTGGCATGTTCTACAAGGTCGTAGTCAAACTCGCTTAGCGTGGGAGGGACTCTCCTTCCCTCAGATGACATCAGTCCTTAAGAAGGCTATAATCTGGGTATTACTATAGACCAAATGGAAAAGGACAGTGGCACTAATTCCCTTACTCTAAAGCCCAACTTTCCCGGGACGGACAGCTGTGAGCGATCAGCTGAGGCCTCGTGCTGGGCTTCACTCTCAGTGGGTTGTAGTTCTTAACGGGAACGCGCGTCGGGCCCAAAGCGAGTCACCTGGGCACTGGCGGGGTGCACACCCTGCCTGCAGGACGTGCTCTGCCCCACACACCCTCCTCCGTCCACTAGGAGCCCACCTGTTTCTGACCCGCTCATCTGCCCCTGCACATAAACGGAATTGGTTGTCACTTTCAGATGGTTCTCTTCTTCAGGGAAGAAAAATATCACATTTTATAGGAAACCTCCTAACATGCCGTCTGGCACCTGCTTAACTTTTTTCCCAAGTTTAGATGATCATACAGAACTTTAATGATCCACGAAGTAGTTGTTATAAACTGTACTGAAAAGTTCTGGAATGCCATTATGAAAAAATCATTATGCCTGCATTTTTTCCCTTCTTCTGTGCTCTTGAGAATTTCTTTCTGTCTTTTACATTGACTTTCACATTGTTTAATGCCTTCTGCCTGCCTAAGTATGCGTCTTCACCACCTGTGACATCACAAGTCATTCATCAGGCGACGGGCCAGCCCGAGTGAGCTCAAGTTGTGAGGGAATGCCAGCGCTTCCGGGTCTGAATCACCAGGTGTCTCATCAGTGTGGCCACAACAGAAGGCACAGGGACAGGCTGGGGCACGTGGGCCAAAGCCAGCATGTTTACAGCACCAGTGTCTATAAGGAGTTGGTGTCGGGAAGGCAGGCGCTTCAAGCACACTCATGCCCGTCTTAAATCTGTAACTAAAACTGTGGATTAAAAATTATGTATGCTCATTATGAAAAAGTTCAGATAGCAGAGACAGCTTTAAAGACAAAAGGGAAAATCACTCAGGTCTTACTATCCATTAATAATCATAATTAGCATTTTAAAAATCCTTCCAGATTTTTTTTGGCCGTGAAAACATGCAAAGGCACTCTCAAAATGAAGGATTTATACCAGGTATACTATTTTATAACCTGTTTTTTTCATATTTCGAACACATTTCTAATCCAATAAAGACAGATCCGTATCAGCATTACTGATGTCCACCACCAATCATTCCATTGTCTGATGTAATCTAATTTATTTTCCTATTTTATTTTTTAAAAATTTAAATTTTTATTATTTTTATTTTTCAATTACAGTTAACATACAATATTACATTAGTTTTAGATGTACACATAGTAATCTAGTTGATTTAACCATATTGTTTTAGTATTAATTAATTTAATTATGTTGCTCATCATGCGGTTTGTGTCCCGTTTTGGTGCTTGCAGATAACAGCAACTCTGTGATGGATACTCCTGAATGCTCATGCTTGTCCAGTTCTAGGGTTCGTAGTACTCGATGTCATGTAGAACGTCCATACTTGTCGGACTAGTGAGAAGTACAGTCACTGTCAAAGGTTATACAAGTTTAAAAATTTGACATATATTGTTCAATTGCCCTCCTTAAAGCTTGTCTCAATGTGCACCTCTTCTAACAACACACAAGGATGCCCCATTCTTCAAACATGGTGTTTGCTGAGGGGCCTCCAGTATTTATCCTGCTTGGACTCTGCACAACTTGACTCTCTGGCTTTATGGTTTTCATTAGTTTTAGGAAGTTTTGAGGCATCATCTCTTCAAATGGTGCTATTCCCGCGTTCTCGCTTCCTCTTCTTTTTGAAACTCCACTTACACGTGTGTTGGGTCTTTCCTCCCAGGTCCCACAGGTCTCCCCTGCTCTTTTTGTGGATCTCTGTCTCTTTTCTTTCTGTGCTTTAGTTTGGATAATTTCTGGCTTCCAGTTTATGAATCCTTTCTTCTGTTGAGTGTCATCTGTTAAGCCCATCTTTGGAGTTCTTAATTTCAGTTACTGTATTTTTCAGTTCTAAAATTTCCAACTGGATGTTTATAAGAGATTTCAATTTTCTGATGAGATTATCCTTTTCTCACTGTTTTCTATATCATTTCCTGGAACACACTCATAACTATTTTAAGTTCCTTATCTGATAATTTTAGTACTTGCATCAAATGTGACCTGTTTCTATTGGCTTGTTTTCCCTTGATTTTTGGTCAAATGGCTCTGTTACATTACAAACAAAGCATTTTAGTTCCCTGAATGCTGCACATTGCATATGAATAATTGTAAAATCTCTGATGTTCTCTTCTCCTAGAGAGGGCTTACACTTCCTTTGCTGGGAAATCAAGTGGGTGTGATGGCCTTTGTCTGGTTGTGGGCTGAGTTGACTCGAGGCTCGGCTGTGAGTCTCTTGTTGGCCCCTTCTCCCAGGTATTTCACCTGAAAACCTGCGGTGATCACCTGGGCCCCCTTCACTGCTGTCTCCACCTCTACTCCCTGATTTTTTAGCAATTGGCTGAACATTAATGATGTAGCCTGCTTCTTTTTGACTTCGTGCTTCCTGCCCTTGCAGCTTCATAATCTAGTTAATGTCTGGAGGGAAAAACTGGAAGACTCCAAAGGTCCATCTTATTCCTTCCCTTTTCACTAGGACCCCAGCCCCCTGCGTCTCTAGTTTTTATTTCTCCACACATGTGCCAAAACCTTGGGGTGTTTCTCTGACTGTTAGTGGCCTTCAGACTCACCCTTTGTCAGCGTCCACAGCCTTGCTCTGTGCCCGAGTTAGCGACGCCTCGGCGGCTGCAGACTCACTTCTCCATGTGATTCCCCGTCTTCCTGACCTTGGTCCTGAAGTCCTTGTTGCCTCAGTGGCTCTCCAGTGCTTTCAAACACAACTTTTGGGGTACTCCCCATTTTTCTATTTATTCTTAGCAGGAACAGTGGTTTGCCATAAGCTGCTTCACCATAGCTGGAAGGGAAGCCTGCTGTAGGTTTTTTATTATCTTTTTTTTGTGGAAGGGGGAAGATCAAATTAAGAAAGTTCCTTTCTGTTTTTTATATTTTTTAAACACATGAATGATGGTTAATTTTATAAAGTGATTTTTCTGAATCAATTGAGGCAATCATATGGCTTTTCTTCTTTAATCTCATAAGCTAATTGGGTAGATTACCTGATTAAATATTCTGATGCTGAATCACTGCATTCTTAAGCTAAATCCCACTCTGTTGTGATAATTTATTTGTGTACGCTGCTGATTGGCTAATATTTTATTTGGAATTTTTGCATTATGTTGAAAAGGATAAATGGCATATGGCTGCTCTTCTTGTTCTCTGGGTTCATTACTAATGTTTTGGGGGCTATTTTAAATGGCCAAGTGCCAACTTTGATTTTTCGCTGTGCAAGCCCTTTCTGCTCTGTCACCTCAGGGAGGCTGAGTCACTGTTGGCACATTTCCTAACCTGACTTCCAGCAAGCCTCTGGCTTCAGTCCTGTTCGCAGCTTTACACTGGCGCGTCATCAGCCTTGGCTTACGGAGCTATGGAGCTAGTTTTGAGCATGATCATGTCTTTGTTGTTGCTGTTGATTTTTGCTTGGTAGATCTTTATTAAATTAAATTTATTGGGGTGATATTGGTTAATAACATGTAAGTTTCAGGTATACAATTCTATAATACATCACCTTTGTATTGCATTGTGTGCTCACCATCCAGAGTCAGTTCTCCTTCCATCACCATATATTTGACCCCATTTACCCTCTTTGTCCTCCCCTCATGTGTCTTCTCTGGTAACCACCATACTGTTTGTGTCTATGAGTTTGTTTGTTCATTTGTTGCTTCTGTTTTATATCCCACATATGAGTGAAATCATGTCCTTTTCCGTGTGACTTACTTCACTTAGTGCGATACTCTTAAGATCCATCCATGTTGTTGCAAATGGCAGTGTTTCATCCTTTCTAATGGCAGAGTAGTATTCCATTGTATGTAGAGGGTGCCAAAAAAATGTATGCACATTTTAAGAAAGGAAAACTGTATTAAAATTGTAACACTCAATATATATGGGTAACAAAAGATGAATACATGTCATGTTTGACTTCTGCAATTACAAGAGGTGCTCAAAGTGGTTCCCATCAGCGTCCAGACACTTCTGATCACAGTGAACTCCTGCTTGAGCAACGTTGACCAAAGTGTCCACTTGTATACATTTTTTTGGCACCCTCTCTGTGTACCACGTTTTTTTTATCCAATCATCTGTCAAAGGACATTTTAGTTGTTTCCATGTCTTGGCCACCAGGAACAATGCTGCAGTCAACATAGGGGGACATGCATCTTTACAGATAAATGTTTTCAGATTTTTGGGGTAGGTCTTATCCATCATGATAAGTGTCTGGGTCTGACAGCGTTCCTCAAACACGGAGTCTGTTATGAAGTCTTGACTAGACACCTTCAGAGGATATTTACTTATGGTTTCATGTTGTCAACTTTTTATTTGGAAAAATTGCACATACAAAGAGAAATTTAAAAACGGGTATAAAGGACACTCAGCTGCCTTCTGTAGCTTAGTCCCTTGTCAGCACTTTGCCACATTTGCTCCGTATGCATGCAGTTGTCCCCCCTTATCTGCGGTTTTGCTTTTTGAGGTTTCAATTACCCACAATAAACCCCGCTCTGAAAATATTAAATAGAAAATTCCTGGAATAAACAATTCATAGTTTTGAAACCTTTCTGGGGAACGTGATAAAATCTCGTGCCGTCCAGCTCCATCCCTCCTGGGATGTGAATCATCTCTTTGTCTAGCGTCTCCTGGCCCGTTAGTCACTTAGTAGCTGCCTCGGTTATTAGATCAGCTGTCGTGGTGTCACACAGTGCTGTGCTCACGTCACTCTGATAGTAGCCTCACGCTGTGTCACGATGGCTGCACCATTCGTCTCATTTCATCTCGTCACGTTGGCACTATGTCACCTCAGTTATCACTACAGGAAGGGTGAGTGCAGGACAATAGTAGATTTTAGGAGAGAGAGAGACCACATGCACGTAACTTATTACAGTACATTGTAATTGTCCTACATTATTGTTAGTTGTTGTTGTTCAGCTCTGACTGTGCCTCACGTAGAAATTAAACTTCGTTGTCGGTCTGCACGTGTATGTAGGGTTTGGTAGTAGCTGAGATTTCAGGCATCCCCTGGGGGTCTTGGAACATATCCCCTGTGGAAAAGGGGGACAACTGTATACAATTTCTTTGCTGAAATAGTTGAAGGTAAATTTCAGGTTTTATGTCACTCCACTCCTGAATACTTCGGCGTACGTCTCCAAGGCGCCTTTGAGGCCTCGAAATGGAGCAGACTGTGATGGATGACAGGTATCGTTTTGTAGTCCCCTCTGCACTCCTTTATCATCAGTATCGGTAATGGTTCTAACTGCTCACAGGATGGCAATTCTAGCAGAGGGGGTGTGCCCCAGATTACAGTGAGGTCAACACGTCCGTTGTTTCCTGCGCCGTAGTCTTGTTCACCGCAGAGGAGCGCCATATGGCTCAGTTTCCTCCATCAGAGACCCGGTGTGTGTTTTATTTAATTTTTCCTTTTCAGCCAACACTTAAATAAATATTTCAAATTGTTAAAATGTTTTAATAATGTATTTTCTCAGGTCCATTCTCTGGCATTAGGCCACTCATGAAATGTGTTGGGTATAGAATAACTCAAGCATGTAATTCACAAAAATATGCTTGGATAAAAATGCCATAGTGTTGGGAAAGAAAAGATTACTTTAGTCCCAACAAATTAAAAATAATTTTATATCCAGGTAATTGACTATTCTAGTCTCAAGTTTCTCACATTTAGGTTTTTATTTTAAAGTCCTTTATAAAAGGGGAGTTTTAAATTTTTTGATTCAGGTCACCAATCTGTCTGATTCTTCATTTGCATTTTGAATACGTGTTTTGGAAGAGTAGTTGGATGAGACTTGTATTTACGTTGTGTGTATTTTCTAGCATTCTGTATAATGAAAGGAAACGTCTGACTGTTTACCACATATGTGCCCACCCTTCAGGGTGGTGCGTGTACGTGGACCTGAGTTCAAGGGTGCCGGGAAGTTGTCGAACTGGGTCCGTGATTCTGGCACAACCCCAGGTCTTGTTTGGAGGTCGTCGAAACAGATAGTTATTGAATTCGTGGCTTCTAGTAGCTGGGTTGGAATGTTCACTATACCAGGGAGGGTGGAAATGTAGGCCAGATTGCTGCCTTTTGCCTCACTTTCCTCTTGTGTGTGAGAGTGACAGACGGCGTTTTTGCCCTGTGTCTTCTCTCTCATACATGGCTTGTCATGTGAATTTGCAGTTCCCCTTCCACCCCCCACAAAATCCTGCCGAACCTCTTGGCCCTTGACTTTGGGTTCAGACATGGGACTTTCTTTGGTCGGTAGACCTTGGCAGGCGTGATGGTGGGCCGTTACAATCCAGCACCCACAGGCCTGTGTGTTTCGCTCACTCTCTTGCACTTCTTGTGCTGGCAGCTTGACCAGGATGGCCCGCAATTCCCAGGAAGGGATGCAGGGCGCAGAGCTGAGCTGCTCTAGCTGGTCCCAGCCTGTATCAGCTGACCCTTAGCTGACCTTCAGATGGATGAGCCAAATCTACCCTTTTTTTTCTGCTCCTGAAGTTTGTAGTTATTTGTTTTGCAGCATTATCGCACCTGTAGGTAACCGTTACAGTTGTCAGTGGTCAAGGAAAATGTCTTTGTCCAAGCTTCACGTGACACAAGTGTGGTACTTAACAATGACATGTCCTTTCTATTTTATGACAGTGTTTGTAATAAAAACAATCCAGAACTACAAATATGAAAGTATTCCTACAGTTGACTTCAGACTTAAGGCCTTTCATAGACGAGGAAACAGCTCAATGAGTTAATAACAGTCAGGGCTGGGGCTGGGACCTGGCTTCTGGGCTTTCAGTTCAGTGCTCTTTCTTTTACCTCCAGAAATTCTTATATAATTAAAAAAGCCACAAGACTCCACATTGTGTGCTGTCTATGTGAAGTGAAAAGTTAGAAACAACCTTCCGTGCTGGGGCTGAGCCACATCCTGAGCCCCCTGAGAGTTTTAGAGCAGTTCTAGGCTTTAAATGGTCCCAAACTGGCTGTGTTCATGCAACAGGCCCCAGGCCGTGTGAGAGGCGGTCAGCTGCTGTAACTCCTGTGCTCACAGGCACAAGGTGTCACTCTCGTGCTTACCGTGCAGATAGCACTCGTGTTGAAAATTTAATGCCTTTAATGGTTTGCCTTTTTAGCCCAGAGTGAACTAATCAGACAGCCTGTACTGAGACATAAATCACAGAGTATTCCTGGAGAACCTCAGGTGAAATAAATCAAGATTCTTTTCTCAATCAGCTCTTCAATCATTCTTTTTAGTCACATAGAAAATATGGTCCATGCTGTATTTACAGTTTGATGGTAAGGAGATGTTTAACATCAATGTAAGAGATTAAAAATGACAAGTTATATGGTGAAGAGTGTGAAAAGGTGTTTACACTGACACGTAATATCTAGGTTGATCTACAACTCAATAATAGATACCATCAATCTTACAGCAGGCCCCTGAGATGTGTGTCAGAGAAGTTAACATGGTGGTCACCCCGTTCCAGTGGCTCATGTATGTCTCATCTGTAGGAAGGTGACATTATCGACCAAGCCCTGGTGGGATGTGCCATGAGCTGCCTCTGCTCTCCTTGTCTGGGGTCAGCTGCCAGCACGCACACCTCTCTCCCTGCGCGTCACATTTAGTACTGCTGGGTTTTGTGTATGTCATGTCTGATACCCATTCACCCACTTGGTCTCTACTTTCAGAGAATTAAAACATATTTTCCTGATTTATGTGAGGAATAAACCCAAGTGATAAATAAACCCAAGAAAACAATGATTTTCTTCCACTTCTGGCCCCAAACACATTGCAATTCTTGGAAGAGAATTGTGAATAGCAGATGTTTTTCAATTTTATTTTAAAAATGAAACTTTTGTATCTTCTGTAAAACATTCCATGTAAAATCTTGACAGACCACCAAGATTATTAAAATTATATGGAAAGTGAAAAGTGAATTTGTCCTGAGTGAAATCCCGAAGAGCTCACTTATAGCTTTATGCTTTAGACGTGTAGGGGCTGTCCTTTCCCCATTTTTCTTCCAAACAAAACAAAAACAAAACACCTGTGAAACAAAATCAACATTTGTCTTACTTGTCTCACACACACACACACACACACACACTTACACACTCATACAAACACACACACACACACACACACACACTCACGCACCTCAATATAGTCACTGATTCTCGACTATGTTGCAGGTTAATGCTTTTCAAATTGGGATGCATAATGGGTTGATACCAGTGCATTCACACTCTTTTAAACGCAGTTACACCTGGTACTGACAGGAAGTATTTATGAGACAATTACCCAGGTTAGTAGTGGGATCCCTGGTTATCAACATATTTGTACAGTTTTTGTTTATATTCAGTAAGTATTTATTGAATGTCTATCATAGTTACAGCAAATGGTAGCTTCTATGTAGAATATACAAGAAGTATAAGCCATAGCTACTGAACATTTTACTCTATTTGGAAAGATAATAGATACATATTATGCTAATTCAATCAGGTTATAATCAGCTGAACTGGCTTAACCCCATCTACAAAACAAAATATTTGACCATAGGAAAATAATGACTATAAAAGAAAGAAACAATTTTGGCCCAAAACATGTTATATTTTTAAAACTCAATTTCAGAATAGTACATAATATAAAGATTTCTTTATAGGCCGGATAATTATTTCCACATTATATTCTTTTTACCTTTTCCAGACTCTCTTCCACTGAAGAATCTTATTTAAGATGACTAGAGTGGGTGAAGCCACTGTAACACCAGGAGCTGGCCTTTGGCATTCATCTCTCTGGCCTCCCTTTATGTGAGGGGGCGTAGGGTCTGCCCAACACCCTTCCTGGCCTGCTAGCACCCCCTGAGGAGGGGGTACCATCCATGCTTCTGACTTTCTGCTTCATGTAGCTACTGTGCAAAACCTGGAGTTACAGGGCAGCCACTCTCAAATATTCAGTGAACAGAGGGTGTTTCCCAGTTCATCTCATGATCTGCTCCCACTTCTCTTATCTTCTCATGATCTCCTCTGGGCTGGGGCTTGCAACCTTGACCTCACTGTCTTACCTTGTCCTATGTATGCTGTATTCACATTATTTGTCTATATTTCTGAAATGTTTGTGATATCATGTCCTAATTTCCTACAGGGTACTTAATAGTGAAACATTAGAGGAAAGTCTGTTAAAGACATGAAAAACAACAAGTGTTATGAATACCATTATTATTTAGTGCCATTTTGAAAACCCTAACAATTGCAAAAATTTCGTGATAATAATACATTTCTTAAAATGGGAAAAAATCAATTATTTTAGGTGTAAGGACTGAAAACTCTAAAAGAAGTCATGTTAAAAACAGTTGGATTTGATGAGTAAAGTTGCTGGATACATAATAAATACACAAATGTGAAGATTATTACTATATGCAGAGATAATTTGTGGATAACATAATGAAAAGCAAATCCTGTTTATGATAACAAATTTATACTGTCTAGGAATACTATTAGATAGGTTTATCATTTCCTGGCCACTTATTGCAATTTTGCCAACCAAAATTATGGGGAAGCAGGAACTAAGAGTAAGCAGAGAAGTTGGTCTGAAGAGAGAAGTGCAAGAAAGGAGCAGATTTATGGAGAAAGGCAAGAAGAGAAACCATGTGTCTCCAGAGAGAGGTGGAAAGGAGGAAAAAGGGTCTTGGTTCTTGACTGTCGCGTTTCACTCCCTGTCATGTTTGTCTCTGTTGTGTTTTCTGTCTTTGAATTCCATGAGGTGTTTTCTAACAATAAAATTTCCTTCTTTTTTTGTTAGTTTAAGTGGTGTTTCTGTTTATTGAAGCCAATGACTTCTGCCTAAAATAATGATATTAAGAGGAAAAGTGTAGACCCTGTGTAGGGGAAATTATCATTATTTTACTGTGAGACAGAAACAAGGAAATAGAATAAACGGAGACACATTTTATGTTGATTGATAGGGAGACTGAATACTACGCACATGTCAATTCTTCCAAAGTTAATTGTTAGGGCGCAAAGATCAATGAAAATTGGATCTAGATTCCTCTATTTTTTTTGAATCGTCAAAATTATTTTAAAGTTCAGAATAAACTTAATAAGCAATAATACAAAAAATAACTTAACATTTATTTAGTGGACTGCACCACTCAGCTCTCCCTTTCGGGATGCAGGCAGCAGACATACCCCGCAGCCGTCCACCTCTGAGGTGTGTGTGAGGATGGAGACGTGCTCCCAGCACGTGCCTGTGGACTGGTCCCTTCCGTCCACCACACTCGTGTGCTCCTCTGCGGCGTCTTTGCGCCGGGTCTCCCACGGACTGGTAGCAGAGCCTCAGAGCCGCACGGCCGTCCACGGGCCTCTGCGAGGCCTCCTTTCTTCCCTTGTCCTTCTGCAGGGGTCAGGCCTGTGACGCGGCCTTTGCTTCCTCTGCCCTGACCTGCCACAGGCGTTTTACCCAATCGTCTGCACGGCTAACTGCGTTGACATCTGCTTCACCTGAGCTGACACAGCTGGCAGCTCTGGGCAGGCTGAAGTCAGGGAGACTCTGGATCTCTGCTGTGTGCTGAAATGGAGGGACAGCTCTGAGCGATACGGAGATGTTAGGTGCACAACCAGTCTGAGGTCACATTCTGAGAAGATTTAGAATGCTCCAAGAAAGGCACATTTTATTTAAAAAGATACAGGAACAGAGACCCTATAAAACCACAGTAGAGGGGATCTCACGGAAGCAGAAAATAGTATAAAAGCTATCGAGTGTCCTAAGGAGACAGAAGTGGTGGACACAGGACACAGGACACAAACGTGGGCTGCCTGGACGTGTGCTCGTGGGACTGGTTTAAATCGCGAAGTGCGTCTATAGGTCTTATCCGGAGACCGAACTGATTTTATAGCCCTAAAGACACGTGAGCATCCTCTAACTGAAAATATTTCCATCACAATGATGCCTCTTGTTACGGTCTCTATGCTTGTCTCCCACCCCCCAGATTCATATGTTGCAATCCTACCCCCCATGGGAGAATATTAGGCGGTGGGGGCCCTCGGGAATGGGATTGGTGCCCTTGTAAATGGGACCCCAGAGAGCTCCCCCGCCTCTTCCAACATGTGAGGTCACAGTGAGAAGCCCTGCGCCTGTGAACCAGGAAGTGGGCTTGCAACCCACACCAAATATGCTGGTGCCTTGATCTTGACCTTGCAGCCTCCAGAACCGCGAGAAGTAAATGTCTGTTGTTTATAAGCCACTCAGTCTGTGGTCCGTTACAGCAGCCCGAATGGGTGAAGGCATCTTTACTTTTGTTTTCTTCTTCAGTCAGTTACGAGTGTTCAGCTTTTGTCTAATGCTCGAGTTTTAATTTCGTGGATGGGCCAGAACACTCTGAAGAAAGGGTCTGATGCCAGCGAGGGAGAACAGAGAGGTGTCTGCATTTGGGGTAGACTGAAGAATGTTCTGGAACACCCCCAAAGACCTGCTGAACTTCCTTCCACAGACCTTGAAATTCTTTCACTTGATACATTTTAAGTTGTCCACAATTTTCCATTGAAATAAAAAGAAAAAAAGTCTCAGCAATATAGCGCTGACATCTGCTAACCCCTCAAGGAGGTTGAGCAGAAAGAGGGTTGGCGATGTCCGGTCCTGGAGCAGAGGACACAGACGCCCCAACATACCTGTCTGGCTCCTCCCCCTCCATCTGCAGTACAGACTGAGCGCAGGTTGTCTCAACAGCGAGGACACTGCATGTGAGAACTTTTAAAATAGAGGCTTGACTAACTGCCTTCATCTTTGAGAAGTTAAACGTCCTTCCCAGATTAACAGCGTTTGTCTCTGTAATCGTCTGTGAAGGGCAATATGATGAAGCTTGGTCCCATTTGATAGCTGAGAAATCGAGGCACAGGAAATGAAAGGACTGAGGTATGTGGATCCTACTCCGATGTTCTCTCCCCTGGGTGACGCTGTCCTGTCACATGTTCGGAAACGAATCCTTGAAAGACCACGTGTTTCCAGAAAAGAATCCAGCATCCAGGCAGATGCGAAGCACTGTGGCGTCCTGGGTCACAGAGCAGTACATTCGGCACATCAGGGGGACACTTCTCTGCACCGACAGGAATTCTAGCCCCGCCCATGAAACATCTCTCTGACCTGGCTGGCGTGCAGGCTCATGTGCTCTGTGCTGTTGGCAGAGCGTGCCCGGTGCCATTACCACCATCGTGACGTCAGCTGTGATCTGAGCGCTTTGATGGCGGGTGGGTCTCTGATGGCAACACCAGCAGAGACGCTCGGAAAGTCCTGGGCTCCAGGGACCAAGGTGAATGTCCTCAGAGGCTTACGCGTATTTGGCGCTTACGTGTCTTGGCCAGGCTTCATTGAGTCACAGAGACTGCACAGGAAAACCAGGAACTTGCAACTCATTGCTTTAAACAAAGATCTCTTTTCCTACGACATGAACTGCTGGAGAGTTTGTTTTTTTCTCCAGGAGACCCATTTTTTGCTTAGAAGTAGTGGCTTCTTTATTCCACCCTGTTATCAGGTATGTTTGATACTTAAAAATGCAATTTTCCATTTTTTTTTTAATTCACTCACAACTGGCTTCTTATTGTCTATAAGCTTTTGCGAAGGCAAGTTTTCGGATAGGCGCTGGTTGTGCAAAGCCCTGTGGACAGAGCTCCCAGGGGCTGGTTGGACAGAGTGACAGGCACAAAGGTCGGGTTCCAGGCCGCGCTGCCATTACTTTCCTCCGCTATTCCCAACAGGACGCAGGGCCTTTCCACGGAAGGGCATTCCCCGGGGGTGTGGAGCTGAGGGCGCCGTCCCGCCCCTTCTCCACGGGGGGACACAGCGCGTGGGCTTGGTGCTGCCGTCGCTCCGCGCGGTTCTCTGTGTGTCGTGGAACCGACGCAGCAGCATTTCAGCTCGGCCGGATGAAACGGGAGGTCATGCCGAGGACGGCGATGTCTGAGATGAGATGTGCCCCTGGAAGATGTTAAATTGCAGCATTGATCTTTCCATTCTCTGTATTCAAGGTAAAAGGCCCAGGGTGCCTTCTGCCAAACTGTAAAATGTTGGAACTCTGTCTTATTTGTAACGAAGTAACAAGAACACGCTCTATTGATTGGGACTCACTGTTTGATTAACTCTCTTCCTTATTTCCCTCTATTAATGTCTTGTCAGAGTTCTGGCAGGAGCGGAATGTAAGCGCAGAGACTTTAACGAAGGGGCTACTTACCGAGGGGTGAGCTTCAGGACAGGCGGTGGAGTCAAGGCCCCCGGAGGCCTAGACCCGAGCTCCCAGGGCTCACTGGGGGCAGTTTGTCCCAGTTGAACTTGTGGTGGGGGACGGCCACCGTCTTCTTAGTTTCTCTGCTACTTGTGTTTCCACCCATTGTTGCCTGACTGGGGCAGCTGCTCTGAGCTTTCAAAACGTTGCAAGTGTCCTGTGACTGGGATGGTACAGCTTTAGTTTTCCCGCGTATTTTGGAAGGAATGGGACCCAGGAGAGAGCATCTGTTTGGGGAATAAAATGTAGGGAAGTCCCCCGCGTGCGGGTTTGCAGGACCCCTATGGGTGACAGGAGAGGCGATTTCTGCCCACGGCTGGGGATACAGGCCCTGGCTCTTCCTGGAAGCGAGGAGTGTGGCGAGAAATGGTGGTGGTGCCAAGCACAGGCGCAGCGCACGCCGATTTGTACAGATACCCCGCTTCTCAGCTGCGACCGCCCCCGAGACAGCGGCACCCCGTGACCTCCACTCAAATCGGGTCCCATTCTGAAGCTGCGCAGCAGGATTCCGTGTCCACGTGTCACCATGACGTCCTGTTGTGTTCGGACCTTTCGGCCTCCAGTGGACACACAGCCCAGTTCACGCACTACATGCGGGCTGTGCTCATGACTGAACTCGCCTTCACATCTCGTCTTTGTCACTGAGCCCCTGAGTTGGGCGCAAACATTGATCTCAAGAGGCCAGAGCTGCTCAGAGTCTCAGTTTACCACCCTAAATGACAGTAAGTCTAGTTTGCCTGGACCTACGTGCTCCTGTTCATCGCTGGAGTCCTAACCTGTCAGTCAGAAGGTGACTGTGTTTGCAGAGAAGGTCTTTAAAGAGGTGAGGAAGTTAAAATGAGGCCTTAATTCCATATGACTGGTGTCCTCATAAGAAGAGGGAGAGACACCAGGGGTGCATGTCCCAAGGGACAGCCACCTGCACGCCATGGGGACAGACCTCACAGGAAACCACCTTGGCCTGAGAACTGTGAGAAATAGCTTGTGTTGTTCAAGCCGCCCAGTCTGCCTGCTGTGTGGTGGTGGCCCCAGCTCCTAATGTGCCGTCTCACAGGACGGACGATGTGCCATATGGACCCTGGCAACTGGCCATTTGTGGGACATGCCGGAGCCCGTTCATTTGGTCATTCATTCAACAAATGCCCACTGTGTCCAGCACGGGGAACAGCCAGTGAGCCTTGTAGATAGAGACCTACATGGAACGTGTCTAAGGGAAACCGCCTTAAACTTTGTATTTTGGGGTGACTAAGTCACCTCAGACAACATGTAATAAGGACTGGTAATTAACTAAATTTCTTGGAAAAAAAATCGATTCTCAGTCACCCATTGTTACCATTTTTAATTATTATTATTATTTAAGAAACAAAACTGTGTGTAGGTTTAATATGTATCCTTCACTTTAAACCAGCAAGAAAAAGGCAATGGGTCTCTTTTTTTGTCACTATATTACAAGCAAGCATAATACTTCTAGGGTTTCGGCCTGTTTTCTCTGCCAGGTCACTCTCGTCCAGATGGGGAAAGGTGAATCCTGCTTGTTGTGAGAAGAGCAATGCGGCCCTGAGCACACACTTGCACAGACAGAACTGCACACACACGACACACCTACGATGCACACACACAAACACACACTTCCTGAGAACACATGTGCACGCACACATTATGGGTTTCTGTTTTGAGCAGCAACCACAGTCTGTCAGAATAAACCTGCTGAGTTGTCTGAAGTGAACAGCAGTGTGTTGAGTGCATCTCTGGGTATCACAGACTCGTAGGCTTGACATTGATTTGCTGGTAGATACCTGGCTGCTACAGCCTGTGTTGTATGGAATTTTCTCGTTCATCCTTTTTAGGGGGCAGGTGGCAGGGCTGAGTTGGTGTGAGCAAGGAGGGACATGTGAAGCCCAAAAGGCCCCTGGTCCAGCTTCACATGCCCCACGTCAGCTCCATCACTAGGAGGTGGTAGTGTCACTGGGTGAGATTGTACAGTGAGGGGCCTGAAGCTGAGTAGGAAATGAGTGGAGGCCACGAGCAGGTTCAAGGTAAAAAATAAAAGTATGAACAAGAAGAGGAGGCAGAGGCTGCAGCTGGAGGGCAAGGTCGGACAGTCGCCATTTTCCAGGACGGCACTGTTTGCCTTGGCACGCCTTCTGAGGGCTTTGTGAAATGTCATTGTCAAGGGCATGCCTTTGCCTGGCTCCAAGTTGTTCCTTCCTCAAGGTGGTGGTGACACACTTTAGGGCCTGACCAAGCAAGGAGATTCTGCATTGTTCTATCGGGACTCAAGCAGAATTGTTTTCATTTCTTAGGCAATGTATTAATAACATGGGAATTTAGATGTGTGCATGTCCTGTCTTTCCATTCCAACACATGGTACCTGTAGGATGTGTGCGTATTAAACATTATTGATGGTTTTGCTTTATTTGATATTTTTTCTTTATTATGAAAAATTTCAAGTATTAAAAATGAGCAATAGGATAACGGATGCATATACTTTCAATAGTTATTAACATATTGCCATAATGTTTTTGCTGAAGCATCGTAGATTATAGATGTTACAGACATCAGGGCACTTTACCGTCCAAAACCTCAGCATATGCCCTTTCAAAACAAGGAAAATTTTCTCTGAAAACACAATGCGATTATCACAAAATTAACAATTACCACCTAATACTCCATATTCATATTCCACCAACTGTGCCCTCAATGTGATGGGGCACCTTGATTCTGTCCTCTCAGTGTGGCCTCATGTCCCTTTTACTTATTAAATGGTGATGATGGTATCTATGTTTCCTACTTCACTGGGACATGTTGAGAAAATGAAACAAGTATCACTTTGAAAACCAAAAGCACTAGATTAACTTCAGGGATTATTTTTATGAGGAAATGAGATTTCTCAGAGATGAAGAGGGTAGGCCTTTCCACGTTAATCGTCATTCCAAGATACAATATGTATTTAAGAGGTGCTTTTGTGTTTGGAGAACTAAGACAGGAGCCCACATCACCTCACAGAAAGCCGTTCCCAGTAAAGGAAGGGCATAAAAGTGGGCGCGAGGACAAAAGCATTTTGTACCTTATGGGTAGCAGCTCATGGTGTGCTCTGGCGGCCGGTACCCTAAGTGAGCCCTCCTGGCTCTGCGGGGGACATCAGAGCACCTGACACTTTCTTCCAGGTGCAAGAAAGCTGCAGCTCGTCCTCCCATAGTTTCCCCAGTGTTGCTTCCATCAAAAGGCCCTTTCTCATCACTTCAGCCCACACTGATCTCTTCAACTTAACCCTAGTTTCTGTGGTTTAATCAGAAACGTGACATGTGGCATAAAAATTTGCCTTTGAAGTCTGGCACATCTTGAATTCGGTAGTTTTTAAATGTTTGGGGTGTCTAATCTCTGGCAAATTGTTAGCCCCCCACAAGGCTAGGGGCCGTTTCATAAACACTTTCTGTGGCCCAGAATGCTACCACAGCGCTGTGAATACGTACGTGGGGTTCTGACCGTCATTGCTGCTCACGAACGGAGAGGAAACCTCTTCTTCATTTCTGAGTAGTAAGTGGGGAATAAAGAGGAATGCCAATTTTATAATTCTGATTAATTTAGCACTTAGAAGGAAAACAGGCTTTTTAATGATAAAATCTATGGTCTGAAGCACCTGGCTTCTCTTGTTGCGATTATTCTGGGAAATAGTTTGCATCCCTTGCTTCCTTGAAGAACTTGACCTTAGGTTAAAAATCAGAGGCATTATGGACAGGGGACAGCAGTGTTTGTGGGACGCCTCTCATTGGCGTAATTTCAGAGGAAGAGGAGCCTGGCCAGGTAGAGCTGCAAGATCCAGGATGACCCCAGGATCTTTCAGTGATTAGCTCAGCCTTGCCCATCAGTCAGAACGGAAACACCCCCCAAACCCTGGCAGCGCCGTTTGCCTGTCCTACCACCTCTTCCTGAAGTTTTCATCTTGTGTCACCCTCTCCTGTAATCATTAACGTTTACTGAGCACTAACCCCGAGAGACAGTCTCCCGTGCATGGGGGTGGCTTTGAATCTCTCTGACCCATTGTTACTGACGGTGGGCAATTTTAAGGCTCACTTTCCTCACTGGGCAAGTGGGGTAATGACAGTACCTCTCTCCTAGGAGTGTTTGCTGTGCACTGGGCACCAGTAAGTGCTCAGTAACCGTTGGCAGTTTCATTGTTAATATGTGAGCGATGTACACAGTGCCTGTGGGACGTCAGTAAGTGTTGGTGGCCCTGGATTGAACTGAAAGACGCTCTGTGCAGAGCCTACTCACATCTGTTTAATTCTGTGTACAGAACTACTTATAAAGTATAGGTGAATGACAGAGGCTGCCAGGGAGACACGCAAGGAAGGCGGGTGGGGAAGCAGGAGACGTGGGTCCTGGTCCTGGGACCGCCAGACAGCTCTGGGTCCTAGTTCCTTCATCTCCATGCAGAGGGTTTCGGTGTGATGAGTGGCTCCCAACTGCCTCCTTTAGAGCATTGAGCCTGTGAAATGCTGCGTGGAGAGAGGTCTCATGGTCAAATGCATCTGGGAAACAAACATTTTGTCTCCCATTTGGAGAATCGCAGTGACTTTAACTGTCTGAGTTAAAGAAAGAAACCTGGTTAATTTGGTTAATTACTGAAATTACTTATCTATTGGTCCTTTCCTTTGAGTTCATTTGTATGACATCCTTTCACATTATGCGAACCTAATGTTTCAAAAAACAAACTTTAGAAAGTGTTGGACTAGATGATTTTCCAAGTCCCTTTGAAGAGTCTATTTTTAGGTATAATACATGGCTAACATTTTCTCCGTTTCTGTAATAATTCCTTTTCTGATTTTCTCACACCCGAATACCCTTCTCAGTACTGTTCCTTCTCTGTAACCTCAGATTAAAGTGAGTTTCTAGAAACATCCTTCATTCCATTGTTTAGATTTTGCAAAAGTAGGTGTACTTAGATTTAGGTGTACCTAAATATAACTTCATATAATAAAATAGAATTATAAGAATATTATTACAAAAATGGAATTATTAATAGTCCATGAAGGAGAAGAAATCGGGACCACAGTATTAGCACCAGTAAACTTAGCCTGTGAATCGAAAATCCACTACAAAGCCTGACCCGTGGCCATTAAGAGCAAGGATTTGTAGTAATTACAGCGGCACTTATTTTGCTCTGAGGAGTCAGAATTTCAAGGGAGAGAAAGCAATGAGTCTAATTATTTATAACTTCCTTTAGCTGGAGACACAGTGTTTGATGTTAAGATTTAACGACTAAGCTCAT
The DNA here is from genome assembly GCF_036562045.2 of Rhinolophus sinicus. Taxonomy (NCBI): domain Eukaryota; kingdom Metazoa; phylum Chordata; class Mammalia; order Chiroptera; family Rhinolophidae; genus Rhinolophus; species Rhinolophus sinicus. The sequence goes on from NC_133760.1 coordinate 51,249,443, forward strand.
TTAACCATCTTTTAAAATTCATGGCCCACCAGAGCTTATTAGAGATGAAAATTATTCCAATTTTCACAAATTGTGAAGAGAGGGAAGCTGGTGTCGGTTATAAGGAACTTACCCTTGGAGTCCAGTGAATGGAAACTGTTGCTGTGAAACGTTGTTTAACTAGAACTCGGGGAATGTTCCCGCTCACCCATGTGCTGGTACCCGAGGACTGACCGGGGACCCCATTATCTTCCTTGCTCAGTCGTGAAAGTTCCTGTGAAAAGCGTGAACTCCCTGTTAATTTTGTTACAGGAAGCCATCGCCAGAGAACAAAATCCAGCCTTTCTTCTGTGACTGGGAATCTCGCAGTTTGTCTTGGTCATGATTCTGAAAGCAAATTTTGTTTTGTCTGTGAGGTTGCCATAGAGGCTGGACAGTGGCTGTGGGGACAGAGTCCTCGCTCGGGCGCTGAGTGGATGAGTAAGCCAAACCTCCGTTACCCGAGGGAAGATGGAGGGAACAAAGAGACCTCTCTCAGTGTTGCTAAGAGGCTGCACAGGACGGGCACGCAAGCTCCTGCATCGCTGTTCGGCGCATGGCACTTGGGAAATGTTAGTTCTTCATCTTATGAACTCTGATATTAGGAGGAATAAAACTGCAGCGTATAACATGACTTTGATGAGCAGAAGCTTGCTTCTTTCTAATAAAAATACCCCAATAATGTTTGAGATGTTTGCTTCATTGAATTCTGCTATTCTCCATAAGGATCAATCGGTGACATACCAGCCTCAATAAAGATGAATAAATAAGAATACTGTATTTTAACCAAGAAATATGGGCCAAGGAACGAGCATTTGATGAAGAATGTTCTATAGAACTCTGGGAATACTGCAAGGGTGCTGTCCTTCCCTGTTCACAAGTCTACGACATGGATCTGTGAAAGTCACAATCTAGCTTACTATTAGGGGTTGAGTTGGGTCCCCCCCCCCCAATTTATATATTGGAGTCCTAACCCCCATGACCTTATTTGGAAATAGACTCATTGCAGATGTAATCAAGTCAGGTTAAGATGAGGTCATTGGGGTGGACCCAATCCAGTACCATCTTTATAAAAATGGGAACTTCGGGCCCAGAGACAGACATGCACGGGAAGCTCTGTGACGATGAAGATGCTCATTACGAATTGAGGACAGAGGCCTGGAACTGACCGCCCTCACGGCCTCAGGCAGATCAGCCCTCGACACTGGCATCTCGGACCTCCATCCTCCAGAACCGGGAGACAGTCAGTTTCTGTTGTTTAAGCTTCAGAGTTTGTGGTAGTTTTTACGGCAGCCCTAGCAAATGAATACACTTCACTAAAATCCTTTGGATTTTGGTTTCAGTGTTCAGAGGCACTTGATGTGAATTACTTTCCTTATTTCCCCTGATACTCACCGAAATCTTCACACCCGTGGGTTTTTCTCTTGGTATTTCTTCTGTATGATTGCTTGCCCTTTGCTTTTTCATCAATCCAAGTTCTAGTCAGTTTTTGTCTCAGTTCAAGAGTCACTTTCTTTGTGCAGCTTTTCTTCACAGTGCTACTCCATCCATCCATCCATCCATCCACCCACCCACCCACCCACCCACCCACCCATCCATCCATCCTTCTATCCTGCTATTATCCATCCATCCATCCATCCATCCATCCATCCATCTATCCATCCACCCATTGATCCATCCATCCTTTTTTCAAAAGATTTTATTGGGGAAGGGGAACAGGACTTTATTGGGGAACAGTGGGTACATCCAGAGCTTTTTCCAAGTCAAGTTTTTGTTCTTTCAATCTTAGTTGTGGAGGGCGCAGCTCAGCTCCAGGTCCAGTTGCCATTGTTAGTTGCAGGGGGCACAGCCCACCATCCCTTGCGGGAGTCAAACTGGCAACCTTGTGGTTGAGAGCCCACTGGCCCATGTGGGAATCGAACCGGCAGCCTTTGGTGTTAGGAGCATGGAGCTCCAACTGCCTGAGCCACTGGGCCGGCCCCATCTATCCATCCTTCTGTCCAGCTATTATCCATCCATCCATCTATCCATCCACCCACCCACCCACCCACTCACCCACTCGTCCATCCATCCATCCACCCATCCACCCACCCACCCACCCACCCACCCACTCACCCACTCGTCCATCCATCCACCCACCCATCCACCCACCCACCCACCCACCCACCCACCCATCATTTGTCGGCTCACTCATTTAGAATTCCTACCTTAATGCAGTGCCTACGTGTACAGGCTCAGCCCTTCCTTTCTCTCCCTGTGGTGTGGTATGTTCCGTGCGACTAGGGAACCCTGCTGACTGTGTTGCTCGTGGACTGTTCGCCACCTGTCAAGCAGTTGACGTGTACAACAAGCGCTCCAATGTCATAGGGGAATGTGCTGATGGGACGGAAGGAGGGGATTAACTTTTGGAAGAAAATACATCTTCCGTAATTTTCTGTCGTGGGAGACAACATGTTTCCATTTCCTGTGTTGGTCTCCTTAAAGCAAGCATCCCCGTCAGGGCGTCCAGTGCCTGCTGGGCCACTTTCTCCCTCACGTCCCACCTTTTTTCTAATTTTGGAAAATAGGTCACTGGCGCTTTCTACTTCAAGGGAGTTTGCTACTAATGCTGCAAGGAAAAGGGACAGTAGGATTCCACAGGGTATCAGTAAGCCCGTCGTGACGTCACCCTGACAGCAAATCTCCCAGAGGCTGGCCTTATGCTTCTCGGGGTGCAGTTCTGTCACTGGCTCATGGGTTTTCTTTGCTGGTCTTTCTCTCCATGTTTGTGGAGGAAGTGCGTGTTTCCTGTGTTCCTTTCAATGATACTTGCACCTTCCTCATTTTTCTCTGCCCTTATTTCTAACTTGCTCTAGGTAATAAAGCCCCGAGCGTGATGCCACTATCCGGAGATTTTCTACGATTCTGACCACTATTTATGATTAAGCCCAAGCAGGCCAATGTACTACATAAGCTAATTAATGAAAAGTGCATGGCATTGTATAACCAAGTTCTGAAAGCTGCACAGTATCATCTTCACTGAAACTGGGAAGGTGAAAAGTGGTAAGAGTTTTCTGGCAGTAGCAGAAATAAAATAAAAATGCTTAAGTTCACGTATTTTGGCACTGGAGTGTGGCTTTGAAGTGGGGATGGTTAAGGTTTGAATTTGGAATTCCATATCCTGGTGGGGAGGGAAGAAATCCAGGAGCAGTTTCTGCAGGTCTTGCCGAGGCTGTTTCCTCTGTATTGTTGCGGTGGCTTCATGTACAGAGTGCCATGCTACCGGACTGTCAGTTTGAGCCGTGTTGGCAGGAAGAACTAACAGGCTGGGGGTAACACGGGCTTTCCGGCCTCTGCCTCCCAATAATTACCTCCTCTGCTGTGAACTGTCTCGGCTCACGCACAGTGTAATGCAGAGCAGGAGTTAAACTGCATTTGCCGGTTGCAATTCTGGTGTCTACAGCCTGCTCTGTCTCTGTGTTTAAAGGTGGCTTTGTCCTGGAAAGAGCCCTCACCCATCACCCGTCACTCGTCACTTAGAGCCTCACTTCCTCACTCGGGAAAAGCTTTTCTGTGTATTTTCTGCCTTATTTTGTAGTTATTTGTTTACACACCCATCTTTCCACTGGAGCGTGAACCACTTGAAGGCAGAGGAAATGACTGAGCACCTGGGTATCTAGTGGGCCTGGCATGGCGTCTTCTGCAGAGAGATGCTGAGGGACGTTTGTTAAAAGGATGCATTGAGGTGTTTTACGGACCTCAAGGTCATCACGTGAAGGTCAAGTGAGATAATATGTGTGAAGGCTTTTGAAATTTTAAATAAATATTCAAACAACTAACATTTATCGAGCACTTACTCCGTGCCATATACTGCTCCAAGTACTGTTTGTTATTCATTCATTTACATTTTATTAATACAGTGACCACCTATTTCACACTTTGAAACAAAAAGCAAACTGATGACACGTGTAGGTACCAGCTCAAAGAGGTGTTACAGGAGGGATCCAATAGGCGTCATTTGCGACTCTGCTCCTCTCCTTTGATAAGCTGTCTTGATGGGATAGGACAATTAACACACAGAGAAGGAAATCCTACTACCTAACCTAACCTAATGTAATGATTTTCTGGTGTCAAGATATTTTACAAGGGCCCAGAATTACTTTTACTTATAACTCTATCATTTGGCAGATAATAAACACTCCTGATGATTGACATTTTTGTTTTTAACAAGGATGGGAAACAATGAGCTGATCTAAAGATAGGCTTGTATTAACCGTCATATCTCTGTGTTTTCCTCCAATGTAATCTGTTCGACATTGAGTAGCTTTGTGTCCGACATCTGGTTTCTCCTCAGTGACATCATTGGGCCAGTAATCAAAGAAAACTCTGCTATGATTCTTTTTTTAAAGGTGAACATAAGGAAGACTTTGGTTTTGAACATAAGGTCAAAAAATGTCAAGTACAGACCATCAAATTAAAAGTAACTAAATCAATAGCATTTGGAGTCTGAAAATACTTCTACTCAACACTGGAAAACTAATAGACCTGTGCAAGTGTAAGATTTAAAAAGTCTTAACATAATGGAACACACTTCAAACAGTTCAAAGCACAAATGAGAAGGGTAGGAAAACAAGAGGTAAATCTGGCCTGTAAGATGGTGCTAACTCGATGTATGGAAACAGCCTCACTTGGTGACAGCGCTAGGACATGGACCGTGGAGGCTGTTCCTGTGGAGAGGAACTTCCCCACACACCAGTCTTAGCGTCCTTACCAGACCGAGTGTGACTGACGTCAGAGCTCAGCTCCGAGGGCCCCTCAGCCTCCTGTCGGACGCTTCACGTTTCTAGATCCAGAGGGAACTGCCCCCACATGCACTTCCTCCGCTTGACCACCCATCTCAGGGTGAGTGGGGTGACGAGGAGGGGCCCTGGCCCAGACCTGACCTTAACCCCGCTCTCTGTCTTTTTTCCTCACCTGGAAAATGGGAATGTCACCTCCTTGGGTGGCACTTCTTTTTATTGAGGTGAAGTTCACAGAACATCACAGCGCCCATTTTAAATGCCCAGTTCCGCGACAGGTGGCATATTCGCAGTGTCACACAAACACCATCTCCATCTGCTCGCAGACATTTTCAGCACCCAGGAGGAAACCCCACACCCACGAAGCACGTCCTCGGCCCCGCAGCCCCCGTCTGGCCTGTTCTGGACATCTCACGTATTAATAAGTGGAGTCACACAGGATGCCGTCTTTCTGTCTGGCTTCTTTCACTTACCGCGTTTGCAGGCTCCCTCCACGTTGTAGCGTGTGTCAGACTCCATTCCTCTTCACTGCTGAGGGGGAGCCAATGGTGTATCAGCTGGTGGGCATTTGGGTCACTCCCACCTTCTGGCTCTGTGAGTAGTGCTGCCATGGACATTGGGGTACACAGATTTGGTTTGAGTCCATTTCAGTTCTTTTCGGTGTATACCTCGGAGTGCAATTGCTGAGTCATATGGTGACTCTGTGTTTACTCTTTGAGAAAATGCTCAAGTTCTTTCCACAGCAGCGGAACCATTTTACATTCCCAGCAACATATGAGGGTGCTCTCCAAGAACTTTGAACAGAGGTTTGAGCCAATGACATCTGTTCTGGGGACAGGTTCAAAGGAACCAAAGCTAGAGACAGGGAATTTGAGGGTGATTTCCTAGCTAAGGCGATTCTGCTTGCTGTTGGTTTCCTTTAGAGTCTGTGGGACAGGAAGCAAAGAAATGCCCCGAAGGTGCGTCATTTCCCCAGTTGTGCCCGTGTGTCCTTACTGTTTCGCCCAATCTTCTGAGGATTACGCGCCGCTGGCTTTCGGTTTAGCTGCTGCAGCCAACACGCCCCCGGCCACCTTCCTGTGGTTCCGTCTTCGTCCCCCTCTTAGGGCTTCTGGGATTGATAACTCAGTGGTCGCTGGCCTGTATTCCTGACCTGGCTTCTCCTTGTGCGTGTTCTGCCCTCAAGGGCAGTCCCTGTTAGAAACAGACTGTAGTGGATGCAGCTGGGGCCTCAGGAACAAGAGGGACGCATGCCCCTGACCAGGGCAGTGGCTGCGGGCAGGGAGGGGGGACTTGTGCGGTGGAGATCCACGCAGAACGTCTGTTTGTGTTTCTCAGTATCTCTAGGGCACAGATGGATGTAACCCTGTGGTGACAGCCACAGCACATGGGTTCTTTATCTCAGTCGTCACTCCGTGGTCTCAGAGACAGAGCTGACCTCCCCAGTGCAGAGGGCTGACTGGGAAGTGGGGGGATGTCACGGCACAGCACGTGTCCTGATGCCGCACTGCTCTAGTGGAGGGAGAGCGTGGCTGGCCGTGAGAGCAGGGCTTGGATCACTCAGAATAAATAATGTGTACTCGGCCCTACAGCATTGTGCTCGCCAGGGATCTTAGTTGGCAGAGGAAATTATGAGTAAGATTTAACAAAGGGCAATTTGTTGGAAAGACATGGAGGATTCCCCAACTTTGACTGGAGGCTGAAAGACTTGGAAAGGGAGGTCTGAGAAGAGGAGCCACGGAATGGCCCCAGGCAGGGCTGTCTCAGCGGTCACATGCAGGCCCAGTGGGCTGGGTCATGGCCCCATCTCCCCATATGCGGATCCCCCAGAAAGAGCTCCCAGCTGACCTGCCTTGGTCATGTGCCCAGTCTCTGCCCAGGCTGGGTAGGGCTGGGGAAGGGTGGGCCCTCCTGCCTTGATGCTTGTGCAGTGTCAGCGCAGGCAGGGGTGAATGGAGCCGGGAGGGGCAGGATGCTGCCCCGGGAGAAAGGACAAGGGTCCCTCTGAGCTGCTCAGCATTTTCTTATGGCGTGCGGTACTGCAGGCAGGGCTAGACTCAGAGCCTCCGGCCTCCCCCTCGAGAGGGGGACCAGTTGATTTATGAAGTGGACGCTAACCACCCCCCTTTCACTTAAATAACCACCTTCCTTTCAGTCACTTTCACACTGTTAGGCTAGAGAAGGCAGTTACTTACCTTGGTTTTAAAGTCCTATGGGGGGAGAAAGGAGGCGTAGATTTGTGCGGAAAAGCTTGTAAGTAGGAATGTTGCTCGAAGCAGGGCTGTGGAATTCGGACTGCTGGTTGTCTGCCCTAAGGGGGTGTCGAGTCCAATACACAGACGGTGGCCGTGCTGAAAAACTGAGTCCCCCGGACGAAAAGAAGGCATCAGAGTACAGCTGATCTGGCCCTGACTGACTGCACGTTGTGTGTAGCGATCGTCATGGGAGAGAAAAGGCTGCTCGCACCATGTTCTCTGGGGGGTTTTCTCATCCCGCTTTTCCCGGCCTGAGCACCAGAGTCTTGTAGAAAAAGTCACGCGGGACCGCTCCAGCCCCGACTCGGGGACAGAGGTCCGTGTGTCCTCGACGAAGGCGCAGTGTCCAGGGCAGTGATGGCATGGAGCCTCAGAGAGGGAGCAAAAGGGCTGGGAGAGAGCGAGTGATGCCGCAGAGGGGTGCCCTGCGGTCGCGTGGCATACACAATAACGGTCATACCGCCCGGGGCTGATAGTTGTCACGTCCAGGCACTGTTCTCAGTACTGCAGCTGGCCAAGGCGGAAGCATTGGCATGTGCCCGTTTCTTACGGGCAACCAAGGCACAGACCGAGTAAGCCATTTCCTGTGGTTCTCCAGCTAGGGGGTGATGGAACTGGGGTCAGGCAGGCGGTGACCCCCCACTGCACTTCAGCAGGCAGGCATGAAGTGGCTTCCCAGGTCCACTTCCCCACGAGTGATCTGGTGAGCGTCTCTGGGTGGAAGACGGTCCCTCACTGGCCTTGGCTGACCCTCTCGCGTTTCTGAGCTTCGGGGGAGTTGCTCCGTGGCTGGTGCTGCCGTTGGCCCCGCCCGCGTGTTCTGTGAACGGCCTTTCTTCTGTGGGACTCGTGAGACCCTCAGCGGACAAGACGCTCCTGCCCATCCTTCACTGTTCTGGGGGTGCCTGTGGGGGGCACACACTTTAATCATGACCGCAGGCTCCCGTAGTGCCTGGGTGGTTTGAAGGAATAACTCACTTTGCAGGTCCTAAACCTCACTGTCCCAAGCATTTGCACATGTTTTTCCCCCTCTATATTATTTCATAAATAAAAACAATTCTTTGGGAAGCGTTTCTTGGAAAAAACAAATGCAATGGGAACAAAAATATTGTTAACTCTAGGAAGTTTATCTGGGTCCCAAACTTAAATGAAATTTACATGAAAGGAGCAAAGTGGAGACCCAGGAAATAGCTTCTGGATTTTCAAACATATTCACGTATGTTCTCCCTGTGGTCTTAGGAGACCACAGTAACCTTTTAATTTGATGTGATAGGTCCTCTCTGTCTTATCCTGAACACTGTGCTGGGAGTTTTAAGGGCTACAAATTAAAGCACTGCCCTCCACTTCAAGGAGCTTATATTCTTGTTAAAAGTAGAAAATCCTCACATCTGAAATATTAAAACACGTGGGAATAGTACGGGACTTTGAGAGGGTGGAAAGCTTCCTAATGGAGGGCGGTATTGATCTGGACCTTGAAGGATGGGAATGACTCGGACAGTAAGTGAGCAGGCAGACGGCTGTTACAGGAAAGGAGACTAGCAAGCAGCGGACTCTGGAGATACCTGGGAAAAGTCCTCGTCCGTGCTGAACACGTGGGGCCACATCCAAGTGCCGGGAGAAGGGCTTTGCAGGCTCAGAAGATTGATACGAACTGTGAGTGTAGCTTTAATGGTTTGAAGGAGAGGCAAGGCTGCACACCAGAGGCCAGCGTGTTTACGGGACCCTGTGGCTGTAATTCAAGTGTGAGGCATGTCAGAGGGATGGCGGAGGGCTGGAAGGGACAGGGAGCCATGCATAGAAGGGACAGCTTACAGGGGCACCTCCGAGTCACAGCTGTAGAGACGAAGGTAAGGCTTTTAACTGAAAAATATCTGTTGATCTCATGTGTTAAGTCTTCACTATGAAAAATGGATGAGATTGGCCTCACGTATCTTTGCAGCCACAGAATTGGATTGAGATAAATACACACTATGTACACATTGATGAAATGCAGTTTTGAGTGTCGGTGACTAAGGGAATGACGGTACTGCTGGCAGGTGGTGTTCGCAGGTAGGCGAAGGCGTTCTTCTAAGCGGAGCATCGTATGATGTGAACGAGTGAGGGTGCAGTGGAGATAGAAGCCTGCAGGGTGGGTGACAGGTTAGGGACTCAAGACAGAGATTTGAAAACCCTCCTTGGGGTGTTTGTGAAACTGTGAGTGGATAAAGTCTTTGATCAAAAATTTCTAGGAAGCCAAGCCGAGGCTGAGCCATGGCAACGGCCACAGATCGGGGCTGGAGGAGAAGGGTCAGGAGCAGAGGTAGGAGCCGTGGAGGAGCCAGTTGGTGGAGGTGTCTCAGGAGGGAAGGTGCCATCAGGGTCATAGCGGTCCAGGGGAAGGGTGCTGAGAAACGACCTTGACCTGCTGTCAGTCAGGAGGGCCATCATACCAGCTTGCGGGAGCTGCAGGAGTGGAAGCAGATGACGAAAATCAAATCTGTTCAACAAATGCTTATCAATAGCAAATTGTTGTGACAAGTGTTACTTGGAATATGGCAACAATCAATATAGCAGCCCCCCGCAGGGGAGTGTAAGCATTTCCAGTAAGAACCATCTTGGGGAGTCTGCAGGGAGGTGGACGGAGCCCATGGAGATTATTGGGGTTCCAGGAGGGAAGTGCTTCTGGCGTGGGGACGCAGGGAGGGGGCAGAGCTGGAAGGGGGGGTGAAGAGGGTCCCAAATGAACCAGGCAGGATTTGAATGTCCAGAGATGGTGGGAGAGGGTTTTAGGAAACTCGATCAGAGTGGCAAGTGATTTGGTGGTGAAAACAGTAACGTGTGTAGGCTGATCAAGCTGCAGGCGTGAGAAAGGTGGTGGCGGGTAAGTGGGCGACCGGCATTGGGGGGCTGGGCTGTGGGGGCCTTGGTGAGAGACACGGCGTACTTTGCGTGGTCAGCAATGTGGGATTTGACGCGCATGCGCGCACACACACATGTGCATGCACACACACACTCTCACACCTGCACACGCACATTCACGCACACACATGCACACGCACATGCACACACATTCGCGCACATTACGCACACACACGCACACACTCGCACACACACATGCACACACACACTCATGCACACTCTCTATGTATATGTATGTACAGCTTTATCGATGTACAATTTACATAAAGTACAACTCATTCATTTAAAGTGTACTGTTCACTGAGTTTTGATACCTGTACTCCTGCAACTGCAGTACAATTTTACAACACTTTCGTCGCCTTCAAATTCCTTCCTGGGCCTCTGCGGTCAGTATCTGCCCCCACCCGGCCTCTGGCAACCACCAATCTCTACATCGGTTGGCCCTCCCTGGCATTTTACACAACAGGATCACACAGGGTGTAGTGTTTTGTGCCTGGCTTCCTTCAGAAGTGTGATGTGTTTGACATTCACCCACGTTGCTGCTTGTGTTAGTGGCTGATTCATTTTGGTTGCAGAGTAATGTTTCATTGCATTTTGTTTATCTGTTTACCAGTTGATGGACTTTTGGGTCCTTTCCAATTTTTGGCTCCATGGATACTGCTATTGTGAGTGTTCGCATGAAAGTTTTCGTGTGGTCATATTTCATTTTTCTAGGGTAGATGCCTGAAAATGGGCTGATGGGTCTGTATACTTATTTTAACAAGAAACTGCCAAACTTTTTCCCATTTTCTATACCCAGCAGTAATGTATGTATATTATTTCATAAGGTTAGCTAAAAGTTTAAAAATTTTATTGATATTTTCAAAGAGCCATCTCTTAGTTTCATTGTTTTTTTATCTATTGCTTGGCTGTGTTCCATTTCATTGATTTCTGCACTATCTTAGTATCTCTTTCGTTCTCACTTTGGGTTTAATTTGTTCTTGTTTTTATATCATTGATGATAAACATTCTACTTTTCTAATATAAACTTTTAGTGATGAATTTTCCTCTAAGCAAGACTTTAGCTGCATCACACAAATTGTGATATGTTGTGTTTTCATTTTCATTCTGTTCAAATTATATTTTTCTCATGATTTCTCCTTTGACCTTTTGGTTCTTTATAAGTATCTTGTATACTTTTGACATATTTACCAAAATATTTTTTCTGTTATTAACTTAAAATCTAATTCTGTGGCTAGAGAACATGTTCTTTATGATTTCAGTTTTTTTAAATTTATTGAGACTTGTGTTATGGCACAGCATGTACTCTCTCATAGGGAATGTTCCATGTGTGCTTGAAAGGAATATTTTGCTGTTGTTGGGTGGAGTGTTTTATACATGTCGATTGTTTGATAGTGTTGTTTAAGTCTCTATATCCTTACTGGTTTATTTGTGTACTTGATCTATGCATTACAGAGAGAAGAATATTTATCACAGGCTATAATTATTTATCCATCTCTCAGTTCTGTCAGTTTCTGTTCATGTACTTTGGAGCGCTATTGTTAGCTTCATATGTGTCTAAATTATATATTTCTGCTATATCGAGCATCTCATCATTATGAAATGTACCTCTGTGTCTTGAGTACTATCCCTTAGCTTAAAACTATTTATTTTATGTTAATATATCCACTTTACTCTCTCATGTGTAAAGTTTGCATATCTTTTCACTTTTACTGTCTTTGTATCTTTGAATTTAAAGTGTGTCTTATGTAAACAGCATATAGATAGATTTTGCTTTTAGATCTAATCTGACAATCTCTGCCTTTTGACTGGAGTGCTTAGTGAAGTTATATTTAATATAATTACTGATATGGTTGGATTCATTTCTGCCATTTCTGTTTGGTTCTATTTCAGAGTTTCCTTTTTTTCTCTGTTCGCTCTCTATTCACTCATACTTAGCACATTTCCCTTCAGTTCTTTGAACCTAATTTTCTTCAAGTCTTTGAACATATTTATAATATCTTTGAAAATCTTTGCTAAATTCAACATTTGGAGAACTTGGAGTCACTTTCTATCACTGCTTCCCCTTTCTCCCTAGTACGGGCTGCACTTTTCTATTTTTTTTTTTTTTTTTTTGCATGTCTTGTAATTTGTATTTGAAAATTGGACATTTTAGATAATACCCTGAAGTGACTGTGACTCTGATTTGTATTTCTGAGGGTGCAGGCAGTTAACTTGCCTGGGCTCGAACTGTCATCCCTGCAATGTGCAGCCACGAACACCTCTGCTCAGTTTTCTTTTTTCACTGGCCTCCCTGGAGGTCTGCCTGTGCTCGCGTTGGTTAGCAACCAGTCAGTGATTTGAGTAGAGCTTGTGTTCTGAAATTCAGGACAGTTCCACTCTCCTCCAGTGGGCTGCGTGTGGCTTGAGGAAGACATTCAAAGGCATAGCAGTTTCATGATGTCCCCCTTGCTTTCCTAGCTGCTTTGCTACCTACCCTGGACCGTGTCCACTACATCTGAGCATCTGGCTGCAGCCCCTCGGCACCTGATCTGGGGAAGAGCAGGAGGGTGTGCCCGGGCAGCAAGACACAGACGCACCGTCACACCTGCTGCAGGTAGGCCTTTCTTTACATGAGCAGTCCTCAGGTTGCTGCCTGCCCTTGGCTGCTTGCTAGTCACCCAAATGGATGTTTGCAGTATTTCTTTTTCCAGTTTCATATTTGTTTTCTATGGAGGAAAATTGTTTAATATTCTCATGATGCCATTACTGGAAATATTTTCATTCAGAAATTATCTATGTGGTGTTTTAAGAAGGTTAGTATGGGTGAGTATGTGAAATGGTGAGAGCCGAGAGGTGGAGTCAAGCTAGGAGCCGCTGGAACAGATTCTGAGGGCCTGAGGGTGGCGGGGGTGAGGCAGAGAGTGGGGCAGGAAGGGCAGGTGGGAGTGAGGTGTCCGTGGCTTAGCTTACAGGGTCAGCTGTTGGAACTCAAACTCCAAACTAAGTTACTGGAAATGAAAAAGATGACGACAAGGGAACTGGAACAAGAGCTAGAAGGGGAGAAGGGGCAATTAATGGATTATTTCATTTTCATTCTGTTGGGATGAAATGGGAGAGAGCTGGGCAATATTGCAGGCAGAGAGGAAAGTTCAGTGGAGAGGTTAAAGACAAGGAAAAAGAAAAACTGTGTGTGGGAATATGGTCTTGGAGTCATGTTCACTTGAAGTGGATCTTAAATCCGAGGCACGTAGCTTTTGTCCTGGTTTCCGCCAAGACTACAGAGCAGCTTCTTCCAAATGCTGCCCTGGGGCACATACCTTGCCCCTTGGTTGGGGAGCTGGTGCAGCGTGTAAATGAGAATGTCCACATCCACTTCCCATGAAAGTCATTTTTCTCTTTCGAGAAGGAAGAATATATCTGTTTTTCTAAGCCTATGGATATAATGGTGTAAAGTTATATTAAAAATGTGTAAACAGTGGAAAAAGGCAGAATGTGGACAGCCCGACTGAAGATGTTTATTTGGACCAGTAAAGAGCACGTGGCCTTAACGCAGTAGAAACATGAACAATTACGAAGTTGATGATGACGCATGAGTGGGTGTCCAGGGGCTGGGCTGGGGAGCTGGTGTGGGTAGTGAGGGGCTGCCTGAGAGCTGCGACACCTGGACATTTGCCACCAGCTCTGTGGCTCTGGTTAAGTCATTTCTTACTGCCCCCATGGAGATTGGATTTGAAGACATCTAAAGACCTGCACAGGTACGTACACACTTTATAATGATTCTAGTGGTCGCGTTGGGAGTATTTATTTTAACAAACTTCTAGATTCTCATACTAATAGTTCTTTGATGCATGTGCACGGGAGAGGCTGTCTCCTAATAAATTGGTCAGGTTGTTTTATAATGAGATATTTTTGTTCCATGTATGATCAGACCTTGAGATTTAGTTAAACACATGTGGCAGTGTTCGAGATGCCTTCTTATGGTAAGTGCCTACCTCTAATGAAGGGCGTTATAATGTGGGGTAGTCACAGCCAAGCTTGCCTGTAGGTGGCCACAGAGTCACCAGATGGGAGGACGTGAGGGCCAGGACTTGAAAGGCACATCTGCTCAAAATTACCTTCCATACCCGTGTGCTCTGCGACCCAGAATTCTGCCCTCAGGAATTGCTGCCATAGGGTTAAGGCGCTGTACTTCCAGGATTCATTTTTAAAACCTCTAACACTTCCTGGAACTGACGATGAATTACCCGCCTGGCACTGTAATGGCGATTAGTTTATTCCATACCTTTTCGTTCCGTGGGGCAGCTTACATCAGAGGTGGAGAAGGGGAGAGCAAGTTCAAGAAGCACATCTGTTCATTACGGCACCAGTAGAGGTCGTACAACTGGTCTACCTGCACCCCGTGCCCCTTCCCTCTACTCAGCCCTAAGTACCCCGGCCAGCTCCATTTTCTCTCAGTCAGAGTCCTTTTAGATGCACAAATCAGAAACCCATCCAAGCTAGCTTAAGTTAAAATGGGGGAGGGCCTTTATTTTAAGGACCTGGAGAACTCATGAAAGCCAAAGACAGGAAATGAAGAACAGTCAGATGTCATGTGAGCTGCAAGTGGGACTCAAAATACTCAGGGATTAAAACAACTGCTGCTGTTACGTCTTGGATGCACTCATGTCACTGGGTAGACTGGCTCCGTCTGTTCAGTGCAGGCCGAATGTGGCCGGCCCAGCCTCCCGCTCCCCTAGCTCCAGTGCCTGGCGCTCATTGCCTGTGTCTCTTGGCTCAAATTTCTAAGGGAAATACTCTGACTGACTCAGCTCACTGTGGTTTGGGAAGAGTCTTTGCAGCAGGGGTCCTTTAAGTAGCTGTGACCAGGAGGTGGGGTCACAGGATGTATTGTGAGCAGAGCGGGAGGGGCTCCCACAGATGCAGGATGGGTGAGGCTGGCTGTTATGGCTATCTCTAACGCACATTACAAACCGTTCTGATTGTGTCATTCGTTTGCACAAGAAACTTCAAAAAACTGCCTGTATCTTAGAAGACTGCACGGTCCGGCCCACCGTATGGGTTTACCTGCATTTACTGCTTTTCCCTGGTGCTCTCTGTCCAGTCAGCCTGGTCTCTCTGCTGTTCCTGTCATGCCTGGTCCATTCCTGCCTCAGGATGCTGACACCTGTTATTTCCCAGGCTCGGGACTCCTCCTCCCAAGTGTCTGTGCGTCTCAGTCCTCACATCCTTCAGGTCTTTGCTTAAAGTTTGTCTTCTCTCCTTGTGAGGCCTCTCCGAGCCTCCTCCCCCCAGATACCACGAGATGAGAGGGCAGCCTTCCCCGAATGTGTGGTGCCACCCTGATTATGAGAACAAGATCAGGCACCCCCAATCGCTGCTTCTCCAAACTGCCAAGGCCATGCCAACCCAGGAGGACCAAGGAGCTACCGCAGACCAGACGAGGCCAAGGAGACATGTGGACCCAGTGCCACGGGGGTGCTGGGTGGGGCCCTGGGACCGAAAAAGGGCATGAGTGGGAAACCCAGGGAAATCTGAACAGAGTCTGAAGCTCTACTCATAATATAGCAGAAGTGGTTTCTTAGCTCAGGCAAATGCATTGTGAAACAGAGGGGAAACTGAGCAAGGGGCTCTCAGTGTATCTGTGCAACTCTTCTATAAATCTAAACTATTCTACAGTAAAAATTCAATTTAAAAGCACAAATTTCCATTACCTCGACGTTCCTTTTGCCCCCTCCTTTACTGTTCTCTACAGCGTTTATCATCATCTGAGTGTGCTTTATTTTGCCGATTTGATCACTGTGTGGCTTCCCCTTAGAACATGAGTTCTTGAGGGCGGGGCTTTTGTCAGTTCTGGATTCTCAGGGCGAGAACGGTGCCTGGCGTGTCATCCGTGCTCAGTCAGCACAAGTTGAATGAGTGAGGAAAGCCCGCATTTCTTCATGTGGTATCAAGGCTCCCAGCTCTCACCGTACCTGTACTTCTAGCTGTTTCACACATGCCACATGACGGACCATTGCCATGTCTGCATGTGCTGCCGCTTTGTCTGGGCGACTTGCTTCTCCTCCCTGAAAAGTCCTTCCTCCTTATGTCTGCATATTCAGCTCTCTGTCAATTTCTGGGTCACATGCCACCTCCTGGGTGAAGCTGACTCCCCCCCGCCCCAAACACAGAAATAGTTTTTGTTCCCCAGGATTCTCCTGGCACCTTACCTCTGGGCTCCATGGCATTCACCAGCATCACTAGTGAGTATTTCTGCTTCACGATTTCCTCCACTGGATTCTGAACTCCCTTGAGGGCAGCAATGGCTGCCACCCATTTTTATATTTCTTATGATGTGATACACATGGCAGGTACTCAGTGAATGGCCGTTAAATGGATAAAGCTGAAGGTTGACCAACTCAAAGTGGAAAGACTAGGAAAGAAGATGACAAAGGCACTACGTTAGTTAATTACCATGGGCTTTTCTGGAGAACAGGCCACAATCGAGTTGGCAAATGGTCTGTGTGTTGAACGTTATACATAAATAAACGGTGGCTTTGTGCAGAAGACTGAAGAATCTGAATAAACATTTCAGAGGAGGGAATGTGTGTAACTAGTTCCTGGGTAACCACTGAGGAGGCCAGAGAGAGGAAGTAGGTGAAGGAAAGGAAGGTGTGGGAGCGGCCGGAATGAGAAGAACCTGAAGGTTATCGGGCTTTCTGTCAAAGGCTGTAAAACGTGTAAAAAGCGCCCACGGCAGGCGCAGGGGCGAGGCCACGTCCACAGATGCTGAAGGGCAGCGCCGAGGTCTGTGTTAATGTGTAACTGCCCAGGTACAAGTCTCTGCAGACATCGCAGGTCTGCACCAGCTCTGGGTACGACACGCTGCCTGTCACTCACTTACCAGGAGTACTGTGCCAGGCTTAGGAGGCCTGCCAGGAGAGCACGTGGGCAGAAGAGGGGAGGACATTCCTCTTGGCCAACCATGTGGAAATTTGTTTTTCCACAGCCAGATGAATGGAAAGCAAATTCAGACCGAGTGAGCATACATGAGATGATAAAAGGATGGACGCCCCGATCAAGTTGATCTTGTAATGAGTTTGGAAGCATAGACGTGCAAACACCCGACCTGGCTGCTCTTAAAAGCTCGGGTCTCCAGCATGCTGGTTATAGGAGACGCTCCCTTCTCTGGGTGTAGCTGTTGGGAAATACGTGGGAGGGAGAGCTGGCGTGCACGTGCCCAGTACACGCCGGCAAGCCCCGCCGGGAGCCCCAGCAAACGCGCCCCTGAAGCTGAACTTGGAGAAACATTTAAGTGCTGGAGCAGCGCAAAATTGCTGAAGAAAGGTGAACTTTGGACTCGGGGCCAGGCTGCTGCAGACGGAGCCAAGCAAGGGGCAGGCCTGGACTAACAATGTTTGTTTCTTTACTGCCTGACTCCTGCCTCTGGAATGCCAGCTCTGTGCAGCCCCACCTACCCTGCTCATGGCAGGGCACCCACTAGTACCAAGCTCGGAGCTGGGACTTGGGGGTGCTCAGTGCATGTTTTCAGGGAAGGGCCTAGACAGCAGGAAGCAGGGGAGAACCAAGCTGTGGGAGGACCTGGTTATATGACCGCCACTCAGTATTTCTTACCAAAGAGGCACCTACGGAGTATCATTCCATGGCCTGCGGCAGGGTTACAGATGCTGGTGCTCGTCCCTGCCCCCTCCACAGCTCTGGGTAGTCCGAGTTTATCAGAGACCTAACACACAGTGAGCGTTGAAAGCAGGTTTCACTAGGTCAGATTCTAGGTTGGCTGGAGTTAGGGCTGCAGACAAGAATCCAAGATGTCCAGTTAAACATGAATTTCAGATACCAACTGTTGACCCTGAGAAGTAAGGTACCTACTGGGAAGGGCTCCTGGTGGCTCACTGGGCTCAAATTTTAAAAAAGCCTAGCAGCTGTTTCTATACAGGGGCCTCTCAACTCGAACCCCACTTCAGGGAGAAGCCTGCACTGAACTGAACCCCACTTCAGGGAGAAGCCTGCACTGTGAGCCAGCCTTTGTAAAGGAGTTCCTGGGATCCTATTTTAACGAATAAGACTGAGACTTTCTCCATCCAGTTGGAGCTGAGCAGCTACAGCCCTGTCAGCCTATTCACTGACCAATCATAGCAGCTCCATTCTCTGCAATTAGGATAGTGCCTTTTGGACCAATCAAACTGTGAAGATTTGGAGTCCTCATCTGCATGAGACCAGACCAATCAGGGACCAGGGGTGGGGACTTCTCTCTATATAAGTCAACTCCCCTCTGGCTCAGGGATCACACTTCCCCTTTACTCCAAAGACTGAAGACAGCATTTCCCTGGCTGGAGCTGAAACACGGAAGAGCAGAGTGGAGCAGAGCTGTTCAGCTAGAGAGGGGCCATGGCTGACGGCTCCTTTGCAGACGTGCTGTTCTGTAGCTACACTGCTTCCTGATTGAGCTGTAACACTATTGAGTTGTCCCATAGCCGTGCTTTAGCACAGCTGAGCTATTTGCACTGAATAAACTGTCCTTCTTTACTGTACTCCAAATTGGGGATTCCTGTTGTTGTTCACTTGGCACTAACAGCCATCGGTTGACACAACAAATAACTTCTTTAGTACAAGTTTGTTTATGAAATACTTGGAACACACTTATACTAAAACATTATTTGTTGTTGGTCTGGAATTAAAATTTAACCGGTTGTTGTGTATTTCTCTTTCTTTGCTCAGCCTTAGAACCCTAGATAGAATGTGGTTCCCATGGACGTGATTGGACCTGTGTGTGTGATAGTTAGTTTCATATGGGTAGGTACCTTTTCCATGGTTACAGACCCTTTTCCTCACCTTCAGTTAGTTTTCCCACAAACACTTGCTGTTGGAAACTGGTTCTGAGAGCCTGGAGAGCCACCAATCCCTTAGTGCAGCACCATTGTCTGTGGGAAGAGCTGCCAGGTTACGATGACCATGGTGGTGGCAGAAGACAACAGAGTATCAGAGACAGGTGGGTTTTTGGACCGCAGTTCCCACCATTTCCGGTTTCCTCTTCAATTCCAGGCATAGTCGCCCACGTGGCCGTGCTCAGAGCCTGTCAGGTTCTGGGTTCTGATCTAGACCCTGTTGGGAATTACTGAGGAGGGTGACTGGTGGCGGGAACCCCTTCTTACAACCCATGAGTTGTTAATGCTGAGAGGAGATGTAAAGACTGCGGTGACGTCCCTTTTATCGGCAGATGGACAACTGAAGCTGAGAAGGATAAATGAAGAAGTCAGTGTGAATCCCATGTTTCCCCCCCCCCCCCCATTTCCCTGCTTCCCTGTTTTCAGCAACCAGTCAGTGGTTGAAGGATTGGTGTTGGCTGAGCATTGCCAGAGGCTAGTGTCCCCTGGGGTTGGAAGCTGCATTTGTAAACGTACCTGCAGCAAAAAACTGTTGCTTCAACAAGGTACAAGGTGGTGTGAACAATAAGAGAAACTCAGGTGGCATCTGTAGCTGTAGTTGACTTTTGAAAAAAGGACTTGTTATAGCAAGAAGTATTGATATCGCCTGGAACAGAGGGCAAAAGGAAGCAGCTACCTGGCAGTCACTGTCTTCACATGTGCAGAACTAAATTAGGCCCTGACCTTCCCACTTCCCCACATCCTGACAAAGTGACAACAACATGATAGCCTATAAGATCTGTAAGTTTTGTAAAATCCCTTGGTTGGCAGGGACCTAAAGGAACGGGCAGTTGGCCCAGCTTCTCATCTGAACTCGAGCCTGTCTTTGCTTGGGCACTTGTACCAATGGGAAATCCATCCTCTTCTTTCCAAAGTGGCTAAAATTTGTTCCAGGCTCCAGTAGAAGTTTTGCTGAATCCTATTCATGTGCATCTTGTTCATTGCTGGCAAGTCACGTGCCCCACATACCTGTGGGAGAACACAGTATCAGTTACCGGATACCTTCTTCATTCACACTTAGTTTGAGCTTGCAAATTCTCCACGTTCCTTTTTGTTGGGAGTTAAGCATTTATTTCCTATCTGCAGAAAGCCAGACTGTCATGTCTGCGATGTACTCCGTAAGATTTTACCAGGAAAACCCATTTAGTTGAACTTTTTTTTACATTTATATTCTTTTCATATTTTAAAATTATAGTTAAAAATGTAGGAGTGATATGAAGTGTTTGCTGGGATAGAAAACCTATGGTGGTAACGGTGGAATTTGGTTGGAAATACAGAACAGACTGAAACTAAAGGCTATTGTTTTGGATATGTTGGTTTTGCTTGTTTTAAGAAAAAAATTATATTTTATCCAACATGCTGCTATTTGCATATTCATTTCCTTGACAAAATAACAAGGTTCTTGGAAATACCATTTCTTTGGATTGCTTGATCACTTAGCTTAGGAAGGTTGGGGATCCACAGGCTCCGAACTACAGATGCAGACCAGCCAGTTCTATTGAACTTGACATGTTCGATTTGACTCAGGAGAGGTCACTCTTCTGGGGCAGACAGAAAGGTGAGTGGGACCTCGGCTTCAAGAACCTTGTAGTCGGGCGCTGAGTAAGGAGCATGAAACAGGGGCCAGAAATAACAGAAATACAAACCATGGCTGACGGGTTCCATGGGAGAGCAGAAAAGGTGAAAGGTCATAGAAGTTTTGACTCTGACATTGGGAGCTGGGTCCTTGGGGAGCAGCATGAGGCCAAAATTTACCCAATAGCCGTGATTCTCTGCTCTCTTCATTGATTGTGAGATTTAAAAAAAATTATTGCCTTGGAGAAAATACTTTGCAGAGGCCAAAAAACAGCCATTCTCTCCGTTGGCCTAATGCATTATCACCATTAGCTGCCGAGTGAGCGCCAGCTCGCATTGATTGCCCTTATCGATTTACAAAAATGAAAGCCGTCACGTGCCCTGGAATTTTAGAAGCTTCCAAACACTTCTGACACAGGAGGGAATGTGTTCTTTCCACCTTCTTCCCAAATGATGTTCAGAAGAAAATGACGATGTTTGAGCTTTGTGTCACATGAGAAGCAGCCTTAGTAACTTCTCATCTGCTCATTGGGTGCAGAGTTTGAGAGTTTAACTAGGATGTCTGACTGGCAGCACACAAGCGTGAAGCCTGCATTATCGAGTGTCAGGTCCCTTTTTACAGTAAAGTCCTTTGAAACGAATGAACACGTTGGTAAAAATGTACACTGTCCCCTATGTACTGTGTGAGGGTGACAGTGTTGTGTTGTTTGCGCTGAATGTTCTCCCACCTCCGAGAAGGAAATAGGAAGTTTGGTGGAGGGGAGTCAGGCATCGTGGGCCCTGTCAGCCGTTTACAGCAGAATACAGTGTATCCACGAAGGTGAGCAGCAGACACTGTCCAACAAGGTAGCTTTTCTAGAAGTTGAAAATGACAACATACTGCTAGAACATCGTGCTGACGTGTCTTCTTACCAAACTCACCGCGCTCTTTCAGAGTGAAGAGAGCTTAACTGTGGAAGAACATTTACTGGGAAATAGGTTAGGTCTGCACATTTTGGGTAAATATCCTCTACCGTTTGAAAAGACCTTAATAATTGTACTTATTGGACTGTTGTTGGAGAAGAAAGTGAAACAGAGACCTTTGTATTTATTTAGCAGATTTTTTTTGGACTTGATAATATGTATATATTGTGAAATGGTCAACATCCATCACCTTACATAGTTACTTTTTTTTTCTTATAATGAGGTCTTCTAAGATCTACTCTCTGAGCAGCTTCCAAATATACAATACAGTATTGTGACCTATAGTCTTGAAAGAACTTTCTATTTAGATGCAAAGTCTCATGCAAACTTGTTTTAGGACAGTGTTTCCAAAAGAAGGGCGAGCAGTTAAAAACTACATTTAAAGAATTACACGTCAGGCACAGATGCTGTGTGTGCATGCGTGCGTGCGTGCAGGTGTGCACGGATGTGTGTGCGCCTCCGGCATGGTGCTCACGGCACTGCCCCACCGGGCAGTCTGTCCCCACGCAGGAAATCCCGCTGAGTGCTCATTGCCTGGGCGAGTGTCAGCAGACACCACCGCAGCGAGCACCCACCTGCTGCGGGAAGCCTTTTAAAATCGAGTGCAGCTTACTTCGTCTCCTCTTCGTTTTCCTTTGCTTAATTGCAGGTGATGATTCAAAAAGAGCCTTCACCTGTTTTTGCCTGGCTTTCATCTTTCGCAGACAAAGCAGGCTGGGGCTTGGGCCTTGATCTGTGGCTGCTTAGGGCCTGGGTATTAAAGGGGCTGGATCACCCGCAGGCTCTTAAGGGTTTTTTTGGGTTAAACTGGTGAGCGTGTATAATAAATTGAAGCTTTGTTGTTTGGCAGATTTTTTTGTATTTGTTATTCTTGTATCAGTTAAGAGACTGGGGGGAGTACCTCATTCTCCCTCCCACATCTCAGATTTGCCTTGAGATTTGTAATGGACTGAGAGGGGCTTTGATATTACAAATATTTTTGCGTGTTTCTGTTTCTCAAATAATTACCCTAAATCCAAGTATCTGAGTGTCTGGGTATCTAGTGCTAAGTTGCAGCAGAGTTTGTGCTGGGCCCATGACCTGTCGTCCCCTGTCTGGTCTCTGCAGAGCTGGCAGGCCTGAAACAGGGGTCCGACCACCCTGCTGGGACATGGGCTACCTGGCAAGTCTGCTCTGCTGGGGGTGGGGCTCCACGCCGTCCAGTCTGTAGGCCTCTTCTGTTTGTTTCTCTGGAGCTTAGTTTTGTGCAAAGCAGACATTCATGGACTCAGTGAGGATAGGTGTTAGGACTGCCTGCCTCTGCGGCGCGCCGCGGGCTTGAATGGCACGACTGTGCCGAAAGCAGTCAAGCTGCCAATAGTCAGGGTCACAAGCTGGTCCGGACTGTACGTGCGCTGAGGCTCAGCGTGGGCAGCTCCTGTGGTCTCCGTGGAAAGGAGGCGATTGCTAAACATACCTGATGCTTCTACGACCTGGCAGAGCACAGAGCAGCGTGCGTGTGTGTACGTGTACGCATGCGTGCACGCGTGTGCTGACATATTCATTTCGGGCTGGGCGGATGGAACGCTGCTCCAATACTTCCTTTTCCTGTCTATTCCAGTGGGCACCATGCTCAGCAGTGTGTGTGGAAAAGGCACAGAACACGCGGGAGGGAGCGTTGACTTTGCTCTCAGTCTTCCCTGCTTTCCTTGGGTCGAGGTGATTGAACTCCACCTGTACTTGCTGAAATGCTCGACTCCCTCTGCTTAGTTCTTTGTAAATAACACGCAGTTCCCGCTCCCCCACACCATGGCTTATTTCTAGCTTCATTCACTGCTCCAATCCCAGCTAATCGTATCTCTTGGAAATAATATAAGAAAGTTATGCTGTTTTACTCCATCAGACTTAATAAGTTTGGATGGTTTCCAAGGAGCAGGCATTAATCACACTTAAACCCAGGCCCTGACAGTTCACCCACCAGGAGTGTTCGTGTCAGACACATAAAACAAGCTGCTTTAATACCCACAGTCCTCTGTAAATGGAGCGCTTGCCTGCTGTTAATGAAACGGCTTTGTACTGAGGGATTGGGGGAGCACTGGGGGTGGGGACTGTTAGCTCATGGGAAGCGCTGTGGGGATGGATTTTCCTCTCCTGTTTGGAAGCTTTGCAGAATTATCTGTAACAACAAACGGAATGAGCTAAGCTCGAAACGAGGAGGGTAACGGTCACCCCTCAGCAGTGTCCAGAGTTTAGTTCTTACCTCAGAGAGATAGAGAGAAACACGGTCCTTTATCGCAGGGCTTCCTTTCTGGGATGCCGATGAAGCAGACGCTGATATTGGCCTGTTTTCCTTGTGGGTGGGACAGCGGTTCACTGGCCGCACAGCTTCTTATGCTAGAAGGTGAGGCTGTAGGGAGACAGCCGGAAATGCAAACACACAAGGGCATCCTTCTCATCAGCTTCTAGTACGTGGTCTGCTCCTTAGACTGGCTTTGCTGGGACCTTGTAAATGGATAGTTTCCTGTCTGTCCTCCACCCCCATGAAGACAATGCTTTTGGCAACATTTGTCTTTGTTTTGGTACAAAAGTCTTCATGTTGTAGCAGAGTTACATTAATAGCTGATCGGATGACCAGTTATGGTTGGTGTTTTGCTCACAGGTCTACCGTGTCGTTAGGAGAAATTGGCTCCAGTGGACAGAGATGCACTGAGAACGTAAACTGTGCCGGTGGGGATGAGATGTGGGGGGTGCTTTTACTGATCCTGGGGCAATTCCTATGCACTTGTAAGTCCGCAGAATGTGGGCGCTGAAGAATGTCTACCAGGCTCTGAGGTGACTGTGTCAGCCAACACACATCCCTGGGCCGCGCGCTCGGTGCTCAGTCACTTTAGGAAACAGCAGAAATCATAACTCAAGTCGCCCATCGTCCCAGCAGCCACTCTGCTACAAGACAGCTTAACCTCTGGGTGCGGACTGTGGACGGAAGGGCTCGGTGTTAACATCACACAACACAGAGGTGCTAACTAGTTGCGAAGTCGTGTGGTGAATTCAAGGGGTTCTGAGAAGGACCAGGCCAGGCCTGGAGATGGCAGCCGGGCAGGAAGGGCGGGCAGTGCCTCAGCGCTGGCTGACTTCAAAGGCTGGTTTTCCCCCCCGCTCGCTCCCTGCATGGCTCCCTGACCCGCCCACACCGCACATGCTGTCCTCAGTTGCTCAATGCGTGACTCTGCCGCCAGGGGACTTGCGGGGAGCATGCGTGCACATATTGTATTTCGTTTGATGAAGATGACACATGACTTTAATCTGAGAACACAATGAACAACCTGGACCAAAACAAACAAACCAGCCAACAAACAAACATACAACAAACAGAAACCCTGATAGAGATGCATAGTAGGGGACAGCTGGCAATCATGTAGCAGTTGATCAGCGTTAGGCAAATTAGGTAGCTGGACAGTGGTTTCGCCTCTCTGTTTTATAATCCATGCTGAAAAGGAGTCTATCTTTAGAAAATATGACTTAATATTTGGAATGACTTAATATGTGGAATTTATTTGCTTCAAATTGTGTGAACATGTAACATTAACACTGGCCTTGGTATTAATGCTTGGAGTTTAGCATGTGTTCAGCTGGGATTGTTTTTATCTCCTGGTTGTAAATAAATACACCTATGTTGTATCTGTAGACACCCAAATTCAGCATTTCTTTGGGATATTTATGCCATCAGCAAGTTGCAGTAGTTGATGGCACAATTTATAACACTGACCCGGGAGACAGGGCTTACCTCTTAGAAGCTGGCAGTTTTGTGTGGGAGTCGTAGCTGTTCCCGGAAAGTAGCTTAATCCACATGACATCATGCTGAGAAATAAGCTGCATTATACGACTCATTCCTTAAACATTAGCTTAAGAAATATTTAGCAAACGCCTGTTGTGATCCAGGCACTCTTCTAGATGCTAGGGATAGAGTAGTGAGCAAAAGAGACCACGTTTCTGGTCTCTCAGAACTTGCGTTCTACTGGGGAGGGAAAGACAGAAACAGTAACATAAAAGGACTCAGTGCAGGAATGAAAGTCGGGGAATGAGATGGGGAGCCATGGATGGAAGGCTGACACTTTGATGTGGTCAGAGACGTCCCCATTGATACGGGGCACGTGAGCAGAGACCCGAATGCAGTGACTGAGCGAGCCTGGGAGGCGTCTGAGGGAAAGAACATTCTAGAAGGAACAGTAAGTAGAAAGACCTTGGAGTAAGAGTGTGCTTGATGTGTTCAAGGAACATCTGTTGTTCTCCTATAGCATGTATTGTCTGTATAAAGACATTTTTAACTCAACCCAAATTTTCAAGTATAAATGAATTGCTTTCCACCTGATTTATAAGTGCTTGGGGGCTGACACTACAGCTTAACTGTATCCTGTCCTTTCATATTGTTTAGGCCAATGGTGAATCCATAACAAGTGTTTGATAAATACATGTTAAAGTTAATGGACTCAATGATTAAAATATTACTATTACTATTAACTGGAATTGTCGTGGGTCTATAGTCGATACGGCACATTTTCCAAAGCAAAGAAAAAAATTCAGCGGTCTCAACCTTTCCTTTTCAGTTGTCTTTCCATTAAGATTTTATGTAGCCTCATCAGGCTCAAATTTATAATTGAACATTATCCCAAGAAATGGTCCAATACTGGCGATTTGGTAGAATTTTTTCCTATAATAGAATGTCCAGAAGATCAAGGCCTGTCTGTTGAGATTCTTCAGTTAAGTGGAATCGAAGTGGGCAATTACAGCTTTCTAATGCAGCACAGAGACACAGTAAGTATTTTGGAAGTTAATTTTGGGTTCACAGTCATTTCTATTAGAGGTGCATCTTACTTTTTACAGCGGTGTGCTCTGACAATGGATGCACATGACGGCGGAGATCACTGAGAAGCTCTGCGTGTGTATTTGGGGAGGCTGGGTTTAGAGGAAACCTGTGGTAAATCGTCGGTCAAGCGCAGACTCCTCATGTGACTCTGCCGGCCCTGGTTCCTGTGGGAGCCGTGTAAGCACATGCGTGTGTTTCTCTGTGTTATACACTGATCATGTGCAGACGAACATTCCAGACAGGCGGTAAGTGCAAAGGCCCAGAGGTGGAGGGTGCTTGGAATGCTCAGTGACCATCAAGGAGGTGATCCTGCTGTGTCCCTACAGCATATGTTGTCTGCACAATCCTCTGTTCACTGAAGCTGGACTTTGAGTGAGGGGAGGACCCACACGGACGTGTAGAACGTAACGCTATGAGGATGTGTGGTGATGCTTCTGAGCCTGAAGGAATGGGGGAGGCAGATCGGAGAGGCGCAGTACAGGAACGGGGGCAGGTTTCTGCTTCGGAGGTGGTTTCCCTCAGTGCAGCGCCTGAGGCCTGGTCTGGATGCAGGGATTTATTTGCGAGGACCCTAGAGCGCCTCCTGAGGGAGGAGACCACTAAGCCAGAGAGGGACCAGCGCAAAATGGAAATGCACACCCCTGTCAAACGTGATTACGAAGGGAAGCTGGTCACAGCAGGGCGTGAAGACAAGCACTGGGACCCATCTAAGTGAGGGCTCCGTGCAACTGTGGGGCACAGGTGGCGAACCCATGGAGACGCTGGCCCTGCAGGTGAGGCTGTGCTCATGAGGAGGTGTCTGCTGTTGCCAGGTGGGACTGAATCCCACGGAGGACCCATGTGGGGGTCACCTCAGCGTGGTCCCCTTGAGGGGTATTTATTCACAACTCCCCTCACCCCATTGGTTGCATTTGTCTTGGGGGGCTTAACTCCCTCTCACTTCTGGCGTGCTCTGTGTGGACAGGGGCACACTCCAGGGGCTGAAGAATGTCTCCAGACACATGCCGGAGACACCTTGTTTGTGGACCTGGCACCACAGGCACCTGCTGTGTACACCTGCTTAGATCAGCTCCCAGAGCACCACTCCCGCATAGGATGGGCAGCAATACAAAGGCTCCCAGACGCGTTCTTCTCTTAGACCCGCCTGCAGGCTGCGCGAAGGTGTCGGGTGTGCAGGGTTAGGGGCGGAAGTGGAGACAGAGCAGGACCTTTCCTGAAAGTCCAGACAGCAGGAGAGAGGCTCTGGCTGACACCCCTGCAGGAGGCTCAGTGCAAAAAGCCTGTGCACAGAAACTCTAGGAACTGAACAAGGTCAAAAACGTGACCAGGAAGTAGGCTTTTGCAGCCACAGTCCCTTCGTGAGTACTCGTGGGGATATTAAAAATGTGCCCCAACTTCATTTAATGTAAAACTACCATTTAATGGCACTTAAATAGCACAGACAAAACTTATAACCCAATATTTTCATGCCTCTAAGTTCTACTCGTGACAAGATCTATTGCCTCAGTTTCCCTCAAAGGGGACTATTCTTTCCTTATTCTCCTTGGGGCTGAGGAAGTGCTGTGTTCCTGGGAACCCAGGGAGATAATATTTCCAGGTTTCTGGGGTCATTAGGTTGGAGCCATGTGACTGAGTTCTAGCAAATGGGAATGTGGGCAACGGCAGCGCCCTCTCTGTTAGGAGCTGGTGTGTGCGCCATCATTTCTCTCATTCCTGCCACACTTCTGGAATCTTTTCATTAAATTCTCAGGTGGGAAGCATGGTATTCAGGCCATTGGGTACTTAATATCCAAACCACACCATATCTCTTTATTAGTATCAAAAATTCTTGCACATGCATGCATCCATTCAACAAATACTTCGTATTACCAGTGCCAGGTGTTGTGGTAGTTGGCAGGGATTCTAGAATGAAGAAGACAGACCACTCCAGCTCTCAGAACTCATGTTCCAGTCGGGGGACAGACACTAAGCAAATGAACAACAAATTCACAATTGAGGACAGTGAGCAGTGCTAGGAAGAAAACAAAAGGTGTGTTGGAGAGACAGAGTGAGGACTGATTTGATTGGAGAGTTAGAGACCACCTCACGGAGGAGACAATATTTGAATTTAGATCTGAGTGTAAGAAGGAGTAAGACATGCCAAGGTCAGGGGCAGAGTGATGGGTACAGCATTTGCATGTCTGAAGGATGGACCGAGGCCGGTGTGTCTTGTAGAGTGGCGGGAAAGACCGGCTCAGGATGGTCTTCGTTGTTTGCATGGGAGCCGTGGGTGGGGAATATGAGGGAGAAGTTTGAAAGCCCAGGGTTTGGTGGGTTCCCCCGGGAAGAAAGTGGGGTTAGAGATGGATAGGTGATGGCTCTCTTGATGGAATGCTCACTCAGACTAATTAGTCTTGGAGGTGTAATAAGTATTTTTAGGACCATCATTAATGATTATCCAAATGTGTGATTGAAGTACAATTATGTAAAAATGGGAAGTTTGCTTTTGGGGGGGAAATGTTTTGTGCTCCCTTAGGCCAAAATTCTATAGTAGAGCAACATCCAAGATTTTTTATTTCTAAAGATTTAGAAAAAGTCTACTTTCTCGGAGACAACTGGTGTATGATAAGTGTGTGTTTGTGTGATTGATGGAAAAATTACACATTAAAAGTTGCTACTTTAAAATATAGCCCATAACTATTATCTAGGAAGGCATACTGCTTCACTTCAATGTAAATTTACAACTCTAGTGAGTGTACTTAATAAAATGGCATATTTTTTGAAATCTGCATATGAAAATATATTATGCCTGAAAATGAGATACTCTTCTTATTAAGCTTGGCCAGAGTCCAATGTTCCCAGCTAGCTGCCTAAATTCAGTAAGGATGTTAAAACAGGACTAAGAAAAATAGATGGTAACCACGGCCATGACCTAAAGCAATGTGCTGGCCACTCAGGCTGGACAGGTGAGGAAGCTGGAGAACCTGTCTGAGACCCGCTGCTTCCCACGCACTCTCAGCCTCTGTCAGAAGAGAAGCCGGGAGACGGGGGCTCGTTTAGAGAATGGTAAAGCTCAGGGAGGGGAGGGTGTCTACCCACAACTCACACTCAACAGGTGAGACTCTCTCGGGTGACTTGACATCTGCCCCGTGTAAGTGTTGCCGTCATGCCCAGGGTCCCAAGTCGTGGAGGACACCTCGGCTTGTCCTTTAAAACCTGTCTTGGGTCATTTCTCTCTCTGAACACTTTCCTTTCTCATTCCTAGTTCTAATTGTAAAACACCAATTGCTTCAACTAATAGAAAAAAACTGTCAAGAATCTTTCAAGACATTTCATAGAATTTATGTATCCACCATCAACCTTTGACTCGATAGACAGAAATTGTTAATTGGGCAATTTGAATGATCTTAATATTGATTTAAGCTTTTAAATGGTCCTTTAGATGTTTTATCCTAATGCCATCATGAGAATCAGGAGGGCAAAAATGATTTTCTAATTTATCAAATTCCTACATTAAATGGTGTAAACCAATGTTGAGACCTAGCCCCTTTTATATTTAACTTATACTTTAACATTTGTACATTTAAAAAAGACAAATTGGGTGCTTTTCCTGTATGTTGATGATCAGATTGCATTCATGTTTCTGAAGTGGTATCAAGAAACCCTTGATTTAGCAAATTATGGCCAAGGGTGTCATCTAAGTTGTAATTTTGCCCAAACTCAAAATAATCATTTTTGATGGTTTTCCATTGGCACTTAGATGGATGATATCAGTATCTCTAGGAAAATAAATAAATGTACTTACGAGTGGTTCATTTTGTACTGGTCCATATAATACAAGAAAGACATTAAAGGTCTACAGTGGGATATGTGGAACGTAGTACCACCAAGAAAAATCAGCTGTTTGTTTGGTACAGAACTTTATGGCTTCAAGAAATCACCCGTCACAAGTACCGAATCTGGCTTTGGTTCCTCCTGCTTCTCTCCTCCCTCCATTACAGCCAGTACACAGTTAGGTTCCTTTGCCTTTTCAATAAAACAATCTTTGTCATCTATATGGCTAAAAATCTCTCAATAGTTTTCCCTATAACTCTTATGGAAGGCTTGACTGAAATAATGATGTGTAAAGTATACTTAAGGAAAGTGCTAATCATTTATACCATCCCCATCATTAGCTCCATTTTCAAAGATACATAAGACTATGTGACCTGAATCATATCAATTGGACCCTTAGAGAAAAATGCATAATTATGCTTCAACAGTGTGCCCATGGAGCCAATAAAGAAACAGCCACATGCAGCTTCAATTTGCATTTTAAATACAACTTTCATTGACGGCATTGTTCAGAGTCACTTTGCTCAGGGTCCCTCTTTTAGCTCAGGAGCAAGAAAAGCTCTATTTTCATATGAGCTGGTATATTTTCTTCAAATAAGGATGATTTAACTCAACTCTGGCTTGAGTACCAGAAAGTCTGTCAGTCCATCCATCCATCCATCCATCCATTTATCCATCTATCCATGCAGGTATAGACATATAGTGACCACCTTTGCACTTGCTGTCAATCTTTACTTTTTGAATTTCATCTTTTTCTCATTATTGGTTGATTTGGGTCTTATGTCCAGACTGTTGTAAAACCTCATGAAATCCCATGTGGATAGAAACTACATGTGAAAAAGAGCTCGTTAGTGCTAAGTGTTGAAGGTTGATAATGGTGTAATACGGTAAGATACACTATGAAAATATCTTTGAATTTTATTATAGGTCATTAATGTGTTAACTTCTCATGAATGACTAGTATTAGGAATTTTGAGCACTGGTAGTCAGTTGTGGGAGGTTACTTCAGAGTTGGGGAAGAATTTCTGCCCATCTCCATTGTAGACAATTTAAGCAGGGCCAGCCGTGTGTGCTTGTGGGTCGTGCGTAATTTTAGATGAGTACGTATAACTAGATACAACTGAGCCATCCATGTAACCACTCAGTGCCTGCTAAGAGGGTTTCTAAGTTAAATCCAAAGTCCACCCAAAGTCCACAGCTGTTAGGCTTTGTGAGCCTGTAATTGTCACTTACTCTTGCTGTAGTCTCACTGATTTGACGAGGAAAGGATTGACAGGCACGTCATTCGTTTCTGTTCCCATGACATTGATTGATCCCTGCTGTGTGCTGAACGCCATAGCACGTGGTGGGTACAGCTGCGAACAAAACTTCTGCAGCCCTTGCCCTCATAGAGCGACCGTCAGCAATCAAGATGAACTGTCACTGCGATCACTCGGAAGTACAGGACGCGGTGGGGAAGCACAGGGGCCCCTCCTCTCACGGATGGGGAGGTGTCTCGAGCAAGCAGAGACCTGGGTGAAGATGAGACCTGGGTGGTGGCAGGAGTTGGGCCGGTGCTTGTGTAGTGTCTGCACTTGGTCCTCTGCCCAGGGAGGGGTCAGGAAGGGGTTGCCTCCCCCCGAAGGGGAGGGCTAGTGGGGTCCTCTCTCTGCAGTCCTTCCAGCATGGTTGCTCTCCCGTGGGCGATGCCCTGTGCCCACCTGCCCCCCACCTACACCCAGTCCTTCCTCAGGACTCAGCGCTGTCCTGTGGGGTCTCCGCTGATTTGTGCGTCCTGCGGCATGGCCCCCTGAGTTTACTGCATGTGTGCTCTCCCGGTTAATAGTATCAGTGTTTTCTCTTCAAGAACAGAGTTGTTTTCTTGGTACCTAAGAACAGGGCCCTGAAAACAGTCCCTAGATACTTATTTTAAAACTCCTATTGTTGGAAAAATAACAGTACTTAAGTAGCACATGTTCTTGGTAGAAAATACAGAGAAGCAAATAAGAGAAGTAAAATTCACCCATAACTCTATCATCAAGAGATAAATACATTAATATTTAGGTGTAATTAAAGCCTAAGCAACCTTCCAGGCTTTTGTTTCTCATGTAATTATAACTGTAACATATATATGTGCACATTCATATATATCCACACACATTTATAAACTACAAATCACTATTTTGTTAAGTTTTGCTTAATATATATTGTATCTTCCTATGTTAATACATATTTTCCACAACATTGTTGAGTTTGTTTCTTTTGATTATAAACATGTCTGAAAATTTTGCAGAAGATGCAGATGTTTTAAGGAAATTAGGAGCATTTATTATTTGACCTTCAAACGTAACTTTTAATGTCCAAATAGCATTTATCTTACCTTATAACTAGACTATAATTTAGCCAAACAATTACTGATTGTTGGAAATCAAAATTGTCTTCATTTTTTCTATTAAAATTAATGCTGAGATGAACAGCCTCATGGATAAATCTTGCGTACATCCTAAATTATTTCCTGAAAATAAATTCTTAGAAGTGAAATTGCAGTATTAAACAATATGCTCAATTTAAGTGCTTATTTTGCAAAACTTCAAATTTTCTTTATCAAATTTTTCATCAGAGTGTTTTGTCAATTTACACTCCCATCAGTGTTTTATGAACATTCCTACACTCCAGACTACTGGGTTTTTCTTTTTTAAAAAATAAATTTTTATTTTTCCTGATTACAAAACATACATATTTTTATGAAAAAACTCATTTGCTCTCCCACCTTAGTATCTCAGAGGGTCCAAGACATAGGGGTGTTCAACTCCTAGGACAAGGAGGATGGAAGCAGGTGGGAAGGACCATTGTCCTCTGTGGAGCTTGGGTCCGCCCTGCGGGCTCTGGGAGGACAGGTAGGCTGCCCACTGGGTAGCAGCCTGGAGAAAGGCACGTTTGTGTTGTGTGAATCATTTTCTTCCTTTGAGCACAGAGGGACTCTGAGTTTAAAACAGTTCAAATTAATCAGACGACTACAGAACCACCGGATGTCAGTCCCTGGGTGTCCTGACGCCGTCCTCGCTGGCCTTGCATCCTGTCCCGTGTGGCACAGACAGAATGCAGCCACAACGGGTCACGCCGTGGCCTTGACGGCTGCTGTGTGCCTACATTTGATCAAGGTGGCAAACTCTGTCACCGACTGGTCACAGGTTTCCATGACTGTAAAGACCAATGTCAAGCTTTAATGCAACACATGATGGGTTGAGGTGCCTGTAGCTGTGGTGCTGCTGGATGGGCGAAGGCAGACTTGGCGATGCCGACTGTTGGCCTCTGGTGTGTTTCTCGGATGCCGCAGTCAAGTACGAAGGGATTTAAAGGACCGATCAGACAACGAGGCCTGTATGTTTTGAGTAGGTTGATAATGTAGGAACATTGAAATCATTTACACAGTGGGAACATTTCCTTGAAGAAAAGAAATGGAAATATAATTACACGTGTAACTGACTGGACCCAGCATTCCACAGGGTGGCAACCATTCTGTAAACAAGAAGGACATGATGGCGAATTAGATTAGCCTGCGTCCCGTTCTGCATTTGGTCTTGTGTCTAGTCCTCCATTTTGCTTCCTGACTTTCATCTGGTCGGTGCTTCTCCGTCTTGGCTACACATTAGAACCACCTCAGATATTTCTTTAAATCCCAAAGCCGAGGTTGCACCCCAGTCCCACAGAGTCAGACTTGGGGGAGCAGGGGACCTTTGACATCAGCATTTTACAAACACCCGGGTGATTCCCGTCTGCAGGTGGGTTGAGACAGCTGGTCTGCGCATATGCCCTGTGTTATTGATTCAGTGTGTTCCCGCAAAGTGGGCTGTGATGTGGATTTTGAAGAAAGAACCTCCAAGATTTTGTTGTTAAACTCAGCATGTGTAACTACAAAAACTGTCACCCATTGAACTGCGGTGACCATCTTTGGTAAATTAAGAAGTTAAAATTAGTGACGTTTAAATATTTTTGCTGTCCTTTGAGAACTTTGATACATCTCCTCCATCTGGGATTTGCTCTGTTATCATCCATCTCTTGTCTTTTCCAACCACACAGTTATCTCTTAGTTAAGTACATCCAGACAGACATTTAAAGCCCCCGTATTTGCCTTCCCTCCTCCTTTGATCTGTGTTTACACGGACTGAAGTCACAATCTCCTACTTTATTGGCTGGCACTGCCTTACTCTCAGGCATGATTTACGATAGCCTGAAAATGTGTAAATTCTGGATCTCAGGTTCCATAAAATGAATCGGGGCCTTAGCTGTCCATCCCTTGCCAGTCAGGTTCCAAGGTTTTTCCACCAGCACTCTTATCTGTGGGTTGAGAGGAAAGGTGAGGGTCCAGGAATGGATGTGCTTTTGTAGCTCTGGGAGGGGCCTGGGCTCATCTCAGCCTCTCCACTTGACAACTGAGAACATCGGGGCTAGAGAGGCCAAGGAACTTGTCCAGGTTCATAAATCAACCAATTTTGTTTCCTGGGAGCGGATATAATAGAGTATTGATGGCAGAAAGTTTTGAAATTGAACTGAAATGAGGTTTCTGGATTACCCGCGGACTTCAATTACCTGATCTATTTCTCTCACTGTGGGACAGGTATTTTGTAGTTCTGTATAATAAAGGTCCATTTTGAAACAGGCTTGACCTAGAGAAAAGTGGCAAAAATGAGTAGCACAATAATGGATGTTATGTTCTTTATGGATCAAAATCTAATTTTAGATTTTGGTATCACTATAACAACATGCTATTTCTAGCTCATTATTATTGCTTTTTTTTTTCCCTCTAGTTTAAACCTTAGCTTAGATAAGAAGTTTTATAAATTGGAACTTTTAGGCTTGAAAGAAGCAACTTGAACGAGACAGAAGAGTGATTTACAAGTAGTAACTTAAATTGCCCGAGGGAGGAAAATCAGTAATGTAGAAATAAATTCGGAAGTTATGATTCATGTTGTAAAAGTAACTCTTGACTGTACTGAAGGAAAATCTATCCATGCTTCTTAGACAGTGATACCTTGTGCACTGGGGGTACTTCAAGAAGCAAAAAGGAGGACGAGATCTCACATTTATTGAGTGTTTACTGTGTCTAGGCTCTGCCCCATCGCAGCTACGTCCCTCCTTTCCTATTATTCCCACCTCCCTGGAGCTCGCAGTCTCCTTGCTGTGCTTAAACATGTGTGTGCATGCCTCAGGGCCTTTGCATGTCCTGTCTCCTTTTCACGTGCGAGTCTTCATCTCATTATGTGCGAGGCCTTTCCCTGTTTCCCTCGGGTCTCCCCTCTTACAGAGTGCTTACCTCAGCACTCTCTCTGAATTCACGTCGGGCCCCGGTTCTCCACCCCTTCCTGCGCTCGTGTCTCAGAGAATGGCATCACCCAACCAACTGCACGAGCCTGAAACCCAGGGCTCATCCTTGACGCGGCCCATGGCTAATATGTCGCCAAGTCCTCTTCGCTTTTCTCCCAGACCCTGGGGATCTGTGTCCCTCTGGACATGACTTCAGTCTAAACTCCGCCTCTCTTGCTTAAGCCACGCCCACTGTCTGCTAGCTTTGCACGGACTCTCCTCGATCTTTGAATAATAAGGAGATTTAGTTGCTGTTGCCTGTATTTGCTGTCTGCTCATTTTTGTAGCTGCTTAATATTCCTTTCGGTGCCTATGTCCTGGTTAATTTATCCATTCACCAACTGAATCATTTGAGTTGTTTCTAGTCTTCTGCCATTATATACTGTTCTGCTATTAACATTTTGGTATATTTTTCTTCAGGTACACGCACAAGTGTTTCTCCGGGACATACATACCCAGGAGTGGAATTGTTGGATATGCAAATGCTCAACTTTACAAAAAATAGCAAATTGATTTCCAAATAGGTTGTTTCAGTTTATAATTTGTGGCCCATTGGTCCCCTGCTCTCTAAGCTTTGGTATTGTCAGAATTCTTACTTTTTATTAACATAGTGGGTACAGAATGGTATCTCCTTGTGTTCTCAGTTTATACTGAGCTGATAACCGGTGAGACTGAACAACCTGCCATGTTTATTCGATTGTCTAGTGAGATCTTCTGCAGTTAATAATGGTTTTGTTTCTTCCTTTCCAATCCTCGTAACTTGCATGTATTTTCCTTGCTGTGCTGGCTGTAATCTCCACTCCAGTTTGAACTAGTCAGCAATGGAGGCCATCCCGGTCTTTACCTGACGTTAAGGGAGTGCTGCTTCCAGTATTGTCTCAGGAAGACTAATGCTCGTGGCAGGTATTTTATACACAGTCGTTACCAGATTCAAGACGCTGTCTTTTATTCCTAGCTTGAGTGAGGTTTGAGTATACAAAATATGTTTTCTCTAATTACAGGGAGAACTATATGATATTGTTCTTTCAAAAATAATATTCTTTAAGCTGATGAAACTGTGGATGAAGTTTACGGACTTTCCATTATTAAAACACTCTTACGTTTCTGAAATAAACTTGGCCACAGCATCTTATATTTTCATATTTACTGTTGGATCTGGTTTGCTAGTATTTTATGTAGGATTTGGGTTGTACTCACGAATGAGGATAGACTTGTCTAAATTCAGCATCAAGTTTGTCCTGGCCTCTTGGCACAATATGAGAGCTGTCCTTCTCTTTCACTCTCTAGAAGAAGAATGTTATCTCAGAATGGAATGATCCATTTCCTAATAGTTCATTAGAACTCATTTGTAAAACCACCTTGTTTTGTGCTTTCTTTCTGGGAAAATCCTTAGCTATTACTGTTTTGGTTTTTTTAATAGTAAAAAGATTCTTCAGGAATTTTATTTATTTTTAAGTTCTTATAAGTTATAAAGGTCTCATCCATTTGTCCAACTTCACATTTTTGGCATTGAGTTATTTTAATGATTAGATCTGGCATTTATGTCCCTTCATTCATGACTTGTATTACTTAGTTGTGTCTTTTTCTTTTTTCCTTATCAGTTTCTCCAGAAGTGTGGCTATTACTCTTTCCAAAGAACCAGATTTTAGCTTTGTCGATATTCTTCAGATTTCTGGGGACTAAGGAGAGAGGACGTGAGTTTGGAAACAGAGTCCCGTGAGTGATAAGAACATTTGTGGGGCCTGTTGGGTTTCCATCCAGGGGCAGAGAGTAGGTTTCAGGGCCAGTCGGAGACACCAACACAAACGCTGCTGGTCGCTTGTGGTGTGTCCTGCCTGTTCAGTGGGCGCTTCGCTGAGACGCGCGCACCAATCTCCAGAGAACTGAAATGCGAGGTTTCCTCAGAAGGAGGCAAATATGGGGGTGGGGAGCAGTCAACTTAGAGAGCATGTTAACTTCCAGGAGTGACTTAGTCTGGAAATGTGAGCAGGTTACTTAGAAGGTACAGGGGTTAATGTCTGGGCGATGTGTACACAGTAGTGAGGCGTGTTGGGTAGCGTACAGCTCCTGAAGCTGGCGGGGGTTGACAGTCAGACTTTCTCGTGACACATCTGTGAAGGCAAAGGTGAAGCTTAAACGGGTCACGTGTGCACATAACATGCGCTTCATCTTGTCTTTTCTGTTAATGAAGTGGAATTCACGAAGTACTCACTCCTCAGAGCACTTTCACTGTGGTGTCCACCTTCTAAACTCCCATCAGCTTGATGATGTGTTGGAAGTGCAGACAGTGGGGGGCCTTGACTTCTGCCCGCACCGTTACCAACCGGGTAGCCTATAACCACACAAAACTCAACTTCATTTAAAACGTCTCCTATCAGTATTTTCTTCTCTAAGTTAGGAAAATGTGGAACTCCCAAATAAATGACAGGAAGAGATTTGGAGTGCTAGGCTTTCAGAGAGGAAAGTAGTCCAGGCGGTCCTTTCCCCTCTAGAACATCTTTAGGTGGGTGTGAAGAGTCTGTCCTCTTGTAGGACCTTCCCCTACAGGCTCTCCTGGAGCTTGTTCCATGGTTGCTTAGGAGAATCAACTCACCTTTCTCGGAACCTCATGTGTCCTGGAGCAGGTTGTGTTGGCTGCTACTTGGGTTTGGGATTTCCTTTTGGAGCAATTCTCTGTGCCTGGAAACTGTCAGAATAACATCTCCCAGACACACACACACACACACACACACACACACACACAGTTACACACTCCTTGTGACGTTCAAAGTGCTCACTATTTGACTACATATTTCAGTGACTTAATAAGAATTTTAGGCACATGGTTTCTCTCTCTCTGTCGCTCTCTCTGTCTGTCTCTCTCTCTCTTTTTCCCCTCCCTCCCTCTCTCTCTCTTTTTCTACTTCTTTGCCCCTCTGTCTTCCTCTGCCTTTGCTTTGCCTTTTTAAGTAGACCAGACATTATGCCTCTACTTACCCAAGACAGTCTCATGTAAAACGCTCTCAGTAATGGCCGCATCGCATTATTGCTTAACCTTGGGGATGCTGCTAGTCTTTGCTGGAAGGAGACTGTCACTGATGTTATAATGCTAATGATACAGGCCTGCCTCTCTGAAAAATAATTACAGATCAATAAATTATGTGGTGAATTATAAAATAATTATCAAATAAGTGGCTCTAGTGTTCCTTTAAATATTGATATAATAGTTGATTTAATTTATGAGATTCTGGTTTTTCCTTTTTCCATAACTGCTGAGTTAAGCAACAGTAAGTCATGGTGACAGTGTGGTATTCTCTTTGCGTGGGGCACCTTCCATTACTCGTCACGTGGGTCCTTGATCAGTGCACCCTGCTTGCCAGGCTGTGCTACTGCCATCGTGCTCTGCAGACAGGTGGCGGGAGCCTGTTGTATCCGTTTCGGCTTTCTGACCCCTTCGCTCCCTTTCAGTGAAGGCCTGTGGGCCATGGAGATGCAAAGGCAGCCGCATAGACACTACAGAGCTGAGGTGTAACCCACTCCATTCACAGGACCTGGGGAAACGTCAGTTCCACCTGGAGTCAGAGCCCAGCCCAGGGCACAGGGGCTGGCACAGGCAGCCAGGCCTGGCACAAAGTCTCTTTCAGTTTAAAAGGACCCAATGATTTTCCAGTAGAAAGTGAAGAACAAGGCTTTCTCGTCCGGGTTTTAGCGCACAGTGGCCTCTGGTGATAGAAATGAGATGAAGTGGAGACGGATGTAGGACTACAGATTTCAAAACAAGCAAACCACTAGCCCTGAAGCAGCCGTTGTTCTCAGAAGAGCAGTAGAATGTACCAGTTCACTCAGCTTCTTTTATCAAAGGACAATACCACTACGTCAGTTTATTGCAATGGGTTTGACATTCTGTTGTCTTATATTTTGGGTTGCCTGAGAAAGGTGTTTACCCTACAAGGGCTATTTGGGACCCACCTGTCCCACTGCCAGTGGACAGGTGCAAGCCGAGCTTTTCTAGCACAGTACCCCAGGGCTGTGTTTCTGTATAATGTGAAAGACTTCTGGAGTAATTTGCATGTGTGATTTTTCACACATCTATTCAGAATTGACATTGTAGGGCTGACTAATATTAATGCTGCTATATTTGTAGTAGCAGGGAGTTGTCCTCAAAGCTATTCTGAAGGAAGTGCTAAGGAGCTGATCTATTATTGAACACTCTTAGCTTGATTAAATTACTTAATTCTAAAACAGAAGCTGTAAGAAAAAGTGTTAATTATCTTTCGCTCTAATAAATTTCAATACATATAACTTTTTCCTACTGTTTTTACTGAGGTGAAATCCACATTACACAGACTTATCATGTTAAAGTGAATAATTCGGTCGCAGTCAGTACATAGCTGTGCATCCGTCACCTTCACGTGGCTCCAAAACATATTCATCCCAGAGGAAACTCCATGCCCGTTACAGTTACTCTATTCTCCCCTCCGCCCAGACGTCGGGAACCGCTAATCTGTATTCGGTCTCTGTAGATTTGCCTACTCTGGACATTCTGTACAAATGAAATCATACAATAAGTGACTTTCTGTGCCTGGCAGCTTTCACTGAGCACAGTATTTTCAAGATTCATCCGTGTTGCAGTGTGTGTTAGTACAGCAGTTCTCTTTATGACTGAATAATATTCCACTGTTTGGATGGACCACATTCATATAATGTCATCTGTGGGTGGACATTTGGGTTCTTTCTACGCTTTGGCTACTGTGAAGAATGCTGCTGTGAGCATATGTGCACACGCATTTGTTTGAGTCCTTGCTTTCACTGCTTTGGGGTCGATACCTAGGTATGGAATTGCTGGGTCATTTGGTAATTCTATATTTAACTTTTTAAGGAACCACAGACTTTTCCACAGTAGCGGCACCATTTTATGTCCCCATAAGCAGTGTACGAGGGCACCAGTTTCTCCACATCCTCCTGAAGTCACCTGCACCCAAGGACCAAGGAGCCTAAGCACTGGCCTGTGGGAATGTGGGCGAGCGCTGAGCTCCCGTTAGTTGGAGAGCTCAGTGAGTTTGGAGAGCTCCTTACTCGTTAGTTTGGAGAGCTCCTTACATCTTTTTCCACTCTAACATCTAAAATCTATGAATTCATCATCTAAAGGGTCACCACCAGATGCGAGATTTTCTTCTCCCTTTGTTTCATCCTCATTTGCATTCTCAGAGGAAGTTCTCACACTCATCCTGTAACTTTTGGAAGAAATCAGAATTGGACAAAACAGCTTCAAAAGATCAATTTCCAGATTGATTTATAATTAAGATCAGAAAGCAGTAATTGAGTATCTACTCTGTTTGTGGATTCGTTAAATTTCTAGAAAGGGAAGATGAGACACATTTCACAGAGAAGACAGGGCAAGTGCTCTAAGCCACGGGGCAGCGTTTCCGGGGCACGGCGCAGCAATTTTATTTTCCTCTAGAGACAGCTGGTCTTGGAAGGGAGGGCGGGCAGTGACTGATAGGTGCCCATTGTGCCATGTCAAAGAGCTGATACTGCCATCTGTGTCGATTTATAGCGTCCACGAAGACACCAGACCTGCTATACTGGTCTACAGATAACCACCCTTTACTGGATGCCTTTGATACATTCCTTAATACATGAAATATTTCCACATACCTTGTATGTATTTTTCCTGATGCTCACAGCAACCTTGCAAAGTAGGTCTCCTTGGCTCCCTTCTAAGAATGAGAAAGCCAAGGTTTGGGGACATGCAGGCAGTTGCCTGCGGTCAGAGGAGCAGTGAGCGGCTGCAGTGGTTGCAGCTGAGTTGTGCAGACTTCAGATGCGGTGGTTCTCCCCTAACACCATGCTGCCCACCTGTGCGTGTGGAGGGACCAAAGACCACAGCACGCATGCAGTGCGGCCTGCTCGGAGGGCTTTGTCCACCAGTAGACTTCCAAGGTCGGACATGAGGTCGCATCTCCATCCCCGTTTACACTGTGTGTTGAGCACGTTCTTCAGGAGCAGTTCAGTGTAACAGCTGAAGGCACAGGTTGAATTGCAGACAGACCTGGGTTTGAATTGCAGTTCTGTTGTCTTCTAGCCAGGTGGCTTTCCTTCTGTGCCTCAGTTGCCTCATTGTTAAAACGAAGGGAATAACGTTTCCCTACAGAGTTTTATGTAAACCACTGAGAACATATTAATTATGCAGCAACTGTCAATAAATATTGTTGTTGGACATTGTATAAAACATTTCGTTTATATGTCTATAAAATAGCTCGTATATTGAAAGAGCTTAATCATCCAGTTGGGAAAATGACATGTAATGCAAAAAATAAAAATGAAAATATAAACTCTATAGAAATTCCCAAGTGGGTGGTATGGAAGGCTACGCCACACATGCAGGAAAGTGGGAGATAAACACAATGTGGACACATTTCAGACGTGTTTGTGGAAGAAATGAGACTTAAACAGTAACCTGGAGCATTAGATTGTCAGAGAGGAGGGGACAGAATATCCTGGAAAGGAAGGACATGAGAAGCAAGTGTGTTTAGGTGAGAATGTTTAAGTGTGTGGAAGCCACCTCTTGGGCCAGCCTGACTGACATACTGGGTTTGTGTGGAGAATGTTGGGTGAACTGTTGAGAGAAACAGAACAAGATGGTGGGTAGATATTTTCCCACGAGCACAATAATGTGGAAAGTTACCTTGGCAGTTGTTTGTATGGTAGATTGAAGTCAAGGAAAGATAGAAATGAGGTTGAAGCCAGCCAACCAAAACCTTCTGTGCTGAACCACGGTTTGGAAATGCAGCGAGTCACTGTCAGTGATGGAGTTGGCTGGGCTGGGCGGGAGTGGTCTGACGAATGTTCGGACGGAGCCGGGATGACCGTGAGGTGGAACCTGCAGGGAGGACTCTCTACTCATGCTCACTTCCACAGAGATACAGCTAGGAAAGGTGCTTGTATCTTGGGAAGTTGAAGGAAACTCGACTCGGTGATCTTTGCACTTTTATTTCCCTAATTATTTTGAATTTCCAAGTCAATATTGGTTCTCTGACTTTAAATTTACCCTTTAGGAGGAGTGGTACCCTGTTCTCTCAGGAACAGTGTTTGATTGAGAAAGCTCCAATCCGTGCTATGCATTTCGATGACAAAGAAATGTCACTAACATCTCCACTTGGAAAATGCTTCTATTGCTTAAAAATACACACACACAGAAAGAGTTACTGGTAGAAGTTAATATGTCGCAAGAACTTGGTGTTGATATCAGCAGAACTTAACATTATTCCCTCTCAAAGTAAGATCATTGTTGGCTTAACTATGAATAATTTCCAAGTTTATTTTCAGAACGTATTTGTTTTTAGTAGCACTTTAGGATTTAATGTGATGAAAGACGACTGTTGTGTTTTTAAAATTTTCATCACTTCAGCTAATAAAGGGAATGAGGACGTGTCCCACTGAACTGTCTTTCTCTGTGCAGGCACCAGATGGCGCCATGTT
The DNA here is from genome assembly GCF_036562045.2 of Rhinolophus sinicus. Classification (NCBI taxonomy): domain Eukaryota; kingdom Metazoa; phylum Chordata; class Mammalia; order Chiroptera; family Rhinolophidae; genus Rhinolophus; species Rhinolophus sinicus. Next base: position 51,292,296 of record NC_133760.1, read on the forward strand.
GCAGGTTCTTAAAACATTAATTTATTATTTTTAAAATGAATTCCGGAATTATAGCTGCTGGTATTCTCGGTTCACTGGATTTTGCTTAGTGTTTCAAACTGTGGATAAGAGAATCAGAGACTGTATTTAACGTGGTTTCTAGTCTCCATTCTCATCAGTTGTTACAGAAGAAAGACTCTCTTCCCTCCCAAATCTGGATTTTCAAGGGAGGTGGGGGAAGCAACTTTGCACAGAGGCTGTCCCAGGCAGAGCTGGGATGCCTGTGCCCCACCACCTTGTCTTATTTTCGTTCTCTCCTTCCCTCTCACTGTAGAAAAGTGATTCAGTAAGAATAGCTTATACTAAAGTGGTAGTGACTTATTTCACTAGCGTAACAGGTGCAAAGGATAATGTTTGATGCTAAGGACTGGATTGCTAGTGGACTTTCGCTCTCAGTGACAAATCAGTTCAGAAAATATGCTTAAGATTTGTACTTACCTTTACCTCTAACCTTACCAGTATTGTTTTTATCCGGAGAGATAATAAAATCATATGTTATTTAGTATGATAACTACATTTTGCTAAAGGCAAATTTGGTTTTCCTTGTTTCCAGAAGAATATTAGAACTACAAATGGCTACTTTGAGTTTACAATTAATGGAAAATACTTTTGGTGCATTGGTTTGAAGTCTGAGAGGAACTATGGAAAAAATGGAACAGGAAAAGACATCTGAATATCCAGGAACACTGTAATTGATGTATTTGAATCTTAAAACACTATTTATCACTGTAGCTAATGCAGAATAATATGTACCGCTGATGCTTCAAACGAGTAAGGTAAATTCCACTGTTGAAATTACAGCTTCCAATGTACATTCTTTCAGGTTAGCCTTTATTTTCATAAAAATATTCCTCCTGCGGAACATATATTTTGAGATTAAGAAGTGCTTTTTCTTCTCCAGACAAGAATATTTCTCACCCCTCAGCTTTTCACAGAATAGTGCTTTAGGAAGAGGGTTCTGCAGCCGAGTGCAGGACGCAATGGCAAAGAGAAGCGATCAGAACCAGGAGGCAGTTTCCTGCGCTCGGCCGTTCATGCAGAGAATACTTAGTGAGCACCTACTATGCGTCGGGCATCGTCCCAGGCCGTGGGGGTGCAGGAGTCAGTAAGCAGGAAGGAGGCATGAACTGACGCCTGAGGTGTGGGAGGGCTGAACTAGGGCGAGCAAGGGCATGGACCGGCCAGAGGGGAGACAGATTGTGGAAGTAGGATGGACGGGACATGACGGGCTTTGCAAAGAGGGTGCGGATGGGGATGAGTGTGTCTTGTCTCCGGGGCTTCCCTCTTCCCTCGACTTTAACACCCTGAAGAAACAGAAGGAGCGGAGACCTTCTTGGGAGCCTTTCTAGTTCTCTTTCTATTTCCCTCTCAACTCTTCGCACCACTGGACGTAGGGAAATGTTTCCAGAATGCCCTGCACCCATCCTCTTGCCCCAGGTTGGTTAAGGGTAGGGTTAATATTAATACTTTTGAAATTGAAGGCAACCGCTGGGATTAATAGTCAAGAAAAGCCAAGTCCGATGCAGCGGTGATGGGCTTGCATGTGGGACTGTCATGTAAATGCACTTGGGTAGCAGCTCTGTTCACATACAGGCCGTGTATCTAACGTGACAAAGCCTTAGAGTCCTACTATGTGCTGCCCCGTCTCCCCCCATCACAGTGGGTAAGGCCTACGTTTTCCATAGTCTGGGAAGGGAAACAAGTCCTTTAGTATATTATTTGACATTTATTGACCAAATCACTCGTTCCACAGGGACTGATTACGTGGGTCCTGTGTTTGTTCTGGGATGGGTCCTCTACCGTATTGCACAGTCCTTCCCTAGGAATGCTGCCAAGCTGTGCTGCTTGCCCTCTCTGTGACCTTGGGCATCCCCCAGTCCCTTCATTTCATCTGAAAAGACATGTGAAGATCTGGGAGTACTTCTTGGCACATAGTAGGAACCTAATGGCAGCTCCCTTCGTTTATAAGCAGATCACAAGCTACTTGATGGGACAAAAAACAAACACCTGGAAGAGGCTGCACTCAGTTCCCACGTGTCAGGTGAGAGCAGCTCCTGGAATGGGACCCCAAATCAGCTTTCAGCTGCTTTTCTGCTTTATCCTTTTTCTCAGGCCTTTGAGGACACGGGTATTGGTTTGTAAAGCTTCTGACAGGGAGAGCCAAATGGCTTGTCCTGGCTCCATGGGACAGGAAGTGATGAGTGATGGCCAAAGAGGGCTGACTTTTTCTCAGTTAAGTGCAGAGGTAAAGGAGAGAAGAAAGAAGTGGCCCCATGTTGCAAAGGAGGAATTTGTCCATCTTATGTTTGTAGTGCTCTCGGCGGTGTTTTCTTAAGTTTGCAGCAAAGATAGAAGCACCGCTGCACGTTTCAATCCCTCCTCCCCGCTCTGCTGTCCCACTGCCTTGCTCTGTCGCTCATCACTGAACCCAGGTGTCAAGGACTCACAAAGAAATGTCTCGCTGGGCTGATTTCCAGTTCAAATGCGCGCGATCTTGCGACCTCAGGATGACAAAGATCATGGACTTCAATTTAGGTGTCGTGGTCTTACTCACTGGCGGAGAACAGAATCAGCGAGGATGTGGTCCTCTCACCTGGGGGCCCTTCCGTCTAAGAAGGCGAGACCAGGACTGAGCTGTGGAAGGCAGAGCACAGCAGGGCTGCACACGAGTGACCTGAGCAGTAAGAGCTTGGGATTTCAAGGAAGGATGTCCAGGGGTATTCGGGGTTGCCCGGGGGGCTCGTGGAAGGGGTGGCAGTTGAGTGGGGCTGTGCAGGGCCCCTGCTGACTTGCCTGGAGCTACTGGGCAGGCCCCGGCGTCTTCTGTCATCACTTTGTCTGTTGAGTCACGGGCTGTGAAATGGCTTTTGTGTTGGGTCACATTAGTGATGTCATGTGAGAGGTGTCCCCTTTGCTGAGAGCGCTGCACAAAGAAACCCCGAGACCCTGTTTAGCGCAGACTGCTCCCACTCGAGGCACATTTAAGCACGTGTATATGCGCGTTGCAGTGCGACAGCAGTCAGGCCATGATGACAAGGACATTTCCCGTGGGCCTGCAGGTTTCCAGCGTTGCATGCAGCGTTGCAGTCACTTGGGCTTTTCCAATCACTTGGTGGTTCACTTGGACCTGTAGGGTGGGGGTGACCCCATCACACTAAAAGCCCCGGTAGGGAAAGCTTTGTATAATGGGGCGCCCCCCATCTTAGCAAACAGTTTCTAATCGACCATCCAGAGCAAAAATGCTGCGTCTTTATCAGAGTGACTCACCATCAAGGGTAAGTCCTTATCTTTGTTTCCTTCTTAACATGGAAGGGCGGTAGAGCTGACCCATTGCTGCTGAGTTTTGCAATCCTTCTCTTGTGCCGTCAGCGCCTGACTCGCCCTTGCCTCTCTCCACTTCAGGAATTCCGTGCATTCCAGCTGGGGAAACCCACTTCCACTGCTAAGCGACAAACAACAGAGACACAGAAGCTCCCTGCTCCCAGAGGAGAGGTGTCTGCGGGACGCCTCTGTTTTCTCCTCTGGGTACGAAGGGTTCCATTTTAATTGTTCACACGAATTTACAGTTGGAACGTGGGGCTCAATCTGTGCCTCGTGCCTTACAGTTTATTTGTCATAAAGAAATTCCATTATAGGAGAACCTGTAGGTTTTTCCTCATATATATATATATATATGGATGGGGATTTAGTTCATATAATCATTCTTGTTATGAATGGGCTTAGATAACATCACACAGGAGTAGCTTTTGTCTCAGAGACTGTAGGGAATAATAAAATGTAGTCACTACTAAATTATGTCGTGGACTGAAGTAGATTTTTACCATTAATTGGATCTAGGCCCTCTGACCTTTTAGCAGGAAGCAAACTAAAGGTATAATAATTTTTATAAAGATGAGCTTTCTGTACTTCCAGTAATTTTTTAAAAAACACTGATAATTTCTGGACAATGAAAGAACTCTGACTTTACTGTTCTTGAGACAAAGAGAGCTTTGATTGTCAAAGTTGTCACTTTCTTTCCTCCCACATTGCTTCCCCTCCCCACCGCCTTTGGCCCACGTGAAGGTAAGAGGGGTAAACAAACTCAAAGGTAACTGACACTCAGGAGCGAAATCCAAGTGCATCAAATTTATGTTTCTACCAAAATCATTTTTTATTCTGAGACTAAATACTTTATATCAGATTTATATAATTCGGAAACTAGACTATTAAAAGCAGGCTAAAATAAAAACTCCTAATGGATTCTTGAAGGAATGTCGCCAGGCCAAGCAGGAGGAAGTCTTACGTAGGTCGAAGCTTGTTTATTTCAGATTCCAGTTCATTTTGGTTTTTCTGAATTTTGTCTGTTTTGCATGATATTTGCTCCACATACTGGCTGGGCCACCATTGTTCTTCCCAGCTCTACTAGACACTGTGGGTGGGTTCAAGATTTTTTTTATCATTTTCTAAATGATGTTTGTTAAGTCAACTGATAGAACTGAACAAACACAGTGGGTGGATTCACACCTACTGTAAACGTGATACCAAGACTGGGCCGACTTTTCTACGTTTAGAAATGTAATGAACTGGTCACATGCTAGGTATAGAAGAAGTGCTGAGTAAATATTGAATGGTTTAACACCAAAGCATATATGAAAAGATACAAGAATATGCATTTGTTGCTGAGTTTTGCAATTCTTCTCTTCTGCTGCCAGTGACGCCTGCCATCCCCTTGCCTCTTGCCCCTTCAAGCATTCCATGCATTCCAGGTTGGAAGGTATGAAGAGCAGACACTTTCCAGGTCCCACGAGCCACTTCCTACACTCTGTAGCGTGGGGACAGCCTGACAGAATTGATCAGATATTGGTCACTTATCTTTTAGTTGTTATGCATTTAAATGAAATAACCAAACAATTTGACCTTTAGATGTGAAATCATTGCCTTGAGATAATAGTATAGAATCTCTCCGTAAGACTATTGCAGGAAAGGTTAGAGCAGATCATTTTGCTGTTCAGTTAATAATATACAGAAACGTATGTGTCTCTGTGCATACACTTATGTACATGTATTCTTGAGAAATAATTTCAAGATGCAGATGCATCTTTTTATACGCCTGACTTGTGCAGCTGTGGAAAGATAATTAGCAACATATATACAGTATTTTGTAAGTAAAGACATGAGATAAGCAATTATTCATAGTTCTGCTGAACTGTCAAAGGTTGTAGGTGAGGTCACCAAGACGCCGGCTGCATGGTTGAATGCTTTATTTGAAGTAAAGATGTGTGATCTTTGAATGAAGTTATTAATGATGTGACAAAATCTTGAAAAACACTCATTTCAATGGGAAACTCTAGTCAAAGCCTTGTACTAACAAGTTAGCTGCCACAATGCGGCTTTGGGGTGTAATGCTAGGATTGTGGATCTCTGCTGCGACAATAAAAATAGGGAAAACACGCACTCTGTTCACCTTCTCAGGCTTTGCTGGCTAGAGCTTATCATGATAATGGATTACACAGCTAGTGGTTTTCCTAATTAGGTTAGAACTTTTTTTCTAGTTTTGCATTTAGTCAGAATAGATATGAATCATGCTAGTGAATTATCAAAAGATTTTATATGATGCTGAATCTGGTTCCCACCGCTCCACTAACACAGCTGAGCTGACGCAGAGAAGGGAGAGAAGGGTGGTCGGTGTGAGAGCTGGCTGGAGGGGCCGGCCAAGTCATGGCCACTTATCCAGGTCCATGGATGAGGCCGGGAGGCACACAGGGCACACAGTTGATTCTAGAAACCCTAGTACAGTCTTAAGTAGTATTCTAGTCTCCCCAAATAAATGGATTTCGGGGAGACGGCAAATGAAGGAAGCACCCCTTTAAGCCGAGGGAAGCCCTCTCCCAGGAGGCGATGCGGAAACGCGGACAAAGCCATGGGTGCCAAAGAGCAAGCGGGGTGGCCAGCAGGGCCGCTGTGCGTGGCGGCTCGTCCCAGGCCATGGGGCTGAGCTCTGGAGGGACCGCGGCCCCTTCCTGTCTGGTTCAGTGTCTCCGCAGGCAGGGAGCCCGGCTCGGCCCGAGGCGCCGGCCAGTTCCTATGTTCTCATGTAATCAAATTACGCAGGTAATAGGAGCTTCTCTCCTTTGGAAAATCACTTGGGAGCAATGTTTTCCATCGAGGACTGGAAGGAAGTGTTCTCCTCTTTCTTCTGGTTCCTGTGCCGGCACCATCATGAGCTCGGCCCGCGCTGTCTAGTTCCAGGTTTGCTCCGGCTGCCCGGATACTCACCTGTGCCCTTTGGAGGTCGCGAGCTGCTGTGTTGTCCACCCCAGCTTAGAATGAAGCCCGAGAAAGCAGAATCCCGGCTTTCCCACATCGCCTTCTGTCTTCGAAGAGAGAGCTCCAGAAACGATCCACTTGTGGGTGAAAAGGCCCTGCTCGTCCTCTGTAGTTCTGGCTGCACGTTGGGCCCCCTGGGGCTGTGGCATGGTTCCCCGTTGTCTCATCCTGGGTGGGATTCTGAGGGACTGTTCCTGCATCTTCCATAGCCGCTGCCCTGTCTACACGCCCTTCAGCAGTGCCCAGGGTTCTAGTTCCTCTGCATCCTCACCTGCACTTGTCATTTCTCGTTTTGGAACAAGACTTCAGGGCCCAGGGCAGACACGCACAGGACCAGGTGGGCGGTGGTGGCGGTTGGGCCAGGGCAAGGGTGGTGGGGGTGCCACGCGGGTCGTATCCGGGAGACCTGGGAAGGTCAGACCGCATGCTTTGCTGATGGGTTAGAGGCTGGATGTGGGAGAAAGAGAAGAGGCAAGAAGCAGCCCACGGGAGTGTGTTTCCCTTCGTTGAGGTGGGTGTGGGGGCTGCCAGGTTGGAGATGCAAACACAAGTACCGTAAGCCTTCTTGGTTTGCGGACAAGACTAGGAAGGGCTGTGGTGTAATTTATGCCTTGCCGATCAAATCCTGACCACCTAACGCGGACTTCCAGGAAGCACCTTATGTGACACAGTACGGGGTGTTGGAGCTGTCACTCCACAGCCATTTAGAAAAAGGCTTGGACGTGGACACACGACTACACTTGCTCTCTGCACCTCTCCTCGTGTCTGCACCGCCGCCTTTCATCGTCTTTGTTCCCTTGAGCCTGTTCCCTTCTCCCTTTTCCCAGGATAGCAGTGGCTCCCGGGGGCCAGGGTCCCCCCGTGGGTCTCATGGAAGCGCTCCCTTCTCTAGTCCCAGTGGCTTCCCGCCCCCTCCCACAGGGCTCTCTGTCCTATACTCTCAGCGCCCAGCCAGTAGCGAGCGCTCCTTGATCACGTGAGCTCTTACACCGAGGATGTCATGGACGTTACAACTGTGTCGTCCCTCCGTATCTCAAGTTGATCTCTGTGCAAAGTGCTCTTTCTTCCCCTCGATTTTCAAGTTGAGTTTCATTTAAAATAAAACTTTCAATTACAGTTGCCATTCCATATTATGTTAGTTTCAAGTGTACAGAATAGTGAGCAGACATTTGCATAACTTAGAAGTGACCCCCCCACAAAGCCTCACACCACCTGAGAACACACGTAGTTATTACAGGACTGTTGACTATATTCACTATGTTGTGTTTCCATCCCCGGGACTATTTTATGACTGGCAGTTTGTACTCCTTAGTCCATCACCTTTTTTTTTTTAACCAATCTGTGGGGAAGTGCTCTCAAGCCCCCCCCTAACAGTGCTGGGCTGTCTCATCACGGGGCCGACCCCTATTCCAATTGTATTTCTTCTCAAAGTTCTAGTCAGAGCTTTTGCCTTTTCTTAATTGGTCTGATGACGTTCAATCAGCTAGGGAAAATCTACAGACTTCGTGGGCAGGATTCTTCACATGGTCTTACTATAGTCCCAGCCCACGAAGGCGGAGAGTGTGGGTTCTAGACCCCCCAGGCCCCATCGGCCCCCACAGAGAGCCTGGTGCGTACGAGGCTGTCCTCCAAGTCTCCGGAAGGAGTAAAGGTCCCAACTCTCAGCTCAGCCCTGGGCAGGTAGAATGCCTTACGTGGTTACCAGGGCAGGTTAACATGCAGGAAGAATTTCCTTCAAATGTCTTCTAGTCTCCTGGAAATTCTATACACTAACAGTAACCTGCCAGGGATCAAATTGCAAGCCAGAAGTCATCTCTGAGGGTGAATAGAGTTCTCAAAGTTTTATTTAGAAACCTCCCTTTACAAAGCCATTTTTTTTTCTAAGTGAGAAACAAAACCAGAATTTTAACTCTGCGTTAAACCTAAGCAAACAGTGGTGAACACAATGGATTATGGCAGCTGTAACTGGAGATAGGCCCCGCCCTGAGCAAACGGGGAGCAAGTGGGTGCGTCTTTGATGCTCTCTCCTGCTGTTGGCCCCGCCTGCCCCGTGATCCATGCCCCTCACAGTCAAGTCTATTAACTTCAAAGCGGAGCCCCGCACCTACAGCTCAGCTCCACCCAGACCCTGCGATGCAGAGGAGCCTTCCCTGGAGCCCACACTCACACTCATAGACGCAGTGGCAATTCGTTCTTGCTGCTGTTGACTTTGAACTCGGTATCTCAGATTTCTCTCTGTGTCGCTGGCTTTGAACTTCAATTCTTCAGTGTCTGAATTGTCTCTTTACAACCGCACCTTGATACCTGCCAGAGGCCCTCCCGGATTCCATCCAGCCCCTCACCTGCCTGGACGGCACCTATCCTCACCTGTCCTAGTCACACTAGGTAAAGACCTTGGGTCTCGGAACACTTTCTAGCAGCCCTCGTGCATCTGCGCTCCATTGGCAGAAGCGTTTGGTTTCGGGCAGAAGCAGAAGATGGAGCTGGCACAGCCAGCATCACCCCTCATGCTGTCGTGGGGCTCTGGGTGTTCTTGTCTGTAATTCACCAAAGGAGGAAGCTTAGCTCCCTTGCCTTGCAGAAGCCAAGTTCTTTCCCCCTCGCTTCCTCTTTTCTTTTCCTGACCAACCTCCAGTTGTCCGACAGATAAATCAATGCCAACTAGTTAATGGCTGACAACCACTTCGTACCTGGGAATATTTGCTAAACACCAAATGCATTTTCAGGGGTGGTGCTTTATTCACCCTTAGAAATTCCAGATCAGAGAATAATTTGGGTGGCTTTTAGTCCTTTCAAATCACAGGCACACAGGGCCTACCTAGTCTTCCTGTTAACATTTTAGAGCAGACATTTTCTGTTGAGTGTCATCTGTGTGTCATCTTTATTTCCAGGTCACCAAACAGAACCCTAAGTGGAAAGTTGGTGGCTCTGTGGGGCCCAAGGTCCTGAAGGAGGGGCTCTGTCTCATGCCTCATTGTGGACCCAGAACCACAATATTGGTCTATGAGCTCACAGCCGAAGGTCATGTCTATCGTCTCCCCTCACTTCTGCTGCGACAGAGTCGGGTCCAAGATCTCAGCTAGTGCTTGCTTGTGTTGCTGGTCTGTGTGCTGCCCAGGTCCACTTTCCCGTGTTCTCTCCCTCACTCTGTCCCTCTGCCCTCGCGGCCTGCAGTCCCCCCCACTCCCCACTGCACCCTGCAAGCAGGGCTCCGGACGCCCCACCTCCTCTGACCAGGGCCTTCTTTCCCCTCCGAGTCTTTATGTGTGTAGCGTCCTCTTCCAGAACGCTTCTCCTCCTATCGACATTTTCTTTATTCCTTAAAGGTCTGGTTAACGTCACTTTCTGCCATAAGTTAACTTTTAAAGTTTATCCTACAGAGATTTGGTGATTTCATCCTCCCACTGGGCCTGTAGGCGGTAGCACGCACTGGATTGTTCTTAAACGCTCCAGCTAACATGCCTACGTCTTGAAGGCAGAAAGCATGTCTTCTTCTGCATCTTTGCCTTATCTATTCCGTCAGCGCCTGACTAGCACTACAGGGGACCTGCCCAAAGTCAAAACGGAATTTGCTCTGAAAAATACAAGATTATAACTCCTAAGTCCATGTGCTCGTGCACACGTGGAGGAGACGGCTTACCTCTGCTCGAGGGCCCTAATCCCTTTTGCCTTTTTCTGGCGATATAATAGCGTTTCGAGACCCATCCTCCAGCTCCCCTCAGGCTCACTGGGGCCATGTAGTGTTCAGTTTTCGTTTTCTGGTCACTCCTTGGCCTCTTGTCTAACTATCCGTTACTATGTAGCCCCAGTCTCAGCCTTCACTGCCAATTGCCATGTGGTTTTGTGACATGGAAATACATACCCATTAAAAACAGACTCGAGAGCATGAAGCCATGTAAGCTAATAATATATTGCATGTAAGCGCCGTGCAATTACCCACAATCTGGTGAAGGTTTCATCGTAACCTTGACATCTGAAGCAGGAATGTGTTACAGTGGTCTTGGCAGCAGGAACCAAAAGTCAGAGGTCTCCAGATTTGTAAATGGTTGTAAATGAAGGGATAGTTCTCAGAGACTCATCCTAGCCAGCAGCCTCTGCCCTATTGTGTTCTGCGGGTTAAAAGCCCTTTCTCAGTCCCATTTAGATCGCAGGACAGCCTGCTGCCGCGAGCGGGGCGCCTCTGATGGATCCAACTCTAGGAGTGTGCAAAACCCAAGGCAGAGGGTATGCGTCTTTCCCAAGGTGGCCCCGGGGGCTGTAGTCAGAGCTGGCGGTCCTGGGCTGTCCTTCCACTGCTGGCCCCACCCCCCATTCATTCCACAGTATGAAATACTCCCCACAGCCGCTGTGGTATTAATAGCGAGGGGGCAGAAACAAATCCCATCTCTCCAGGGTGGAGACCTGCTGTTGTCACCTCCGACTGCACATCTGTCAGTACTCAGCACGTCCTCCTGTCTGGGCAGACAATCCCTTCCAGGCTTCCCAAGGTTCCCACTTTTAAACCTCTGGGTCGTGTCATCACTGTTATTACACTCCCATGGCATTTAAAACACTATGCATGTAAATGTCAACACACACGCGCGCACACACACACACACACACACACACACACACACACACCCAAAATCCCAGCTGCGCCAAGAAAGTCCTGCCATGGCGTCCGCATTCTCACGTTAGCTACTTTTGTATATTTGTGAAGAGATTGCACAGTGACACTGAGCGCAGTGATTTCTGAGTGTAATTGTGAACGTCGCCCGCACGCCAGCGAGGGGAGGGCCGGGCCAATGTTCATGGGCACGGGCTGCAAACAAGTCCATCTTCTTAACGGCCCACGGTCATCAAACAAACGTGACGGGAAAGACCCTCGTGCTGCTGACCTCATACACTGTGGGTCACAGTAAAGCGCCGGGGATGGAGTGGGCTGCCCATGGTGCTGCGAGGTCCTTGGGCAGGTGACAGAGATTCAGCCAAACAGTTTTACCATCCACTTGGGGGAAGGGAATAGTCTGCGAGGACTATGTAGGCATTGCTGATCTAACTCAGGGACAGTTACGTTACTAACAGTCATCACAGCTTACAACGTTGTGTAATCTCCTCAAAAGTATGTAAGAGCAGCTGATGTGAGAACGTGGCAGCCATGGCGGGGCTTTCTCGGTGCAGTGGTGACTTTTGTAGAATGTTCTGTGTGTGTCCGCTGAGCCAGTGCAGGCGTGGGCTCAGGACGCAACGCCCTTTGCTGCACAACACGACCCCCAAATGCACACCAACCCAGTTCACACACCGCCCCACTGGTGACGTGGGAGCTTTCAAGGCCGATTACAGTTGTAAATTCTTCCACCTTATTTATTCACTGAGGTTTGAACTCAGCTCCTCTGAAGGTGTTTCCAGACCCACAGATTCTGGATTACTGGGCGTTCATTTTCAGATTTCCGAAATGGTTTTCACAGATCCAGTGAGTTCTGACTCGCAGTCTGAAGGTGAGTATGGCTCCTCCAGACGGAGCCTGACTCAGTTAGACAGAAGCACGGGGACAGCCGTTTGCTGCTCGCTTAGTTTATTATGAAGAATGAGACCTTCCGACCGGCACTGGGGCATGACACAGCTGACCTAGTCCGAGCAAAACCAGGGTCACAACACAAGAGAAAACATGGTCTGGTCTTGGAAAGAATTGGTTTAAAAAATAATCGAGGTAACTGTCATAAGAAAGATCAGAACTCACTGAGCTTCTTTATGCCCATTTTTTTGGAAGAATAATGTTTTGATGAATTAAATATATTTTGGGGAGCCCAAGGCCTCCACAGACCTGCATTTGGCCCTAATTTAATGCCACACTTAGAGGCAAGCTTAAGCGGCGCCGTCTCCATAAGACGGAAGTTCATGAGGGTGATCTTGACTATTAGATTTTTTACCCGGATGACAGCAAGAGGTGTGAAAACACAGAGGGGTATTAAAAAGACTGCCCTAGGTATGAAAGCGGAGGAGAGGAAACTCGGTGCAGAAAAGGAATGCAACCTCCTGAAGAGCCACATGGCCTGCGTCCCATTTGTCCTTATGGCCACCTTCACTTGTCCTTCCGGCATTGAGGGGAGGAAGTCGGCTGCACACAACCTACAAGTCTGACTGAGGAAAAGCGTAGGGTGAACGTGGATACAGTGTTTTCACTCTGTGCCAACAAAGGATATATTCCTAGCATCCAAGAAGTTGCAGAACTGAAAAAAAATGCAGGCCTGTGTTTGAGTTCCTTCTTGCCTTCAAACACTGCAGCGTCTGTTGCTGAGTAAATAGACGACACAATCTGAGCCGTAGGGAGGAATGCAGTGTCCTGGATGATGGAAAGAGAAGTGGGTACTTTAGAGGCTGCCAGCACTGTGGCCTCACCGTGGTGTCTGTGAGACACCCACCAAGCATGGAACAGCAAGATGCTTTCCCACCGGTCTGACGCACTCCATTTTTAGTGAGGCAGGTCAGGCATGTCAATAACGGACTTCACTCACTCATCTCAGCAACACTCCAATGGCTATGGAAAGAGCGTGGGGCTTTCTGCCCACTTCCTCCAAATCCGGGGTGAGTTGATCACATTTAGCTCTTCTGGCAACTGGTGCCTTTGTCATCTCTGGAAAAGCACCCACATCAGGGATGACTGAATGCAAAGCTATTTTTAAGCCACTTTGGAGAGTAACATAACTGGGATGTCCCATATTGAGTTAAGACTTGACACTTCATAATCCCCTTTTCTGGCTTTCCCACCCAAGGGGAGGAAACGCTGCTTTCTCTCCTTTGCATGGGCTTAGGAAAGGCACTAAAAATAAATCACCTTAACAAACTGAAATAACCTGAAACTACAGTGATAACAACCGACCAACATGAGAAACACCTGGAGCTGGAGGTAAAATGGCTCTGTGCAGCCATGATGCCCCTCCCTCTTCCTGCGGGAACACGCTCAGTGAAGGATGGTTTCTGCGGCGTGTTTGGGGGGGTTCAGAACCAGCATCTGTCACTTCTCCCAGACTCCCTCTGGCCCGTTCAGACTGGTCTCCTGCAGGCCCAGGGAACTGTCTGTGTTTATTTCGCACTGTGGGCTGTTCATACGTTTCTCTGGGCCAGGTTGCCTGTCCTGTCACCTCTCACCGCCCTGCCCTTCAGAAGGTGTGGCTTCCGGCCCAGAGCCCGGATTTCCTCCCCCCACACATTTCTGGCCGTTCTTATGCCCCACTGCTCTGCCAGTTGTTTGCCATACACACTCGTCCCCGACTAAGTTCCAGCTTCTGGAGATGGGGGCACTCGGTGTCCACACACGCTGTCAGGGTGCTGGGTGCAGGGTGAAGGCTCAGAGACATGTCCTGGGGACTGCTTTCCAGAAGGACTCTCCAAGATTGATTTAGTGATGTATACCAGAAGCAGGCATCTTTAGGGGACCTGTACCCAGGCCTGTGGTTTGCTAATTCCCTCGTTCCCCGAAAATAAGACCAAGCCGGACCATCAGCTCTAATGCATCCTTTGGAGCAAAATTTAATATAAGACCGGGTCTAATTTTACTATAATATAATGGTCTCATATAATATAAGACCGGGTCTTATATTAATTCTTGCTCCAAAAGACGCATTCGAGCTGATGGTCCGGCTAGGTCTTATTTTCGGGGAAACAGGGTTTTAAACAAGGTCTCTCTGTATCTATCTATCTATCTATCTATCTATCTATCTATCTATCTATCTATCTATCTATCATTATCTATCACAGGGGTGTCCAGACTTTTTTCAACGTTTTTCACCAAGGGCCATATGCGGTAAAATACACGAACAGCCGGGCCACTCACTTGAGGTGAAGTACGTATTGCCTCACCTGGTTTATTTAAGTAAACTAAATATATTTTTGGAATTTGCTGAGGGCCAATTAACAATGGATTGCGGGCTGCAGTTGGCCCGCGGGCCGCAGTTTGGACACCCCTGACCTGTCATCTCTGCCTCTCTCTCTCTCTCTCTCTCTCTCTCTCTCTCTCTCTCTCTCTCTCTCTCTACACACACACACACACACCTGAATGTTACTGCCAGTTGCCTATGTAAGGGATTTTTGGGTAAGTCCCTTGTCCATTGCCATGATTCATGCTTTAAGCTACTTAAATGTCTGCACATTGAGTTCCTATGCTGCATTCTGCTTATTAACTTAAATGTTTATTGATTGTCTGTCGTGTCCCAGAAAGTATTCTGGGCAGTGGGGATACGGACGCACATAGAGCAGAGAAGGCCTGTGTTCTCATCTTCTGTTGGGAGGGAGCAACAATTAGTGAGTAAGCAAATAAGTAGCCATTTTATGTGGTGATGGGAAGTGACTGGGAGGGGTGCGGTGGCCAGGGAAGCCTCCATGAGGATGGAATGTGTGTTGAGATCGCCATGTCCAGAAGGAAACATGTATGTGAAGACGAGGCAGAGGGAACCAGTGCAAGGATTCTTTGTGGGAGCTTAGAAGAAATGAGGAATACCGGGGATGCCAAAAAAATGTCTACAAGTGGACACTTTGGTCAACGTTGCTCAAGCAGTAGTTTGCCATAAACAGAAGTGTCTGGACGCTGATGGTAACCACTTTGAGCACCTCTTGTAACTGCAGAAGTCAAATGTGACTTGTATTCATGTTTTGTTATTGGTATATATTAAGTATTACAATTAATACAGTTTTTCCCTTTGTTAAAATCTGTATACACTTTTTTGGCACCCTCTGTATAAATGGACTTCGCTAATGTGCCTGTGTGCAGTATTCTAAAGGAGTTTAGATCATCCAATAGTGTATTAAACATACCTCAGACCAAGCATGGCTCATCCCAGGAAAACGAGAATGTTTGTCATTGGAAATCTCGCTTTGTAATTCTCCACGTCAGTGCACTGAAGGAGAAGAATTACGTGATGACCTCAGTGGAGGAAGAAAACACATTTGATGAAGTTCAACAATTACTCATGAAGACACTTCTTAGAAATGAGGAATATAAAGAAATTTTCTTAACTTTATAAGGTCTGTGTAAAACAGAAATGAACAACGTGTTTTATGGAGAAACTTCAGATGATTTCTTTATGGTTAGGCTCAAGACGTGGAAGACTGCTTTCCATGTTAATTTTTCACGTGTCCTGATCAGAGAAACAGGACAAGAAAAATAAAAGCAAGGATATATGGTATTAAAGTATGAAGGGAAGAGACAAAAAACTATCATTTTCTGTAGGATATAAATGTCTATACAGAAAACTTAACAAAATCGATGGATAAATTATTAAAACTGAGAGAGTCTAGTAAAGACTCTGGATTCAGAATTAACCGCCATTTCTCAGTCATGTTTTTGTTCTCAGCAACAGCAAATAGTTGGATCATAGCACGTAAATAAGGGCCATTTGAAGTAGTGACACAGTTGTTCAGTGTCTAGCACTTAGCCTGACAAAAAACTCATAAGACCTTTATGAGAGAATTTAAAAACTTTATTATGGATCATAAAAAGGATTTGAATTTATGGAAAGCTAGTCTACTTTCATGGGTGCTACAATTTAACATTGTAAAGATGTCAATTCATCCCAAATTAATCAATAATTTCAATGTAGTGCCAACAAAAATTCCAGCAAGAGTTCTTTCAGGAACTTCTCTTGAGAAATGGGTATATTAGAAAAATAAAGGTCCAGGAATAACCTCGAAATTTTTTTTGCGAAAGATGAACAAGAGGAGCTTTGCTCACCACACAGGGCGGGAAAAGGCAGCGGCCAAGGTGAGGAACATAAGTACAGTGGAATGCTCCTCGGCCGTAAGGAAGCTGGGCCGCTGCCGTTGGCGACAACATGGGTGGACCTTGAGAGCATCATGCGAAGCGAAATAAGTCAGGCAGAGAAGGCCCAGAACAAAGTGATTCACGCAGATGTGGGATATAAAACAGCAACAAACAAAGAAAACTCATAAACACAGACAACAGTATGGTGGTTCCCAGATGATAAGGGGCGAGGGGGCTTGTAGAAGAGGGCACAGGGGCCACATATATGGTGATGGAAGGAGAACTGACTCTGGGTGGTGAACACACAGTGCAATAAACGGACGATGTATTAGGTTGGTGCAAAAGTGGTTGTGGTTTTTGCAATTATTTTTAACCTTTTAAACTGCAATTAGTTTTGCACCAACCTAATATTATAGACTTGTACACCTGAAACTTATATAATGTTATTAACCAATGTCACCCCAATAAATTTAATTTTAAAAAGGCAATAGGAAACACAGAACAGAACCACCCCAATAAAAAGCCTGAAAGGTGACCAGCGGCGGCGGCAAGCCGAGGATCAGCCAGCACGCTGATTATAAGTAGTAATGAGCAGTGATGTGAGTGGGCAGGTCTCAGGAGGCCTGACATGCAAGTGAACAAACATGGGGGGCCGGGGGAGGGGAGGGGTGTGCTCGCTGGGAAAGAACGGGGAGACTGTGAGGCCGATTGGTCTTGTCTCCCAGTTGACTCCTGCCAAGATGCTGGGTTACTGTCCACGCAACCTGGCTGTCATTCCCCAAACAGAGATGGGCGCCATCTTTCCGACCATTCCAAAGGCTCCGGAGAGAGACTTCTCTGGACGCAGCGAGCTTTGTAGGTTGTTCCAGCCCCAGGCCGTTCACACGTCCTCTCAGGGGCCCGGCTCCTCGTCCCTCTGCTCTGCACGGCAGCTTACAGTGTGCGGCACGCACAGGACCTCGTGGGGGTAATCCCTTCTCTCCTCACTGCTCAGACCCTTACAGAGCTGCTGCTGTTTATCCTGGCTTCTCGTTGGCCCTGGTTAGGAAAGCAGCGCACACTTAGCTTCCCTAAGCTTCCTTCCTAAAGCTGCCCTGGAAACCAGCCCCTCAGCATTGTTGTGACTTGGTTCTTCTCTGAACCTCCTCCAAACTGTCTGTCTGTCTCGTGTCGAGCTGCCGGCCCTGCACGCGCTGAGAGCGGTGCTGACATCCCCTCGCGCAGGCTCACGGGTCCCCAGCCGCCTGAAACTAGGCCTTCCTTTGCCGCCCCGCTCCTAGCCGTAGGTCAAGCCTGCTCTGTCAGCCCCCTTTCTTCATGCAGGTGTATTGCTTTCTAATTATTTTCCCAACACATTAGAGGCTGGACTTCGAATCAGGAGGGGAACACGTCCAGGCACACCGAGGGAAACGCCGTCATTTCCTTCCCAGTTCCTGAGAGTCAGTGTGCCTTTCTTTCTTTCCCTGACAACACCTGTCTTTACGTGGATGTCCCTTCGTGGCCTCCTAGGGGCTTTCACATAAGATCCTCACAGTAGGTCTATAAGATGGGCAGTGTCCGGTTGTCCCACTGTACGGTGCTGTAACGTGAGGCCCAGAGAGAGAGTCAGTCAGCAGTTTGGGGTAGGAGCTCCCCTCACCCTCGCCCAGCGTCTCCCCATCACACAGTGTGGTCTTGCTTTCAGGGTTGCACCAGTTCTCACCTGGACTTCCTTCCAACTCATAAATCTGTTCTTATGCTCTCTCCTTAAATGAAGCCTTCAAATAATTCCTGTAATGCCTTGATAGACACACTCCAGCTCGGCAACCTCTCCTCATTGTATCATCTATCCTCTCATTGAGGCTTTCTGCGCAGCTGTAATACACATGACTTATTGTACGTTATAAATGCTGGCGTGAGTTAACCACACAAGCTTTTCTGACAGTCTGTTATGCTTTATTCTGATTAGTTCCAATTTGTGACCAGTGTTAGCTTCCAGCCCCAAAATCTCTGACTGCAAAAATCTGCCTCTGACGTGAAACGCTGTGGGCTGGGAGAGTGAGTGCAGGTCAGACAGCTAGATACAGTTGCACTGTTGCACACTGCACAAGTCCAGGGGGTCCTGTTCTCCAAGGGTATCATGTGAACAGCGGGTCCCAGAGTTCTGTCGTGCACACCCGTCACCTTTATGTGCAGAAATGCTGGTGGGGCAGGGGTCCTCCATCCTCACCTGCAGGAGGTGGAGGAGCTTTATAGCACCCGCTGTCTACAGGACAGGAGTTCAAAGTGGCCTTTAAAGCAACTTCCAGACCAGCTTCAGTTTGTATTTTAAGCTTTGTCTTCACTTTCTTCCCCAACACAAACCTGCATGGTCCCCAAATCCTTACTTCTCTGTACCTTTTCATATGCTGTCCTTCTGCCCTCAGTGCCCCTTGTTCCCTCCCCAGCACGGGGCTGCTTCCTCTGGCTCATCACCCCTGCTCTGTGCATCAGCGAGTGTGTCCTCTGTGCCCCTTACTCTGTTCTCGGGTGTATGTATTACTGCACGTATCACACTGTGTCCGCTGTGACGTGTCTGTATTCTGCCCTCCCAGTTAGGCCACGGGTACTTAGGGGACCCGATATGCTTCCACCCCCACCATACACAAGCGTGAGTGTTTGAGAACTTAATACCTCTCCACTCTTAGCTCTCCTCTTTCACCCCTGATCCAGAGTCAGAAAACTGAATCTTGGGGAAATAAGACTGTCAAGAACAGTTCACTCCGTAAAAATGACCTATGCCATGAAACATTAAGTTCCTAATATGTGCCCATTCTGTGGATAGTTTTTAAAAGCAGAACCCTTTGTTTTTGCTGTCCTGAGTCTGGAAAGGCAAGACGGCGTGCTGTCCAGGAAAGCTGGCTGGCCGGTAACAGCACCCGTCAGTGAGCTCACCGATGCTTCTCCAGGAGCTCAGCATGTGATGGGCTCGTTGATGGTACAGGAGAAATAGGACCAAGGCTCCATGGCTCTTAGCATCCTGAGAAAGAGCGTGTACAGTGGGTCCCCAAAATATATGTTCACCCAGAACCTGTGAGTGTGACCTTATTTGGAAAATTAAGGATCTAAAGATGAGAGCTTCCTGGATTGACCAGGTGGGTTCTAACCCCAAGGACACAGGCTCAGAGACACAGAGGAGGCCATGTGACGACAGGGGCAGAGGTCTGCGTGATGCGTCATCTATATGCCGGGGATGCCAGGGCTTTCCCGCAGGAGTGGGACAGAGGCAGAGCACAGGGTTCCCTGGAGTCCTCAGAAGGGGCCAGCCCTGCTGACACCTTGATTTTGGATTTCTGTTCTCCAGATGTTTTACCATCAAGTTAGTGCTAATGTGTTGTACCAGCCCCAGGATAATAAGTCAGTGTGACTCTGTGACAGGCCCAGGGGGCCTGGAGACTGGGCTCTGAGCGCCTCCTGGCGGTGCCCTAACTCACTCTGACCTTGGTCTTAGGGTGTTTCCAAGCAGACACCTTCGGGCCTGTTCCCTGTTGTGTTTCGGTGTTATCAGCCCGGAGCCATCTAATTCTAGGCTGGCAGTGGGGACGGAGAATGACCCAGGTGCACCTTCCCGGAAGCCAGCTCTGTCTAATGCCCAGCTATGGTGGCTGTGACCGAGGCACCAGGCTGCGTCCATGCTGCCACCTCAGAGAGAAAGGAAATGCGAACTCCTCTTCCTTCCATTTTGGGTTGATTTCATTCTTGGTGTGTCTGCGCGGCTGTAACCCAAGTAATTGTTCCCCAGCTTTGGTTAGATGCTGCAGAGCCTCTGAGAGGTGAGATAGAAGTGGTTTCTCCCAATCTCTGGGCTTTTGTGTGACTGTTGGAAGCTCTGGGTGTCTGCTAAGGGTCCAAACTCTCTTTAGACTGTTCCAGTTTGACGTGAAGGCTTCTGAGTCCGGCCTCTGCAGTCCACAGCGCACGAGGAGGAAGCTGAGGCTGCCCCGTGCTTTGCCAAACACGGGAGTCTTTAGTAGCGGAGGGAACTTGAACCCTGCGTTCTGACGCTGGGCTCTTGTCCCACCACCTGCTTCACACCTTGCATGTTTTAAATGCAATGACTATGCGATGCTTTGGGATTAGCCCAGCTATTGTGGAGCTGGAGAAACACACACTGTATCTTTTCAACTTGCACAACGCTTTAGACCGTAGGCGAGCATTTGTTGCTGTGCACAAACTTGCAGCTCCCAAGAGGCCAGGCAACAGTGCTTGTGAACTGCGTCCCCTAGTGAGCTGATTTCGTGAGTGGGGGCCTCTGATGGAGGAGGCGCCAGCACAGGCTTCTCTCTGCGGCCTCCAGAGCCAGTGGGTCTTGATATATCACTCATTCCAGTTTTTGGAGATTGTTCAGGTTGTGTTTGTTAAGGATAGAGAGCATTTAATCACAATTGCTGGGGTAACTTTCTTTTCCTCTCTGCAGTGTACTGTCTTTTCTAATCCAGCATTTCGGGGTAGGACTGACTGGGGAGAAGGGTGATTGTGAAGAAATTCTGATTGTTTTAGAACAGGAAGCTGCAGTAGAAATCATGCTCTGGTTGGTAAGATTGCAGCAAATCCCAGGGAGGAAAGACCAGAGATGCAAAGTTCGAGGTGGGAGCACCAGGCCCTGTGGGTGTGGATGGTTTCTCCCGGGGGCGTGTGGGGGGCGGGAGCCAAAGCAATGGGAGATAGGATCTGGCCTTAAAGGGACTTGCAGTAATGAATGAGCGAGGACATAATTACAATTATAGTGCAAGTTAAAACGTGGTAAGTTTCATGGAAGAGATAAAAATAAAGTACAGTGGGAGCTTAATGGGGGGGTGATTGCTTCTGTGGGGAAGATCAGAAAGCCACTGTTGACAGGCATTCAGCCCTAGCTTTATTACTTACTTCCAGAAGCCAATAAATTTTATAATCTTAATTTTGTAGCTGTTTTCAAAGCATGGAGCCTATATATACACCACTTCCTCAGAGTTTAACTTAAAAAGTAGTCAGCAAATTATGCTTTAAAAACTTTGTTTTAAATGCATTTTTGCAGCCCACTGTGTACGTACTTCCTTTACCTCTCATTGATAGAACTCAGAAAAGTTTATACTTTCCGGTGCTTCGCAAGACAACTGGTGGGAAAAGACAGAAAAAATGTCAGCATTGGATTGGTATGATAAACTCCCTCTCTTTAATTGCTTGGCATTCAGAGCCACTGCTCACTGCCACAAAGGAAAATCCTTACACAGGTGATGCTAAGACTATGCAGTAAGAGGGGAAAGAAGGAGCGGAAAAGAAGAGAGAGAGGGAAGGAGGGAGGGAGAGGAAAAGAAAAAACCAAGCAAGCGCGCTAACAGCCATCTTAGAAATGAGATCATCTTTTCATCTGTGCAATTTAATGATTTCTTTCGTTTGAAGCAATGTAAAAGCAAGTAATTATTGTTATTCCTAATATCCTAATGCCAAATTGTAAACCAAGGGTACTGGAGAAATAAATGGGGTGCTGCACGTGACGAGCCCACGTGAGCTAGATGGCTGCTGATAAGATATATTAGTGCCATTAGATAATTTGATCAGGTAGCCAAGATACATGTCAGCAACTCTACTTGCATTTATGGTCTGTTTGCTTGGTGTGAATTCCTCACCCTGGAAAATAAAAGCAATTTGCAGAAACAGCATGTGGCTCAGTAGATTCACCCCGTGAACACCTCAGGCATTCTGGAAGGTTCTATTACAGGAGGTGAGTATCAGAGGTTTCCCCCTGCAGCCAATAAGGCTGCACCCCTGCCCCACAGCCCTGGAAATGCTAAGCAGGTAATTAACAAATCATAAGGCACAGGTGTGCCAGGTGACGTTTGGTAAATTGCTTTTGATCTAAATTGAGATGCTTTGGGGATTTAACTTCTTAGACAAAAAGGGCATAAATAAATAATCAGGATTTTAAGGTTGGAACTTGCAAGCCGGTTCTAAAATGCTTAATGCACTTGCAGAGGGCTGTGGGGAGAGCAGGACGCCAGCCCTCAGCACTGCTGTGTGTGCCGGCGTTTGCTCACCTAGGAGCTCAGAGCTCCAGCCTCGCGAAATGTCCGTCCTGGTGCGCTTGGGAGCGGGACGCTTTGGAGGCAGCTGGGTTGCTCTCAAACGTCTCCAGTTTCATTTCTCATCTCATAAGACAGACACAGCGAAGAGAAGTGAGCTCCTGAGTGGTTGTGCGAACTCCCCGGGTATGGCCGTTCCCAGGGGACGCTGTGTGCCTCCCGGACCCTGATGCACCACGCAGCTCAGTCGTGTTACCTGCGGGACCCACAGGGTCAGGAGTGACGTCACGCCTCAGCCTCTGGGTGGCTCCTTGCCAACCCCTCTCAATGTGCATCTACCAACAGGGGTGGCGTGGTGTGGGTGCTGGTCACTCTCTCTTTGGCCTTGCAGACCATTCGCTGGTGCCCTGGGCCCTGCCCTGGGGCCTGATGTCTGCGGCTCCGTCCCTGCCAGGCATGGCTGATGGTCATCCTCCTCCCAGGGCCAGCGCCTTGGCAATAACGTCGTCCCCTCGCCCCATACCCCTTGGCTGTGTAATGCACCCCCGTGTGAATCTGTGGGCACGTCACCTCCTGCTCTCAGATCCCATAGCCGTCTGTACTTGTGTGGAGACTCTGTTCACACCTAATTCTCAGGGGGGACCTTTTCTCCCCTGGTGCTGTGGCTGCTGCCATAGGCGAGCTTGTCATGGATGTCATGAGCCTCCTAGAGAAGCCCCAAGTCCCAGCTTCTATAACGATCTTCTCAGTACTTCTTAGAAAGCGCACAGCCTTTGGGAGGAGTTAACTTCGTGTGTCAGATAATATGAATTTGACATAATGCAGATGTATGACGTCACGATGAATTTTATTGGTTTGTTGGGTCACTTGTCCATTTAGCAGGAAGTTGAGCCATGCTAGGCACAGAGGATACGAAAGTATGAAGAGATGTGTTCTTGCCAGTAAGTGGACCTTAATCCAATACCCCACCAGACTGTAACCACAGTCTGTGTTACGTCTGCAAAGCGGAAGCATGGCCTTATGGGTTACAGAGAACACGCTTGTGTTGGGAGAAGTGTTGCGGAGGAAGGGGTGTTTCAGAGCAGGAATATGTGAGTGAACAGCAACCCGGGGAGAAGAAATGGTGTGTGCAAAGGCCCTGAGGTTACTGGAGACGGCTGTGCGGGAGGAAGGAGGCCAGCGTGTGGGGTGGTGGGGGCTCCTGCGGGTGCAGGTGAGGGGTGTCCATTGATTTGGAGGGGTGGAGAGCCATTGAGAGTTTTGGGCACAAGAGTGACCAGGTCGCATCTGTGATCACAAAACCACATCAGTGAGCATGGAGCACAGGGGCACAGGGCCATGCTGCGGCAGAGGGATCATGGGCAGGTGAGAGACGGAGGTGTCTGGGGTCGGGGTGGAGAAGTGGGCTGAAGAGAAGTGTGCGGCATATGGAAGCCTTTTCAGGAAAACCTGGCAGACCATGGGCAGCAGCTGGAATGTGGGTGAAGCAGAGGGGCGCAGCGAGGAGGCGGCCCTGGGTATGGCTGACAGGGACCCTGGGAGGAGCCCAGGTACAGCGAGTCCTGTGGTTCTGGAGTCTTCAGGGTGCCCCAGGGCAGTGGAGCAGGCCGCTGGGTGCCCAGGTCGGCACAGAGCGCAGAGCCCAGGAAGGAGAGGGAAGGAGGTCCTGGACGCGGCCAGCGACCTGGCACACACTCAGGAGTAAGAAACACGCTGTGTTGGGGGTCTGGACACGCCCTGCAGGGCAGTGTGGTCTGGCGAGGGCTCACGTGCTCTTGAGAGAGAGCAGGAAGAGGTGCCACTGGCAGCTGGGCTGGACCCAGAGGCAGGGCCGACAGGAAGTGAGGGGTGAGCACGCGAGGCCGCCAGCCCCAAGGCCACCGCGAGCCTGCCCCAGTATCTCCACTCCCCACACGTCCCACATGTCCGCACACAGCATTTCCACCTTTAAAATGCCACCGTCTATACGCCCACCATCCCTCAATAAAGCTGATTGCCACTGTAAATAGACATAAATGGGCACCTTCCACTAGGACCAGTGAAGCAGCTCAGGTCAGACATGTCACAGAACGAGGGGGACTCACGTTTCTGTCACGAAAGCGATTGTCTGGCACCTTCACCTGCAGAGGAGCTGGGGTGCTCGTCCTGCCGTCTGTCAGCCGTGGCTCCTCTCGGAATTTCACATTTCTCTGCTTCACCAGTTTCCTCTGAGTTTTGTCAGAGAGTCACTGCTTTATAGACCAACACTTGTAAAGCACCTTCCAGCAATTCTTTTCTTAATCTAAAAATAAAAGGCCAAAGTTTAGAGGTATCAAGCATTGGTTTGAGATCAGTAAGAATAGCTGTTCGGGAAGCACTGATTCAGGCAGGAGCCCAAATGGTGTTCCAATGAGGAGACAAAGGTGATGGATATTTATGAGAAGGGGAGGGGACAGTGACATCCACAGAAGGAAGGCGTCGCTATCGGTGTGGAAAGCTCTCACAGAGATGCGGATTCTAAGCAATGATTGACTTTTCAGTCCAGTTGGCATCGTACCTGATTTCTTGTTACCCTCGGGAACAGCTCTCTGGGACACAGAGTTGCTGTAGGGCCCCGTCCATGGTTATGTTGCCCTGTTTGAACTTTCCAGAGGTTTGCCACCTGCAAGGCGGTTCCTCTGGGGTGGAGCTCTGGCTCCATTTTAAACTGGCTCTGTTTGTTTTATGTTTTACGCCTTTAAAGTAGGAATCTTTTTGTAAGATGAATGATCCCCCATGTTGAACCCTTCCCTTCTTCCTATGATTTGTTTTATGGATGTTATATATTTATATTTTTATGTATTATTTCTGTTGTATACTCATGTACTACTTGTTATATATAGTGTTATACGTATTTTAAATCAAAGCCGGCACAGTTATGTTTTTATGGTTTTTCAAACAAATAATGAGGCCTAATACAATGAGCTGTGACAAAGCTGCCCTTTCACCTTAGAGCCTGACACCTTAGAAGGTGGCCGACAGGTATCTCATCGGCTCATTCAAATATTTAAAGGCCCCGCTAAGACTCAGGTGACCCGTGTGCTTCTTTAAGGGTAGGCGACCTTATGTTTTGTTTGAGACATCAGCGAGCTCACACTGGCTCCTGAAAGTATGATGTACGTACGTTTATATTTGCAGGTATTTTGTTCTAGGAACAAAATACATGTATGTACCTCAGAGGTACTAGGAGCCGTTGAATTGAACAGTGTTCATTTTCCTCTAACAGTGGTTAGAATACAGTGAACGCGATCCCGAGGGCGCTGAGCCTCGGCTGCCACACCGCAGTCCACGGTGGGGTTTGTTCTCCTTCCCCTTTCCTGCACTCACAGAGCAGAGCTCCTTTGTTTGATCATTACCTGGGCAAATTTGCTGTAAGATAAAAAATTATGCGTGCAGCTGACTCCCTGCCTTGTGCCGTTAGGAGAAGAGGTTCATTTTCATCTTCTGTTTCCCAAATGAAGCTTTAAATCTAATTAGATCTCGAAAGAAAACAACTGTGATACGGTTTCTGTACGTAAAGGATCTCTCATTATAATAATGTTCTTATTTGTTTATGTTGTGTGATTTACAGTCAGTGATGAAATGCTTGGTGGCCAGTAGGCCGTACACTTACGGGATCCTTTGCAGAGAGCACTTTGAGTAAGTTATAAGCCATCCTGGACACAGAAAAATTTAATTGTTGTAACATATAATAGTGTAACAGCACACCCCGCACCTAGCGTGGGCCTTTCACACAGCGGAGGTTCAATAAACATTCGCAGATACATGAACTCACGCCCATCCATCACCTGGGCCAGGATGGAGCCGCTCTGATTGAGGCTGAGCTTCTCCGTGTGGCCTGCACTGGGTGCCGGCCTTGCTGGTAACCGTCCTGGCTGGTAACCTGAGAAGGCGGGGTCCGCACACAGCTCTGCCTGCGGATGCACTGACGGGCGGGCGCGGGGCTGAGGACAGGCAGTCAGCTCGTGAGGCGTCCGTCTGAAGGAGTTTTCTACTTTCAGTGTGTCGCTTCATCTCTTTTCCATTGTCTTCTCCACCTGGTGAAACTGCAGGCTGTTGCCCCATGGACCCCTGTGCCCTGAGGGGCTTTGTATATGTCTGTCTCACTGAAGATCAAAAACTACAAGCCGGCCTGCTCTCAGGTCTTCCCCAGCTCCCTGCCTTCAGGGGGAGCAGTCAGTAGGGTAAAGGGCCAATGCAGCATGTGCCTCAGAGGACCTGGGGAAGACTTCCTTAAATTCAACACTTATTTTTATCTCCAAGGCAGAAATCATGAACTCCAGTGCGAGCTTAACTCGTTTTCACATCATGTAAGAAAAAGAAAGATGGCGTCGGCCAGCGCGGCGCCTTAAGGCCCAAGTCAGAAGGACAGAGTTTCAGGTTGTCCCCTGCTCCCTGGACACATGAAACAGTGCCATTCTCAACCGAGGACTCTGGGAGGATCAGAGGAACGAGGTTCTTACCTGCCCTTTCACGCCATTTGTCCACTTCCCCCCATTTCAGGGTGAATGAAACTTTGGGGCTATGGCGGTAGACAGAGGGTTCAACTGGGAATTAAGGGGCCTGGCTGTACCCCAGCTCTGCTGTAGTCAGCGGCCACCTTGAGTGACCCCCTTTCTCATCCTGCAGCCCTGTCTCTGCCATCCTCCCCTCTGTAACATCGTGGGAGGAGGTCGAAACCACTGTGGGCCGGTGGGACAAGGGAGGGCTCTTCCCCTCCAGGTGTCCCGAAGTCCTGCCTACAAAGCCTCCTTGATCTGAAGGAGAAGAGGACCCAGAGCGCAAGAGTTTTGTGGGGCTACAGTTGGACTTTTTTTTCTTCTGGAAGGCAGCAACCAGTCTGGGCAATTGCCTGTGAGCAGTAAAGGGGTTTGGGTAACTCAAGAAAAAAACAGAACAAGACAATGAAGTTAGGAGGGAACTAGAGAACTGAACGTGAGTGTTTCTTCCTTGTTTCAAAAATGAAATTTTCACAGGCATTGGCGATAAGCTTTGCATGACTCGTAGCTTTGTGACCTTGAGTAAATTAGATATTATCTTAGTCTCAGTTTTCTGGTCGATGAAAGGGGGTGAAAATTATCCATTGTTTCCTTAGCTCTTCCGTCCGAGGCGCGTTGCAGAGCTACCTCATGACGAACACGTGAGACGCGATCCCTGTGACTTCTTTTGTTGTAACGACGATCTAAAGGGATCATGTAAAGTCTCTTAATTAATTTCTCTCTTAAATGTTTTTATAAGGCAGTGACAGAGATGACTGAATTTTGTAGGTGATTATTATAAAATATCTTCTCAGCAAACACTTGTCACGCGTCGCTCTGTTTGGAATAGACTTAAGTGTCTCCTTCCATCTACCACCACTTCCTCACCTGGCCCTTCATCTTCAACTGGGTTTTCCGCTGAGATGTTTTCTTCAGCCCCTAAATGTGATTTTCAGTTTGGGCTGAGCTCTGATAGGCCACTGCTGCTGTTAACTAGGTACAAACCCAAGGTCATTGCAGATTAGGTGTGTGCCTGTGTGTGTGTGTGTGTGTGTGTGTGTGTGTGTGTGTGTGTGTGTGTGCACGTTCGGCTGTATACGAATGACAGTAAAAGCTGAAACCACTCTGCTTTCCACCCTCATGTCAGCCCTTTGCTCTCCCGTGTTTCTGTCTTGCCCATAGGCATCAGCATGGGTTTTCCCCTCTTCCCGGAAGACACCGCCCCTGAACTTCACATCATGAACTATTCCTCGTCTTGGATCTCACACACCAGCTCCTCACAAAGCCTTCGAGGTCCCCCCAAACCATCAGTGCACCTGACAATGTGAGGTTGTCTTCCAGCCAAACACTGTCTGACTCAGAATTTACCCTCCACCCCCTGTCACCATCCTGCTGATCAAGCTGGTCCACTGACCAGCTGTCCTGCCTGGGCCAGCAGCCAACCAGCTGCCGTGTGGCCGCACGCTGTTGCGTTCCCTTTTCGTGGGGCACGTGGTCATCAACCCGAGTTGAGCGCAGGTTTTTCAGGCTGTTGTCCACCCACCCCACGTCCCACTGACCACGTCTGCTGCTCTGTTTCCCATCCTGTAAGGCCCGTTCAGGTGCTGCCCCCGTGTGAGACCGTCCTGCGGCCCCACAAGTGGGCCCCATAGGCAGGTCTCTCTCCCTTCTGTGTTCACGTGTCACTTGGCTGTGCCTCTCAGGGACACACACTCTCTGCTTCTTATTCCAGGACAATGACTGGCTTGGGACAAGTGATGGTCTCATTCATCTTTGGGTGATGAACTTTGTCCCTAATTGGATTGTTGAATTCAATGGGTATTTTCCTGTTTATTTCTACCTAGTTATTCTTGGCACCACTGTGTTCTCTCCCTTGTTAGACTGTGTTTCTGTCACGTGTGGACCACTTACCTGCTTCCTCCATCACTTTGCACCCACGCCCACAGTGGTGAGTAGGGGCATGTGGAGTGATTTGAGATGCACTGGGCTGTCTGTCCTTCCTGCCAGCTGGTCCATGGCCAGGAGTCCCATAGGAGTCACCCTTTGGGTCCGAGTACCAAGCCTTTCAATTATCCCTGTTATCAGTCAGGCATTCCCTGAAGGGCGACGCGTTAACCCCGGTCCCCATCTTGGCAATTAACCCGGGCCATTGATCCGTTCACTAATAATCACCTCAGCGATCTGAGCACTTTCTCGGTGAGAGAGAGGTGCCTGGAGCAAGGAGCAATGTGAGTGATAGCACCGGCCTCTGGGAGCGCGGGACAGCATGCCATCCTGGCCAGGAAGGTCGCGTGGGAACTGGAAGGGGCTGGCAGAGAGCTGGCCCGCTGGCCTTAGCCGGCTCCCAGCTGGGAGATGGCTTGGGGCACTGTGTTTTATCACCTGGGAGTTTAATTAACATGCCATCTATCTCACTACAGATTCCTGCCAAAGAAGGGGGTGTCCAGGACACCTCTGGAGCACATGGCTTTGCCAGGCTCTAAGGCGCCACCTGGCATGGCCGTTGTCACCATCAGCCCTAATGTGCGCTGTAGGGGTGTCCGGGGGGATGGGGAGTTATGGGGCTGTGTGCCTGGGATTGGGCCACTGGGAGGAGAGGTCCATCCATCCGATGAGTGGTCTTGACCGGAGCCCCTGAGAGATGGCGGTGGGCCAGGCACATGCTGGGTTTGTACAAGGTGTTAAGATGCCACTGGAAGGAGTTGGTCATGACCCCAGCAAGTCGGGCAGGAAACAAAACGTGACTGAACGTGAGTCTGAGGCACGGGCGTCACAGAGGCTTGGCCTCCCCAGTGCGGCAGCAGCGCGCGGGGCTCCCCACCGGGCGGCTCAGACCTTCTGCAGGAGCTCAGCTTGCTCGGCCTGCTCCCTGCTCCCACCGCCGACCGCCTGCCCCTGAGGGCGGGACATGGTGTCCATCTGGTGCAGGTGCCCCTCCCCGGGAGCCCTGCCATCACCCGCCTGCCGTCCTCCCCACTCGGCCCCGTGGCTTTGCTGCTGTAAGGCACTGGTGTCGCTGGTGTCACAGAGACGTTCTCTCTCTCTCTCTCTCTCTCTCTCTCTCTCTCTCTCTCTCTCTGCAAATTTCCCTCTTTGTGGAAGCTTTGGAGTAGATTGAAAAGGCTCAGTCTCATAGTCCTCTCCCGCACCTGGGTCTCTGTCACCCGCAGCTCAGCCCGTCCTCTGTTCACATGGAGTTCTCAGGTGGCCCGCAGTGGCTCAGCCGGCCTCACTGCGCAGGCTCTGCACTAGCCGCTCAACCACACCGCCCAGGCCTTGTCCAGGGGCGTTGTCTCCACACTGGAGCAGCTTCTGTCTTCCAGCTCTTTCCTCAATGTTGGGGGTTCCCAGGCTGCTGTCCCAGGTTCTGCCAAGGCCATACCTTCAGGTTTGATGCCTTAATTGCTGCTAACTCCTGAATCATCACCTCTAGCTGGCCCTCTCTCTTAACCCAGACCAACCTGCCATCGGAATGGACCCTGCTCTTTGGATGTCCCAGAAGTGCCTCAGGGTCCCCATGTGTACGTGCTGTCCCGAATTCCACTCTGAAGTCCCCTAATGACTGGGGCCACTGTCTCCCCAGAGCCCCCAAGAGAGACTCCGGAGCCCCCCCAAACGAGCAGCCCCATTGCGCCACTGCCCTGTCTGAGTGAGGCCAGACTCCGTCCTGCGCTGCTCGGCCCCAGCCAGTCTCCGTGCTGATTTGCGTCCGCTTTCATCCCGACCCAGACTGCAGACCCCACGTAAACTTGACCCGAGTCCCTCTGTAAAACTCTGTGTGGGTTCCCATTGTCTTCAGTCTGGAACCCCAAATCCTGGATGTAACTTACGAGGCCCTTCATGATCTCGTTCTTGCTACTTCTCCACCCTAATTTCGTGTCCCCCCCACACTTTTCCCCGACCTCAGTGACCCCATCCACGCCCTCTATATTATAATCATACAAATATTATTTTCCTTTTTCTGATTCTTCGAGGTCTTCATGTGTTTCCCTTCTTTCTCCTCAGTTCTTCTGATTTCTTACCCAGTGTTTCAGGTCTTGGCCGGGGTGACTCTTTCTCAGTGACCCTTTCCCCCTCCTCATCATGATAAGGCACCTGGGAAGTGCTTTTATAGTGTCTGCTACTTTCCGTATCACAGATCTTGTCACACTGCATTTGAGTTGATCTGAAATCATCTGTAGCCGCATTACACTGTCGGCTTTCCGGAGATTTGGATCCCCAGGGCCTGGCCAGAGCCCAGCCATGGCAACTGGCACTAAATACTAGTGGAGTAAGTGAATGAGTACACGACGGATTGGGTGAGGCCCACTGCACTGGGGAGAGCAATCTGCTCCACTCGGTCTACTGCTCGAAATGTGGCTCTCACCCAAAACTTCCTCAAATCCCTCATTACTCTAGTTCCGTCTTAACGTTTGGAAGTCTCAGCTCACATAGGAGAAGGCGGGCCGTGGCAGACAAACGCTGGCAGTGTTATTTGTCAAGAAGACCTTTTAACAAACCTGATTTCACCACAGTCAACAAAAGCATTACCTCTGATCTCAGTCCATAAATCTCTTTGCAGGTTTCAAACTCACGCTCTGCTATAATCGACTAGTCTAAGTAGGAATAAAATATTAATGACTGTTATTTTTGCTGAGCGCCTTCCCCTGTGCCAAGAACTACGAACGCTATTTTCATGACCTTCTCACATAGTTCCCTCACATGGTGAGGCCACTCCAGGTCTCAGGTGAGACCCGAGGTCACACGGTTGGTGGTGGCCAGAGCCAGCATTCACACCGAGTCTCACCTCAGGCTGGCTCCTTAGCTCCCGTGCCTTCCGTCTAAGGGCCTAACCGGTGTTTCTCTTGCCCCGTGCGTCTCCACAGGTACTTCAGGGCAGGGGTTGTATCCTCTCCAAATCCGCTCTTCTCTGCTCTTCCTTTCAGTGGAAGTGTCTGGCAACTCACCCTTGTGATTCGCCTTTTCTGGTGAATTCCAGCTTGTCAGGACTTTAAATCCATGGCACCCAGACTTGGGCAGAATACTCCAGAATAGTCTGAGTGCTGTGAAGTTACTGGCATCGTATCAGAGGTGCAGTAACGAGAGTCGGTTCATCCACGACACATGGAGACGTGGGCAAAGAATTCCGTTGTCCTGAGGGTCACCTTCCCTTCCTGTGAGAGACTGTCTCAGGTCAGCGGTTGTAACAAAAGTACCACAGATGGGGCTGCTCACACAACAAGCATAATTCTCAGAGTCTGAGGCTAGAAATCCAAGATCAAGGTGCTGGCAGTGTCGGGGGCTGGGAGCTCACATCCTGGGTTGTAGATGCTACTTCTCACGACCTCACATGGCACGAGGGCGAGAGCTCTGTGGGTCTCTTCTCACAAGGGCACTGGTCCCATCATGAGGGCCCCACCCTCGTCCCACCTCCTCAGGTTTCACTGTATGAATTTGGAGCGGGGACACACACTCAGCCCATGGCAGTCAGCCCTGATGAAGAATGAAGAGATTCTCATGTGTCTCCGTCGCCCCTCTGGGCCCTGAGGCGTCTCCCTGGAGCCCGGTGCTCCTGAGGACACAGTTTGAAACCTTCTTACCCCCGACATAGCAGACTGAGCTTTGCGTGGCTAACGAGCTGTTTGTGAAGGGGCTGACCTCCGAGCTCATGGGGATGCTGCTTGGCCGCTAATTTGAAGGATTAAATTTTAGTCCAGGTTCATGAGCAAGGTCTGTGAGCTTCATCAGTGGGTAGTAGAATTGCTGTAGTTGTCATGGTTTTATTTCAGCTCAGTTTCTCGTGGGCACATCTGAGACCTGGCAGTGATGAAAATACATCCAACTCACACTGTGCAGGTGGCTGGGTATCAGATACTTGGTAACCTTCAAACTGCACGTAGTTTCCCGTTCATCAGAGTTACTAATGAGTAGCTGACTTTATTTTTGTCTCGCTGTGGCCTGTGCGTCTGGGAGATGTTAATATGCAGTCACGTGTTCAGGAGGCCTTCCTGAAGAGTCGTGAGCACCCCGATTTCCGAGGAGCCTCCTTGCTGGCCTTCCTGCTTTTGCTCCTAGTTCTCTCATCTATGCAGGAGTCTCATGGGCCACTTTAAAACGGGACTCAGGTCTTGTCATTCATGTGCTGAAATGACAGTAGGGTTTCCCATGGCATGAGAGCGAAGCCCCAGCCCGGCCAGTCGGTCAGGCCCGGCTCTGCCTCCTGCCGCCGTGCACACTCTGTGCAGTGCGTCCGATCCCTCTGTGCGGCCCGTGTGGCCTGTAAACCTGTGGTTTACCGGTTTCTCCCACCGTGGAAGAGCGCCTGCCGTAAAATCTGCTGTCATCCTGTGTCTCAGTTCACCTGCAGTGGTGCTGGCCGTGGGTGCAGTGGTGTCCGCCTGCGGGCTGCCGGAGCTCCCCCCGACCCCTGGACTTCACCCTCCTGCCCCCTCCACCCCCGCCCCAGACAACCCCACGCCCTCTCTGAGTCTCTGAATCTGACCTCTTTGGATTCCCCACAGACGTGAGGGCCTGCAGTATTTGTCTTTCTGTGAATGGCTCGCATAATGTCCTCTGGGTTCATCCATATTGTCACATGGTTGCAGAATTTCCTTCTTTTTATGGCGGAATAGTATTCCATTACATGTTTATACCACGTCTTCTTTACCCATTGGTCCCCGATGGACAGCTTGTTTCCACATCTTGGCTGCTGTGAATAACGCTGCAATGGACGCAGGGGTGCAGATACCTCTTTGAGACCCAGATTTCATTTCCTTTGGTTAGATACCCAGAGGTGGGATTGCTGGCTCATATGGTTGCTATACATTTAATTTTTTGAGGCTCCTCCACACTGTTTTCACAGCGGCTGCCCCAGCAGGGCAGGGGCGCTGCCTTTTCTCCACGTCCTCGCCAGCACTTGTCTCTGGTATTTGTGTTTGACCCTCAGGTACGCCTCACTGTTTCCTGCATATCTGTCCCCTGGGTCACTTCTGTCCCTTGTCTCGGCAAAGCCTATTGTCTTTCCTCCTTTGAGTCATTTTTCTGACACCTTTTCTATTGTGGCCTCCAGCCCTTCCCCTCACTCTGTTCATTCCTTTCTCCTAATTTATCAGCATCTGCGGAGTTTGCTTCCCTGAAATGGTCTTTTCTTTCGTATTTATGACGGCACCCCCAGAGAAGTAGTCCTACGCTGATTTTAAGAAGGGTCATGGTGAGTATTTGTTGGATGACGTAGTTAACCAAAGTGTTGCATTTCTAAGTTGAAATAGGTCACGTTGTTCGCTTTGTTGGCCTGTGAAAGCTGAGATCAAGGACTGGTAGAGTGTTCGCAGGGGCGTCTGATGACTTGCAATTCTTTTTAACAACAACAACAACGAAATCTGTATTGCCAGAGGTGGGACAAGGGGATATCGTCACAGTGCCTTAAGTAGTCCCAGCTTGAGCAGAAATCTGTCTTTACGATGGAGGCGGCCATTTGTATTAATGGAATCACAGGATCAGTGTATTAAACAAACTGCCATTCAGCTCCTGGGTGACACCACTGAGGCTCCTAGATCCAGGGGCTTGGAAAGCCAACCCCTCCCTGCGACGTAGGTACTGATAAGGGGACGGTGGGGTTTCCTCTGCAGCCGTCACTCTGTGACTGGCAGGGCTGCCTGATCTTCCGTTCTGTAGCTGCAATGACATTCTGGGTGAAGCCCCAATGTCTGGACGTCACCCTAAGTCAAGGGGCTTCTGCTGGGCAGGAGGACATTTAAGGAAAGATTATCGTTAGCTGCTAGCGGTTCACAGACGTCTCTCTCAGCCTCGGTGGAGTTTATAGCCAACAGACTTTTTTTTTTTTTTTTTTTTTGGTTCCTAACCAGTGGTTCTTAAAGTTTAATTCTCAACTGAATGAAACCACGTAGCTAACTCATCAATTTTGGGCCGGACCAGCTTAGGTTTAGGATAAACTGAAGTAGATTTTCACTGTGGCACTGCGCGTGCTTTAGATGGAAGAAGAGACACCGCAAGCGTTCAAGGTGTACTGGCTCAGTGTGGGGAACGGCATTCACAGGGACGGAAGGCGCCTGGTGGGCCGTCGGCTTCAGACATGTGTCCGTTATGGAGTCTTGGGTGTTGGCCCAGAAGGAGCATGGAGGTGGCATTGTAACGTTGGCACAGACTCACTTTCCAGAGACCTGGGTTCCACCAATGTTTGTTACACTGAACCCACCTCGTACAGTGTGCGTGATTCATTTCTCTGTCAACATATTGAGTATATATATGAAGCCTATATTCCCATCTATCTGCGGACATAAGGACTCCACTCATTCCAGGAGGATTTGAGACAGGTTACCACAAACAGAAAGACACCACCCATAGGCAGTAGTAGTGTAGATGCAGAAGTAGGAAACAGTGACACAGGAAAGAGCATAAATAGAACCAAAGCTCAGAGACACGGTATTTCAGCCTCGCATTTCACTCTGAGCTTCCTGGAACGCAACATAAACAGGCAGACGTGAGCAGCACAATTCTCATCACCAAAGGAAGAAACATTTCAGTTCTGGGGAAGAAGCAAACCTTTTTGGAGAACTGGAGACAAAAGTTGGACTTTCTGTCTCAGGCTCCGAGGGTCAGTATCCTCAGCCACATCAAGTACAGCATGAAATGTCTCAATTATTTATATCCTGGTTGGTTCCAGGAAGTCTTTGGAGTGACAGTTTTCATAAAATGACTTCTTGTTGGGACCCTTAATAAACATAGTGCTCCAGGAGCTGAGTCTGAGAGACACCAAGGGACAGGCCCCACCACCCCATCTTCTAGGGGCCACCCTTTGTCCGTGGCTAGTGTTCAGTGAGCTCTGAGAGGGGGCGTCCCCACCCCACCCAATCCATGTGACTCACAAAGTGGTTCTGGAAAAGACTTTAGAAATTTTAAAGTCCTAAAAATTATCCACTGTTATGACATAAAGAAAAGTATGAAACCCGTCTCATAACTTCTCTTAAAAATCCCTACTTTTGAGTTTTATGAAGAGAAATAGACATGTGTGCACTGTCGCTCCAGCCCCGACGCTGCCGAGAGAACCGTAGCTGGCACATCTCCCCCATTGCCCGCTGGTCCTGGGATTCCCTGTGCACCCATACTTCAGAATACAGAATTCCAGGGGATGGGATGGACAGTGTGTTTCCCCGATATTCCATTTATTGTCACTTACTACTTTTGAAGAGGAGAGAAAGTTTTATTTACAAACAAGATTTGTGGACCCGTGAGAAGTCCCCTCTAGAATTAAACTTCAGAGGGCAGGTTGTCTGTCTGTCTGGGCAGCTGTCCCTGGTCACAGAGCTGTGACTAGCTCAGAATAGGTAGAACTCAGTACACGTCCGTTGAACAAATGAGGGATGAAGTCTGTAGCAGACATAAATACCAGCGGGCTATGTGAGAGGAGATTGTCAAGGATGTATGACTATTGTTATTAGGAAACCAGACTCTCAAGGGCGAAAACAAAAGTACATGGGGAAGGGATTTCTTGCTTAAACCCTACCTGGGGATCCCCGGAAAGCTATTTACATACAATTACTAGATATGTGTGATTAATATTGTTATTTCCTAATTTTGCATGAATACCACTGTAAAATTTTAATGTCTCTGTAAACATAGAAGGAAGACTACCTTATAAGTATGGAAATCTAAAACTCATGCTTGTAAAGCTATTTAAATCCTTCAAGTGAATCTTTGGGTGACAGAAAACTGGCCATTTGCCTAATTTTTTTGTATCGATTTAAGTCTATGCCAGTGGACACAGCTGTGCCTGCTGTCTCTTCTTAACTTCCAAGCACCAGCATTTGGCAAGGACGATACATTGTTGCATAATAGAGATTGCTCTTCGCCTCTTTCAGGTTTAGCCTGAAGTCTTTTCAGCGGTTGCTTTTGAAACCTTTGTAGGGAGCCAAATGCTTTTTTGAGTTGCGTTTCTATCAAACTGCTTATGGAAAAACCCAAGGACGGGGAACTTTGTGTGTGTGTGTGTGTGTGTGTGTGTGTGTGTGATGTGTTCAGTATGTGTGTTGGTTTTGTGTGTGTGTGTTGGTTATGTATTGAGTGTGTGCTGGTTGTGGGTATGTTGGTTGTGTGTGTTGGGGGCATGTATGTTGGTTATGTGTTGAGTGCGTGTTAATTGTATGTGTATGCTGGTTGTGTGTGGAGTGTGTCTTTTGGGTATGTGTGTGTTGGTTATATGTTGGGTGTGTGTTGGTTGCGTGCATGTGCGTGCATGGGCGTGCATGTGCTGGTTGCGTGTTGAGGCCACTTTCACTCACAGAACTGTAGACTGCATGTGGAAGGAACAGCTGTGGCCTGGGGTTGGGAGGCCATGTTCCAGTTCCAGCTGTCGTCATCGAGCGAGTCCTCTTGACCTGCCAGTTCGTTTCCTGGGATCTCAGTTTCCTCGATGGCAAACTGGTCAAAGGTGGTGGTCACTCTAACAGCCTGTGCCGAGCTCAGTATTTCTCAAACAGCACTTTCCGAGGGATTAGTTGGTAATTTGGTAGAAAAAGGATCTAAGCATTCATGTGTTCAGGAGACATTGGTTAAACACAAGGAAATTGCAGGACCGCTCAGAAACTCTCAGGTTAGTACACATCCCGACTCTGGGAGGAAGACGAGTTCATGTTTCCCAACATACCTGTCCATGGGCCTCGTCTCCCAATACCGTGTCAGCATCTTACCAGACAGCACCGCTCTGTGGGACCCATGAATGGAAGTCACCACGTTTCTTTTGACGTTCTCACATGTCAAATGAGCTGTTCCTGGCTCATTGGGACCTACTTCTTCATGACCAAGGCTATGTTAGTGGTTTTCTCCCGCCCGGGACAGAGTATTTGGACAGAATCTACCTCCCCAGCGTAACGTGCTTGTTATGTAAGGCTGTGCGGCCTCTGTGAGTGAGTGCACGGTTGGCAGGAGGTGTCTGCTCTATTAAGAGTCACTCGTTTTGCCCCATTGTCTGCCTTCAGGGTTGTTGTGTTGGAAATCACACGGCCAAGTGGTCTTGAGTGTCCTGTTTCCTGAGGATGGGTTTACTTTTCAGAGATTCCAGACCACGTGGTGCGTACTGAGGAGGCACTTGATGTAACTGGGCGGGAGCAGAGCTGTGGGTGCTGCTCCCTGCAACCCAGGAGTTGAGCCTGGGGGCTCTGTGGGCCTCATTGAGGATTTAAAATTAGTAGGCAGGGCAAGTTCCGTTTGTCACACCCTTTGTGAGTGTGACCCTTCCACGTTGGGTGGGTGGTGACTGCACACAGCACATTAGAGGAAGCCCTTTAAGGCTGGTCATGGGGACTAGTGCTCTCGGATGCGGAGTGGAGGCTGGTTTCTTGTCCCTGAAGGTCTATCAGGGTCTGGGAGGTCCTGAAATAATCAGTGAACACACTCGGTGCCAGTGAACGTGGCTCTGCCTTTGGCTGCAGGGAGGGATGGCCTGAACGAAACTGTCCACCTGGCGCGGCCCTGTCACCTCCCACTTGCTATCTTGGCGCCGACAAGCTCCCTGTGAGCTTCAGAGGGCTGCTGTGTGGCGCGCCCTTTCTCTGCACCGTCCTCATGGGGCACCAAGCACACAGTAGGTGCTTCGTTGTGGGACCAGATGGATTCTTCTTTCAATAGTCCTAATGAGAGGTCATCGGATCACTCCTAGAGAAGTCTAGTGACAGAGAAATGGTCGCTATCCAGGCCAGTGTGTCTTCTGGTCGGGCAGTTCTGGGTCTGCACAGAGTTCTTACTGTAACTAAATGTGTCTCCCTGTAGGTCCTCGGTCAGAGCTTAGGCCCCACGGAGCACCCCATTTCCACGTGTCACTCCTTCACGTCAGAGATGTTAGTCATCATGCTTCCCCTGCTTTCTATTTAGTTTTTATTTCTCACAATATTAACATTTATAGCTTCTTCACCAGTTTTACCTTTTTCTTGAAGACTTTTTTTTCTTAGGTTAGTTTTAGGTCCACAGCAAAATTGAAAGGAAGGTAGACAGTTCCCGGGTACCCCTGCCCCCCCACGCAAACCGCCCCCACTGTCAACATCCCCCATCAGTGCGACACACCTGTTACAATTATGAAATGCCCAGTGTGTGCGGAGGGTATGGTGCGAACGGAGCAAAAAGGCTGCGCCCCAAGGATGAGGAATGTAACAGTCTGTCAGCTCATGGACCCTATTGAAATGCTCATTCAGAAACTTCTGAGTTACTCTTTTAAGCACGAACTGCTGTCCTCAGTTTCCCCAGGTTCTGCAGTGGAGCTTTGGAAGTAGAAGGTTTTTTATGTGCAGTTAGTTTTAGCTATTAGCTATTTTTCAGCCTGTGAAATATATTCTTTCTCCTCAGCTTTGTCACGTATGCACTTGAGGAACACACTTTCTAATAGTGTCCTCCAATTGTTGCTGACAGTGTTCGTCAGGCCGGGGTGACACGCAGGGCCCCGTGGCAGACCTCTGGAGACTGCCCTCCACAGGGATCTTCCCGTGACTCAGGCTGTTATTTATGTTCTGGAGGCGCTTCCTCCCAGGACTTCGGCTGAACACAGGAACTGATTTGAATGGTGACGTGCTGTAATTAGAAACCCAGTGGTTTGGGCAGATTGCTTTTTTGTTCATTTATTGTGATGAGCTTTGGGCTGATCAATGGTACTTTTATACATTTTCAAATAAATCGCCTACAGTTTGTTCAAGAAGGGAGGAATATTACGATCGTCAGTGACGGCCATGAAGGGAACGGCTTTAGTGTTCTCCCCACCCCCTTTTTCATATGGCCTGAAATTTGTGGGAAATCAGAAAGCCTTCAGTGGGCATGCCAAGAAACCAGAATTAGGTGTCAGAGGAGGGTTTTCTAATAAAAGATTAACTCTGAGGATCCATTTATTAATGGGAAACCAAATCACTGAGGTAACGTTTAGATACTTTCTAATTATAATTGAGCTGGGGAAACTGAAATCTTTGTGCAATGTGAAGAGAAATAATTTACACATCTTTCCAGCCTCAGAGCTAGATTACGGAATACCCCCAGTCAAGTTAGTAAGGAATTCAAAATACACCCCAATTAATTTCAGGGGTTGACGGGCTCTGTGAGGACCTGGACGTGCTGTCACTTTGGTTAGGTCCCTGTCCCCCGCCTTGGATGAGTAACATCTCAGCCAGCAAGGCTGGGGCACTTGGGAGGCTCCTGGATTCCTTAATGAAGAGTGTTCAGCGACGCTCTTACCTCTCCTCAGCCGTGTGTTTATAGAACGCAGATTGCATGGCCTCATTTTCTTAGCTGATTTTCAGGATGATGTGCGTGTGAGGCACAGAGGGTAGGAAGTAGAAAAATATTCACAAGCCTGGAGAAGCCCTGGGTAGGAGGGAGTCTTCCATTTTACTGAGGTGAAGAGGTTCTTTTACCCCTTGGCTTTAGTTGAGAATTAGAGCTGCACAGTTTGTCAAGAGGAGTGTTACTCTCCACTAGGGTAAGATCATGGTTATCAGAGATGACCTTTGAGCTTTATAACAAATACTAGTGTTGGAAAGTTACTTCCTCCGGACTGACGATGCTTTTCTACTGTTCATTTCCCTCACCAACACTTACAATCCCATGTTTATGTATGTGTTTACTTTGTATCATCTCCTCCCCATCAGACTAGGAATCTCTTGATTTCAGGGGTCATGTCTTGGTTTATACGTCAATGTGCACTTGGCTCCTAGCAGAGTGACTGACACATAGTAGGCACTTAACTTTAAATAAAAATTGGAATTACAGGATTTTTTTTTTTTTTTTTTGTGAAGATCTAAAATTTTAACTTCTTGTACTGCCTCCAGAATTATCCCAAGAAATCATCCCCATGCATCATATGGGTGGCTGGATTGGGTTATCTTCAGGGTCCCCATATTGGGTATTCTAAAACCAACATGAATTTAAGACTATGGACTTCCCATGTAGCTGGATCATCTCCTGAAAGTTGTGGAAATTACAGAAGAAGGAATCTTATCATTAAAAAGTTTATGGTCTAATTAAGGGGTCTAGATTGACTCATACACAACAATTAGCCCATTGTGGCCGTGAGCTAATTTAGACCATGAAGACAAAAGGACTTTAGGAGAAAGAAGAGATCATTGTGACTTGGAGCCTTGCTTTCAGGTTTTGGAGAAATGGTTGTGTATAAACTGGTCTAAATCAAGCCTATTCCTGGATGTGTTCCCCAAATCCACCTCTCTGGTCAGTTCTCTGTCTTCAGATGAGTTGTGTTGAAGGAACAGAGTGAGGTGCATATTGATCGTACTTGAGATGAACTTGGTCGAGAAGGGTGAGAACACGTAGAAAGTACGAATCAGAGCCATGAGCTCCATGTGTTCAGCTCGACAAACATCCCTGCTGGCAGTACCTGGTTCAATGTCTCACCTTGGTCTCCTCTTTCAAAGAAAAATAAAGGAGAATCACAGGAACAGACAATTTTTTGAACTTCAACTCTGTATTTTGGTCCTTCCTCTGAAAGCCTAGGACGATATGGCTTTAGTGACAGGTAGTGTCTCCTCAGTGTCCATGAGTACTTGGTACCATTTTAGTGACAAGCACTTTCCTTGTTCTGGGGGACACAAATAATACAGAATATTCAAAAGCTTGTTCTTGTATAGTTGAGTAGAGACATGAGAAGTGAAAAGAAGGCAACTATCAAAGACTAGTCAATTCATGGTTTATTAAGCCTCTACTATTCCGTTCTGGGCATCGTGATGTAACTGTCAGGAACAAAACGCCATCTCTGCTTTCTGCTGTCACGGGGTGAGCACTCTTGTTGAGGAGACAGCCAGTAAGCAGATCAGCACTTGCATTCATTCCTGCATACGTATGCTTTGTGTTTACTCACCAATTTGACCAACATTTATTGAGCACCTGTTAAGTACAGTATGGAGCTGGTTAACAGTGGGGACCCATTCTGAGAAACGCATCGTTAGGCGATTTCATCGTGCGAAAGTCCTGGAGTGCATCTACACAGATCTAGATGGTGTCGCCTAGTGCTGTAAGTGTACGTGCTGCACTTTTATACACGGCTGGCAACACCAGTGTCACCACACAAATGTGAGGAATGAGTTGTGCTTCAGTGTCACCAGGGCTATGATGTCACTGGGTGACAGGAATTTGTCAGCTCCATTATAGTCCTCTGGGACTATTGTTGTGCATGTAGTCCGTTGTTGACGGAAATAGTGGTATATGGTACATGGATGTTACAAAATGACGGCAGATTTCTTACCAGAAATAACAGAGACCAGAAGACAATAGGATGACATTTTGAAAGGGATGCAATAAAAAAAAAGTTTGTCAACCTAGAGTTCTAGATCCTTGAAACTGGTTTTCAGCATTGAAGGCAAAGAGATATTCCAGAGCTGTGCTGTCCAATCCAGTAGCCCCTGGTGATATTTATTGAGCACTTAAATATGACTAGTCTGAATGGAGATGTATGTGTAAAACACACACCGGATTTCAAAGACTTGGTGTGAATAAAATAGGGTAAACTACACCAGAATTAGTTTTATTATATTGATTGCATGTTGAAATGATAATATTTTAGATATGTTGGGTTAAATAAAATATGTTAATACAATTGTAAAAATGAATGTTTAACAAGTGCCAAGATAATTCACCTTCAGCAGACCCACACTATAAGAAATGCCACAGGAAGTTCTTCAGGTTAAAGAGAGATAACAGGTGGTAATTGAGAAGATTTAGTGAAGATGAGGGGACATGGCAAATATGGGGGTAAACACTATGTCAGCATTTTCCTTATCTAAGTGTTAAAGAAAACAGAAGACTTTTGTAAGCTACAAATTATAAAATACATGAACGTAATAGCACATAGCGGTTGGACTCTAGTGTTGTAAGATTCCTATATTTTACATGAAATAACACAATATTAAACATAAATAAATTGCAATAAATTATAGACACACACTGCAATCCCTAGAGCAACCACTAAAATCTTTAAAGAATATAGCTAAGAAGTCAATACAGGGATTAAAACAGAATGCCAAAAAAATCTTCGATTAACTTTAAAGAAGGCAAGAAAGGAGAAAGTGAGAAACAAAAGCAGATGAGAGAAAAAGAAAACAAATAGTAAGACGGTAGACCTAAGTTCAACCTTATTAATAACTGGAAGAAGTATAAATGGACTAGAACACCAATTAAAAGACAGAGACTGTCAGACTAGATGAAAAAGCAAGATAAACTATATGTTGTATTAAGAGTTGCACTTTAAATTCAATCACACAAATAGGCTGAAAGTCATATATATATATATATATATATATATATATATATATATATAAATAATATGTGTATATATAATATATATAATATGTGTATATATGCATGTATATATGTGTATATGAGTATGGTATAGTATAATTTTAGCACTGATATAGAAGCACAGGAATATAGACTAGCCAAAAATATGCACATATATGCTGCAAACAGTAATCATTAAAGTCTGGAGTAGCTAGAGTAACAGTAGACAAGCTAGACTTGGAGGCAAAGCATATTACCAAGGATAAAGAAGAACATTTCATGAATATGAAAGCTACATCAGCAAGACATAGTAATTAAAATTTCGTACAAGCTTAGTAACAGAGGTTCAAGAATCATGCGCCAATAAATGAGAAGAGAGATAAATGCACTATTGTAGTAAAACTCCGTTCTTAATAATCTATAAAAAACTAGACAAAAAAAATCAGTAAAGATATAGACCTAACATAAATATGATTATAAATTTATATATTTATAAACCTATACTTTTAAATTATAAATCTAAATTATAGGATCTAAATGATATAATTGACATTTATGGAAACTCCACCCAACACTGCAGAATCCACACTATTTTCAAGTGTACATGGAATGCTTATCACGATAATTCATATTCGGGGCCATAATACAACACTTACTCAATTTCAAAAGATTGAAATATTACAGTGTGTCATATGGCCACAATGGAATTGCATTTGAAATCAATAAGAATAAGAGCTCTAGAAAAGCCCCAAATATTTTTATGCTAAATGATGAACTTTAAAAAACCCCATACATCAAAGAAGAAATCACAATGGAAAAGAAAAATAATTCAAACTGAATGAAAATGAAAATACTACATATCAAATTTTATCGAATGCAGTCAGAGTAGTGCTTACAGGGAAATTTATAACCCAAAAACGCTTATTTTAGAAAGGAAGTGATTTAAATCAATGATCGAATTTTCCACTTTAAGAAACTAGAAAAAAGTGAGCACATTAAACCCAAAGTAACTGGAAGGAAGGAAATGATAGAGATAAGAACAGAAATAAATGAAACAGAAACAGACAAAAACAACTGAGAATATAATAATGCCCATCTGGGTCTTTTGAAAATATTAATAAAATTCATGAACCCCTCACAAGAATAATTCAGAAAAAAGAGAACATAAATTAATAATATCAGTAATGAAAGACGAGACATCAGTCAGATCCTATAGGCATCAAAAGTCTAATAAGGCAACATTATAAACAATTTTATGTCAATAAAGTTGGTAAATTTATTGACAATTTGTCAACAAATGACATTGAAATGGACAAATTTCTAAAAATACACAATTCATCAACA
Source organism: Rhinolophus sinicus (assembly GCF_036562045.2). Taxonomy (NCBI): domain Eukaryota; kingdom Metazoa; phylum Chordata; class Mammalia; order Chiroptera; family Rhinolophidae; genus Rhinolophus; species Rhinolophus sinicus. Next base: position 51,336,491 of record NC_133760.1, read on the forward strand.
AAAGAACCCTCATACACTGCTGATGGGAATGTAAATTGGTGCAGCCAGTATGGAAAATAGTATGGAGGTTCCTCAAAAAATTAAGAATAGAATTACCATTCAACCCAGCAATTCCACTTCTGGGTATCTACCCCCAAAAATCTGAAAACATTTATCTGTAAAGGTGTATGTACTCCACTGTTCACTGCAGCATTATTTACAGTGGCCAAGACATGGAAACAACCAAAGTGTCCTTTGATAGATGATTGGATAAAGAAGATGTGGTATATGTACACAATGGAATACTATTCAGCCATAAGAAAAAATGAAATACTGCCATTTGTGACAACATGGATGGATCTTGAGATTTTCATGCTAAGTGAAATAAGTCAGAAAGTCAAGACCCGAACAAAAATTGAACAATTTCACTCATCTGTGGGATATAAAACTGAAAGCAGCAAACGAACAAGACAAACAAAACTCATAGACACTGATAACAGTTTAGTGGTTACCAGAGGATAAGGGGTAAGGGGGAGGTAGAAGAGGGTAAAGGGGGTCAAATATATGGTGATGGAAGGAGAACTGACTCTGGTGGTGAACACACAATGCAATATTACTGGTGATGTATTATAGGAATGTACAATTGAAACCTATAGAATGTTATTAAGCAATGTCACCCCAATAAATTTAATTTAAAAAAGAATCAGAAGTATACAAAAGTGACAGAGGACACAGTGCCATAGTGAGGCATGAACAGTTTGGAGGCTCTAGTTTGAATGTTTCTCTGGGCTTTTCTGGAGGATGCAAAGCTGTGCTGGAAATCTCATAAGAATAGATTTTTCTGTGATGTGTCTTTACTTTCTGCTGCCAACTGGATTGGAAATATCACAAATAAAAGTGTTTCTTGCAGTAAAAAAAAAAAAATTATACAAGATGAAAGGAAAAATCCGAATAGGTTTATGTCAAAGACTTTAAACTTTCTATCAAAATAATTTTCTACAAAGAGAAATCTAGGCCCAGATGGTTTCATTTGGTGAATTCTTTCAAACATCTAAGGAAGAAATATTACCAATCCTACAATAGTCTTTTAGAAAATAGAGAAAGAAAAATTTCCAACTCATTTTATGAGGGCAGCATAATTGTAACACCAAAACCAGACAAAGGAGTCAACAGAAAAAGAAACTTATAGACCACTATCCCTTTAACGTAGATGCTGAAATCTTTAACACAGTGTTGTCACGTTGAATCCAATGATACATAATTAGGACATATCACAACCACGGGGACTTGATCCTATGAATGTAAAGTTGGTTTACTATTCTAAAATCAGTATAATCCACGTAGTAACTGAATAAAGAAGAAAGTGATATATTCATCTGAATAGATGCATAAAAAGCATTTGACAAAAATTAAAACAAAATTTGACGAAAATTAAGCATTGAAGAAAAATAACTTTTCTCAGGAAACCAGTGATAAAAAGGAACTTCTTAGTCTGATAAAGGGCATCTACGGAAACTTTCATGTGACATAATACTTAATGTTGAAAGACTGGAGGCTTTCCTTCTACTATGGGGAACAGTGCAAGGATACGTATCGTCGCATCTATTGAATACATACCGGAGGTCCTAACCAGTGTAGAAAGACATGAAACAGAAATCAAAAGCATACAGGTTAGAAATGAAGAAGCTAAACTGTCCCACTCATAGAAAACATGATTGTTTACACAGAAAATTCTAAATTATTGACAACAAGAACATCTTATTAAGGCAAATATGTGCATTTAACAAATCTCTGATAAAGTTCAATATTCAAAAATAAAAATTGAGTTTCTACATACTAGTAATAACAATTGAAAAATAAAATTACAAGTTCATGTGAAATAGCATCAAAAAACATAAAATACTTAGAAATAAAGTTAACAAAAGACATGCAGCACATGTACACTGCAAACTATACAACTTTGCTGAGAGAAAACGAGAGATAGCTAAGTAGATGAAGAGCTGTCTGTCATGTCCATGAGGGTCGGAAGGCTCCATATTGTTAAAATCTCAGTCATCTCTAATTGGATCTGTATTTTCTACATGATGCCAAACTGAATCTCATGAAAGATTTAAAAGTAGTTGATTCTAACATTGATATGGAAGCACAAGGAATACAGACCAGAAAAAAACTGAGAGAGCTTATGACGCTTGACTGCTTGACTTATTAGAAAACATAGTAATCAAACTGTGTGGCTGCAGCTTAAGAATGTGTATGTAGAACCATGGGACAGAGTAGTGGTTCTGCAGCCCAGACTTACATGCTCAGTTGATTTTTAACCAAGGCATCTGAGAAGTTCAGTGGGAAAAGTAAGTCTTTTCAACAAATATTAGTGGAATAACTTGATACCCATATAGAAAAAAAAGAAACTTGGCCTACGTCACGTCATAAACAAAAATGAATTTGAGATGGCTCATAGACATAAAAGTATGAAGTGTTGAAAAGAAAACGTTGGAGAACATCTCTAAAAACAGGAGTAAGGTTTCTTGGACAGGATATGGAAAACAATATTCACAAGAGAAAATTTTGATTAGACTTAATAAAAGAAAAGCGCTTTCTGCTCATTAAAAATACAGTTAAAAAAAGAGAACAAACCCAAACTGGGAGAAAATATTCCCAATTCATGTAGGTGACAAAGGACTTGTATCATGACTCTGATTCCTGTACTCAGTAACTAAAAGGCAACAATGTAAAAAATGGGCAAATGCCTTGAACAGTCACTTCACCAAGGACGATATGCCCGTGGGCAAATGAGCACATGGGGAAGTACTCAACCTCAGCCATCGGGAAGACGCACATCACTGCCACCACAGCCACCATGGTGCAGCAGGTACACTCACCGGGACGACGGAAGCTTAGGGAAGGAAGCCCTGCACAGCATGGGGGCTGGGGAAGAGAACCTCATGTGCAGGCCACGCAGACCCTGAGCTGCCGGCAAAGCTCGGGCACATACATTTTCTACTCCACTTCCAGGATAGGTCCAGCTCATCGAGAAGCACGTTCAGTGATGATGTGGCTCAAGAAAATGCAGGACTCAAAGAGGAGGGTAGCAGTGCATGCCCGTGGGCTTCCTGGAGACGGGCATTTTAGGAATTCCTTCCCACTACCTCCACCTCCATCCACAAGAGAAGAAGGAACGAGCTGAAGGGTGTTGATCAGCGCGCAGTGTCTGCCCAGATGAGCCCAGCAGTGGCCGGAGAAGCAAGCCCCAGGGCCACCGGGCGTCTTTCCTTCCTGTCGCCATCAGGTCACAGGAACCCTGGGCTCCTTAGAAATACCGTGCATTACTCTTCTCTTTGCCACACAAATTAATACTTTAATATATTGATAGTTACTGTGCAGCTCACAGCACTCACCGGAAACCTGTCTCACTTGGCGGTTTGTTCTGACCACTGTCCCATTTTCCCCAGTGGGAGAACAGGGGCCTATGTTTAGTTCGCACTCCATAGCAGCTGGCGCAATGCCACACAAACACATGCCAATACAGATTAACGGACTGAAGTGACACAAGGCAATGTGTCAGTTCGTTTAGCTGAGATTCGCTCCGCTCTCCCCCTTGGCACCTGCCGCTTCTTGGAGGTGAACTGTGACCCGTGGACGATGCGTGGTTTGTATTTCTTTCACACATTTAATGAAAGAATAATACTCATTGTTAATGGTGTCAACGTGAAATGTGTCCCTTCTCAATTTGATTAGGTAGCTGATTTATTTTAATATTTCCAAGTCCCTTATGTTCAAAATACGTCTCTAAACCAAACTGTGCTGCAGGATTACTTTGAGAGTTGCATTATTTGAAATGGAAGAGGCCATTTTCGTGAAATGTTTTGTGTGTAAGTTCTCTGTGCCTGGGAGCTCAGTGTGTCACCCTTCTGTTGGAAAGAAGACCCTAACACCCGCCAAATGTCCTCGTTCCCATTTGAAAGTCAAGGCCACTTCAGGGAGGCATCGCTGTGATCCAGAGACCCAATGAGCCGGACTGGGTTCCGGGTGCAATTAGGAGACACCTAGTTCGCTCGTAACTCATTCTTGATGCCGCCGTCTGTCCCTCGCCCGTCTCACAGGGCAAGGACAAGGGGGGCGCCGCCTGCTCACAGCTCGCGGCTCCTGCCTGGAGTGAGGTGCACACGCACGGCCAACCAGCTGGGAAACTCACCAGCAAGCCGGCCCCTCGCAGTGTCCCGTTCCACAGACGTGCGTGGAAAACCTTCCAACGTGGGTCACTTATCCCACAGTGCATATCCTCACTGGCGCCAAGCAGGCTGAAACGGGCCATGTTGCCCCTTTTAGGTCACAAAGCTTCAGAAAAGGAGACAAGAAATGTGAAATTTTTCCCTAGAATAAAAATTGTGCCTTTAAAAATGTATTTGCAGCTGTGCCCAAATGATAGAGTTCTCACATAAACCTGGGATTAGTCAACACTGTGTACCCTATAAAGAGCCAGACAAGTCCTGGCTGGTCACCCGCTTGGCACTGGATTCATCAAAGCCCCATCACCCCATCGCCAACCACGAGCGTCGCTCTGTGTGCACATAGGAGCCTCTGCGTGGTTTTCCACCTGTTAAAAGGAAGGATTCTTGCGATCTTATACTATGTACAACTTGTTTATGCTGCAAACAGAGAGGTGCCCTTTGGTCTCCTAACAGCTTTGATGTCGCGATAGGAAGCTTTTAGTGCCACCCCCTGCCTGACATGCACCCAAGATATCTGCTTCTCCAGTCTGTGTGCCCAGTGGAAACACGCGGGACCCAGTTACGAGGGACTTCTGCTTTCAGTGCTTTTATGAGGAATTTGTTCATTTCTAAACTAATAGGAAGTGGGAGGCATTTGTGGACCCCTTTTGCTAAGGCTTAGAGTTACACCTTGGGCCTCGAGGTGAGGGAAGCCTGCAGAGCCGGCCCAGAGTGTGCGCCCCGCAGCACGTGGGAACAGCAGGCCGTGCCCCGGTGTGGAGGAAGTGCCACCAATATCCCTCCGCGAGATGACGTCCCCTTTGCACAGAGAAACGTGACTTTCCTTCCCTCAAGACGACTAGTTGTCATTTTAATAAATATTAGGTTGGTGCAAAAGTAATTGCGGTTTAAAAGGTTAAACAAACTGCAAAAACTGCAGTTACTTTTGCACCAACCTAATACTCACTCAAGAAGCATAGCTTTTCTCTCCATCACAGTCCTGGGTTTGAACTCTGGTCATAATCTCCCTAAATTTCCTAAGTGTGGCGGCCTGGGCCCCGCCCTGCCCATTTAATTTGGAAACAATCTCAGGCCTTTGAAATGCTCCTGGATCACCCTAACGGGTGCCCAGGAGGAGAAGCACAGATCACTGAGTCATGTTGTGTTTTAATGCTATTTTATTAATTTAAAAATATGCTCATTATTCAAGTACTTCTGAGCACATTTACATAAAGAAACCTAAACGCCCCAAGATAGAAAAATCGGAAACAATACAGTAGTTGATAGGTTCTTTTTCCATCACTAGAGACTCTTTGAATAAATACATTTATAGTTGCATAAAAGCTGCATAAATATACTAAATTTTAGTTTTAACTACTTGAATACCAACTATTTCAAATGGCTGGTAACATGTATGACCAAAAGCAGGATTTTAAAGAGTGAATATTACAAGACAGACAAAATTCTGAGAATGAGGAAACGTCTAACATTCAAATGGCCTGGCAATGTTCTCTCAGACTTTCTTCTCATTCGTCTTAAAATCTAGAAATAATGTTCCTTTAACTATGCTAAGTTCAGAATTAACATAGCCAGGAGTTTCGTGTAACTGGAGTGTCAGTTCCTGAAAATTATGCCACTACATTCAAGATGGGAGTTTCATGGATGTTTCTGGAGTTGGCTGGGGGTTAAATCTCTCTCTTAAACCAGCCATATTTGTGGGGCTACAGATTTTCTCTCCTCATCAGGGCCCTGCCTGCACTGCGTGAGCTCTAAGATGAGTCTTCTTTTAGGTCATTTCCCAATGAGGCAATTACATCATGTTTGGTATAATTTTAGTGCTAAGTGTCTCCTATTATGTTCTCATTCTATAAAGGCTGGTCTTTGCATATATATCTTCTTTCTTACTGACCAGAATGTTTAATTAACGAGAACAGCCCGTCTCACCATCGTGCTGCATAATGACAGCTACTGTACAGCTATTTTTGGTAGGCTGAGCCGGGGGAGGCTGTTCACAGCGCTGAGTACCTGACGCTGCTGATTGTGGAGACGAGTTACGCACAATACCCCATCAGCCGTGATGGGGAGCAGACAAGCTAATTGGCCCACTTGAAGGCTACAGCTCCCCAACGAGGGCTGTCTTTCATGGCTCAAGTTCCATTAATCAACAAATCCTCGTTGAGCTCCTGCTGTGTGTCTGGCATGCTGGGGAGATGACAGGGTGCGGGCCTGAATCAGGGCCCACGTCCCCGGCCTCTTTTGATTCCATCGAGAACAAGACAGCACATATGACACTTCTAGTAAAACATCTTGTATTGATGAAAAGGATCCCATTATATGCTCAGGAAAGAAGGTGCTCGCTCGCACAGGATGGGCAAAGGAATAAAAGAACATGGAGTAAGACGCAGTTGTCTGCCCTGCACAGGGGTTCGCAGAACACAGCCTACTCAGAGCGGTATTAGCATCAGGACAGGGTGTGTCCTCATGGACGTCGTCGGGATGTCCTGCTCGCAGACAGCAGTGGGTGCCCAGACGCATTCATCCTGGAAGGAAGTCGTCCTCCACCCTGGGGTTTGGGCTTTTGTTCTGGTTTTGTCTGTGCTTTCCATTTGTCCTGTGGATTTGCTACAGGAATACGGATTGGATGCAGGTAGGAAAATAGAGGTTGGATCGCAGTCAGGACACCAACGTCAGGGTCGGAAGCACAACTTGCAGGTACAAGCAGCTTGCATCACACGAGGCTCCACACCTTAGCACACGGACCCCCAGGCAGACCGTCATGCCCAGGTGTGCCAGTGCTTTACAGTTTTGTTCACCAAGAGGTCCCAGGCTCACAGCAAAACCATATCCTTTATTCCACTTGCCCTGTCCCCACCTGAAGGGAGCCTGTGTCCCTGAGGCTGGTGGGCAGTGTCTGCACAGAGAGGTGTGGGGGGAGAGGCGATGGAGGCTGCCTGTGCCCCCCCCCCCAGCAGGGAGGGCTCATCGCACCCTTTCGGGAGCCAGATGCTCTGTGAAGCCGGAGGCTCGTCTAGACCTCAAAGGAGGGACCGTGGAGGGCGAGGAGGTGGCGGGTGTGCCATTGGGACAGCGGCTGAAGCACTGATTTGGCCAATGCTGTTTGTGAAAACAATCCTCTTCCATGTGCACGTATGTGACTTACAGGCCCATTCACATTTGTAGCCACAAGCCACCCACAGTTGTAGTGGTGGCATGTGTCAGCTTTGCTCTATCCCCCTCTGGGCGTGCGGCTGGGCCTGGAGCAAGCAGGGTGGGAGTGGGCTGTGCCCCAACCAATATCTGGTGCTGGATTGTATCTGACACTGACTTTGAACTAAAGCAGTAAGAGTCGAACTAAATATAATGGCAGGTTTTAAAAAGATCAGAATAAAGGTAACATGAGGCAGAAACTATTTCAAATAACACCTGATAGTCCACACAGGAACTTTCATTGGAAGGAAACTGTTCTGCCAAAAAGTGATTAGTTCACTCCAAGATGGTCTCTTATTTTTAAATTCAGCATCACAATGCAATAAGTCACTCCTTCTTTTGTTTCATCCCCACTTATCTGTCCCCCTTGGGCTCATTCCACATACTTTTGATTTGATTTACAAATTTGCTACTGGATTTTAGAGGCATTAGGGAATCTACGCTGCTGCCAAAATGCCCATCACGAGTTTCTATGTTCAGCTTTTTTGGTGTCACATCAACTGTGCCCTGTCATCTTATATTCCTGTGGGGACACCACCTGAGTGTTCATTAACATCATTGCAGGGCTTACACTGCAGCAGGAGGGATTTGAGTTAGACCGACGCAGTACAGGCCGTCTTTCTACCGTGGATGCTCTGCGTCCCTAAGACTGTGTCACCATGCAGGGTGGTCCAGAGTGAGATAAGCCTGTTCTCACAGACAGTTCAGAACGTTGCATGTGATTTTGTGTGTCACTTGTCTGGAGGCAAGCTCTGTGTCACACAGAGAAGCCATCAGATAACCATGAGAGAAGACCTCCAAGGCGGGACTGGGCGGAAAGTAAAAGTGCGACAGAAAGGAGGCTTTGCTTGGGAGTTGACTGGAAATGGCATTAAATATGTCATGGGGGGAGGGCGGGGGGAGGGCTGACTTCCATAACGCAGACGACTTGCAGAGTGTTTGTTAATTAGATGTATCGTAAGCATCTTCTGCCTCCCTGGCTGGGTTTGGGGGGAGGGGCGCCGGTGGCGAACACGTTGGAGCGCCATCTGATTGCCACGCTCATTCTGTCCCCACAGGTGATTAAGGATCGATGGGATGTCACTCTGTGCCCAGCACTGTCCTAGCCGATCTGTAAACACAGGCTCACAGAGCTGTTGGTTCCCCCATCAGACCCTTTGTTGAGTGGCCTCTTTGGTTTCTCCTCTGCTCCTCCAGAACGGGGTGTGAGCAGCACACTAACTGTCCACCTCCATGTGTCCACCGCCGGCTCCGTCCCAGAATCCCGCTGAGGGCCCTGTGCTTCCTGCTCGTGCTCAGCCGCCCCCTCAGTGCTGGCGGGGGGTGGTGGTCCTTGTGTGGGTTTTACATCCTTATTACTAACTGTGTGCTGCTTAGCAATCATCCAGACAGGGTCTAATTTTCATTCAGAAGATAACTTCTGACTCCTGACTCTTTAGCAGCATGTTTGTATTCAACAAAGTGACAGCAGATTTAGGGGTCTGTTTCTAGCTGCCTTTTCTGTTCTAATCTTTAATTTGCTTATCACTCCACCAATACCACATCATAACTACTGTAACTTTAAAAGGCCTTAAGATTTAGTAGATCATGTCTCCTGCCTTGTTCTTGTTCAGTGTCTTAGCTACTCCTTGCTCTTTGAATTTTCACAAAATTTTAGAATCAGCTTGCCAAGTTTCTAAAAGACAGTCTCTTGGGTTTTGATTCGGATTGTGTTTAATACATAGGTCAATTTGGGTGAATCACCGTCTTTACCATATGCAGGTTTCCAATGCACAAATACTTTATATACTTCCTCCAGTTGTTCAGTTCTTTAATTTATAATAACATTTTATGTTTCTCTGCAGATTCATTTATAGTTATAGATATTATTTGATGCTGTTTCGAAATGGCGTTTGTTTATTTACACTCTCCTAAAGAAGAGCCTGAGGGAAGACTGTGGGAGGAGGTAGTTTACTTAGAAGGTGACCCTGAGACTCAGAGCCAGAGTGCTCAGGGAAGAGGGGGAAGCCAATGAAGCAGGAGCTATTCGACGAGTAGCCTGTGGACACTTGGGGCTCAACCTGGAAGAACGGAGACTGGATCCTGGCTTTTCCCCCCAGGACAGGTGGGGCCGTTTGCCAACAGTCGCAGTCTGTGAGTGGTGGGGGGCTGCCTCCGGGGCCATCACTGTCCCTGCACGTCTGCGTGTCTCTGTGCTCAGGCTGGGAGGACTTCTGCGGCTTGGGCCCACCCCTGAGCAGGAACGCAGACCCCACAGTGCGAGCTTGCTGTGGACGCGGTGATTCGTGTGGAACTGTCCACCGCAGCTGTGCTGAAACTACGGTACCGACCGGAGGTAGCACGGGGCACTGCAAGCGTTTCCTGCATTATCTTTTTCTAAAATTATTATGTCCGTTCATTGTCCGTGAAAAATAGCCAATCGATTTTTATATATTGACCACAATCTAGTAACCCTCCTGAATCCACTTACTCTAATAACTTATCTGCAGGTTCTCTTGGATGTTATACTCACAACTTTGCCTCATCTGTGAGTAATGACGGTTTTGTTTCCTCTGCGCTGATTCTTATGACTTTCATTGCATTTTCTTGTCTTATTGAAGGATCTAGACCTCGAGTGCAGTGTGGAACAGAAGTGGGGAAGATAGGCGGTCTTTCCCATCGCACAGAGAAAACTTCGATGTCACAATAAGAGTGCTTGAGGGATGCGGCGTTCACGCTGAGAGCGTCCCCTTCCACTCAGAGTTTTGTAGAAGTTTCTGATCATAAGTGGGTGTTGAATTTTACCATTTTTTAACTCTATGGAGATGCTTTTTTCCCTATTTTCTTGTGGTGAATTCCTTTGCAACCCACTACTGTTCAGTTATTATCCAAAGCTCATTTGCAAGAAATGACATGGATGGAGAAACCTCCGGAAGATTTTTAGTTCATCCATTCACTACACTAAAGAATGATAAGAACAGTTGTTCTAGTGCAGAGCTTCTTAATTTCATTGTTATTTTTTATAGGTTACCCACAGACCTCCGGTGACGCCTCTGGCCCCTGTCAGAATAAGGTTTCTCAATGCATAAAAGAAAACATGTAGGATTTCAAGTGAAACATATCTGTTTCAAAAGAGGCACTGTATTTTGTTTGCCTCAGTTGTGCCGTTTGCTTTGACACCGTGAATCATAAGCATTGCTGCCTTTTCACTCTGATTGCCACCGAGTGTAGATCCAGACTTGCAGCCCATGTGGGCGCAAGCCAGGCCCTCAGTGTGTGCTGAGGGGAGCAACGTCACCCGTGGTCTGTCTTATTTTTCCTGTCATTATTCTTTGTTCTGATCATCGCGCTCATTTCTGTTTCTATTGTGCTGTACTTGCTTCTAAACGCTCCATTAGTCATTGTCTTTGTGAGTAAGTCGTGTTTCCCCGAGCCTGTGTTCGGGTGGAGAGCCAGGGCTAGACAGACAGCTGCGTCCTTCTCCTCCTGCCTGGTGGGACCCAAGCCCTGCAGCCGCGCTTGGCTGCCCCACCTGATGGTCGCTGCCCAGTGTGGGCCTGTGGCTGCACGACGCAGCGACGATGGAGTCCCAGCAGGGAGGCGGTGTCTCTGTGGGGCTCCTGGGGGGTGGGGGCAGCCCCTCACTCTGGCTCCAGCAGAGCCCAGTGCTTCAACTCTTGTGGGCACGGAGAGGTGACCGGAGGCTGGTGCCGCCTGCCAACAAAAGCTGCCCCTTGCGCCGCCCGATGAACTGAACACATCCCAGGTTGGTGGGATTCCTTGAGCCATTGCTGGCCAAATGGCACGCTTACTCCTACGTCTGAGTGGGGGGCACACCCCATTCGTAAACTCCGCTCTCTGCACTGTACCCAGTTAGTAAGTTCTGTCAGATGGCAGCTTTAACAGAGGTGGCTGTGTTTGGTAAACGCTTTTTGTGAGCGGTCTCGGGGGCTCTGCGCCTCGCACCCCACCCTCCAGGTGGCAAGGCCAGCTCCTGCCACTCACTGTCTGCCACAGGCCAGCTTTCTTTGGTGTCAGGGACTGTCCATCCCAGACCACTTGAGCCAGACCTCAGGGTGTGTGTGGGAAGCCCTGTCCTTGGTGAACAGGAGACATGTAAACACGCCATGGCCCTTAGAGAATGTGGAGAATAGAATCGTTTTGGTGATTTTTTTTAATTAAAAAATGACACAATTTATGTGTTGTCTCCATACAAGAGTATGTTACCTTTCAAGCACAGTGTTGCTGGCACAATAAATATCCAGCTGCAGCTGACCTTTCCTAGGAGAGCCGCTGGAGCAAGCCACACCCCTCACCCACGGGGGAAGGACAGCAGTGTGGTCCCAGGCTGTGGCATTTCATTCCTCTGCAAAGGACGCTGGGCTTGGAATGGGGCACATGCCACAGTTCACAGTCCTCCTGAATTCCAAGCGTACTTGCAAACCTCTGCTTCTTCTGAGTCATGGCTCTTGTCTCTGACACGCACGACTGTTCCATCAGGCAAGGGTCTGAGAGAAGCAGCCCTCGCCTGACACTCGTCTTTCCTTTGGCCCAAACACATCAGAATCGTGTACGATTGTGCACACTTTCTAGCTCAGATGGACACTTGGTCATGAGCGACAAAACCATTGTGATTTTGTGAAAGCCCATTAAATTTTGGTACCTGATAGGTATTGCTTGATGTCATTACAGTTAACACCTGCCCTGCGGGGGCGGCCGACTGGGAAAGCCACACGTGTTGAGATTAATCGGAGGGAAGTGATGAAAGGCAGCTGCTGTCTGGTCAGTGCGCTCTCTGGCCGGGCACCTGCCCCCCACCACCAGGAGTGCCCAGGCCTGAGCGGTGTGAGTGGTCAGAGCCCATAAGGCCGCCCTGCAGGTCAGCGAGGGAGCGGCGGGAAGTGTGCTCAGACCTATATCTGCAGCCGTGGCCTAGACAGTCAACACAGTTCCACGGCTGCAAAATCAGCCTCCACGGAGACCCTGGGCTTTTTGAAGCTGAGACACTGGTTTTCTCTCAGCATCACCTGGCATTTTCTTGAGCATGGAAAAACCGCCCCGCCCCCTGCAGTGAGGTTGGGTCCCGCCACCTCCCGGTTAGGTTGCAGGGTGGGGCAGAACATGGCGTTGGCTGTTGGTGGGGTGGGCTCTCTGCTGGGTGCCCTTTCAGGAGCCTTGGCGTCTGCAGAGCACGGTGATGACTGACTGCATTCTAGCTTCCAGAAGGAGTAATTCACAGCACGTGGTCCTACTGAGGCAGAGCGCAATCACCTTTCCAGAGAAAGAGGAATCACTAGCGATGCCAGGGAGACCAGCAAGCATCTGCCTCACCTGCCTGCTTTCCAAGAAAGGTGCAGTGGGCACTGCTGTTGGGCAGGTTGCCTGGGCTAACTGCCAGTAGAGGGGACTGAGGACATCCCCAGGGACCCCAAGAGCTCCACACCGGCCCTGTGGACTGGAGCCAGAGGGGCGGGCAGACCCCCGGGGCTGAGGCATCAGCGGCTACGCTGGGGGACCTTCCATCTTAGGAGACGGAAGGGCATGATATGGCCAGTGACACAGCATGACATGAGCACGGACAGGAGCCCGTGACCCGTTCTGACACCTGCAGCTTGGGTGGGGGTCTGCCCACAGCCCCCCATCAGTGCCGTCCACTGGGGAGGGCCGCTCTGAGGTCAGAAAGGCCCGCTGTGAGCCCAGCTGTCCCTCCTCTGCTACTTCACATCAGGAATGAGACATGACCTGCCTGCCCTTGACTTTGTCCTGATGTAATAGGTGGGGATCGTACCGTCATCGTGTGTGAAGCTCTATGAGGTGGTGGCTCATGGGAGGTGCTTGGCATCACACCTGCCAGTGGGCACACCCCGTGTGTCAGATACTGCTGAGTGAGCGGGGGCAGGTGACTGCACAAAGCAGTCAGACCCATGGAGCGCGGCAGTGAGCACACACCCTGCTGTCTCCGTCACCCGGCCGGGGCACAGCCACCTCGCTCAGCCTCCTAATCTTATTCGGTATTTCATGCCTCTGGTGCTGGAGTGTCAGGTGTTCTCACACAATCTGAAGCTGAATGCCAGACAAAACACAAACATGGGACGGGCGGTGCGTGCAGGCGGGTGGAAGCACCGCGACGGGAGCGCCGCAGGTGGGTGTTTCCTCAGTTCATGGCCATTGGTGCTGTTCCAACCTCTCCTGTAACAGACTCTCCAGGAAGGGGAGCCGGGCAGCTTCCGGAGGAGGCAGGGGACAGGCCCGACCTTCACAGAGACGTCTTTCCCGCAGACGAGTGTCGGCGGTGTCTGTGGCGCCCGCTGCGTTCCGAGGGCTGGTGGCCACGGAGCTTTTGGCGGGCTCTGGGGGCACAGGCTGTCGCAAACAGAGCTGCTGCAGCATCGGCGGCCCTCACCCAGCCAGACAAGTCCATTCTGAGGTTATGTCAGTGGGGCTGAGGTTTAGTTACTGAAAGTCATGATGTCACATGGGTTGTTGTATCTCAGTGACAGCTGGCAAAATTAATTTTGAACTAAGTATCTGTATCAACTGTATCCACTGAACGCAGGCGTACTCAGAGTTGGCACCTTGGTGTGCCAGGAGCACACGATGGCTTGGGGCCTCCCCTCGCCTGTATCTCCCCGAGGCTCTGGGTGGGGAAAGCCGGGAGGTGCTCCCAGGGGCCCCAGGCGTGGCCCAGCCTTGCACGGCTCCACCCCGTTATCGTGGGAGGGTCGGCGGTCAGCAACGGCTGCCAAAGGTCTCAGCTGGTAAGCGGCACTTCTGATTGCAGGACAAATGGCCTTTGGACAGGCGGTTGATGATCAGTAGGTGGCCTCTCAGAACGTCCGCCTGCTGGCCTTGTCACACAGGCAAACGGACGCACAAGGACGGTGTGGAAGCGCAGCTTGGCCGGTTCTGAAAGCTTCCCATTGCCCCGCTCACAAGGTCAACCCACGCCTCGTTCCCAAGGCCAAGAGACCCACTTCCTGGGACGTGCGCAGGAGGCTTCCAGACTCACCCCATCGGCCCCGTGCTTCTGACCGCACCTGGTGACTGGTGTGTGGCTCTCAGTTGGAGGAAATTGTAAGGACAGAGCCGTGTCATTGCTTGTGACAATGCCATGAAATGTACTGCGAACTCAAGATCCTGAAATTCCAAGGTCCAGGGCTCAGTGTGTCAGGAGACTCCCATCCAGGGCGTGGGAGGGTTTGAGGAAGAGTGTGGGACCCTCTCGGGATGGCGGTGGGGCGGGTGGGGAGGGGCTCAGCCAGAGGCCGCTGTGTTCACAAGCACTTCCCATCACTGGGCAGGATGCTGTTTACACCACTCAGACCATCACACGTTTTCTAGGAAATTGTGCAGTTTCTAACCATTCTCCTTCTGAAGACAGCTTAAACAATCACTCTGGTTCGGAGCTCATCTTTTAAGAGCATGAGTAACTTGCATGGTTATTACCTCTGTGACTATTCTTCCAGAGTGCAGCCTTGTTCCTGGAATGCAAGAAAGGAAGTTTAAGTGTTTCTTCTACGGTTTTGAATCAACAAAAATGAAGAGCATATAGGAAAAGAACAGACCCGTGGCCCTGAGTCATCGTCCGACCGTGTGGCCGGGGCAATCCTCCATGCTCTGCTCTCTCTCCAGGGCAAGTGCCCTGTCCTCCTTTGAAGGATGCTATCGCCTCGGCTGTTTCAAATGCCTGAGAGTTAAAAGCTACCTCTTGAACCTGCGGTCCTTTAAAATTTACGGAGGAACATGCTACATCAGGCTCGACGAGGCTGGCCCCGCGTAAAGTCAACACTCGCCCTAGAGCAAACACCGTCTTCGAATGCAAGGTCAAAGCAAAAGAATGCATCCCCTCTCTCCCGAGCCACTCGTCTCCCTTCAAAGGCTGAGCTGGTGACCTGGCTCCCTGGGCAGGTCGAATGCGTGTCATAGCAGACACTGGAGTTAATATTCAACTGCAAATTAATAGATTAGATAACTATTACATGCTTCTAGTGCCAATTAATTTAATAGCCGTTTCCCCTCCTTTGACAAGGAGGGGACAGGGTGCCCAGTGTCCTGTGGTGAGCTCTCAGGTAGTCCTCTGTGCTGCCATCGCCACCCACCGACCGACTGGCTGACACGCTGTGCTCTGCTCTGCTGTCAGCTAGAGCTCTCCGAGCAGGGCATTAAAGCGCGCAGGGGACCCGCTCCGTGTTGGCAGGGTTATGCCAGCTTACGCTAGAATAACAGTGATGCCGTGGTATTTGTTTGAAAATGAAAGGATTACATGGTCTTTGTAAAATGAGGAATTTAGTTTTGGGGAGGGGCAGGGCGATGGTGATTTATTTTTTGTTGATGTTCCTACAAATCCTTTGATATGTCAACTTCTGTCACTGAGTATTAGGACACTTATAATTTCTTGAATCAACCAAGATGAAATACACACGGCCTCTAATAATTCATGTTAGAAACTCATCGTGCACCATAAATGCCCGAGCTTCTTGCAGGATGAGAACGGGGAAGGGCTATTTAGTCCTTACAAATCTGTAGGTAATTCAACTGTGTGTTTTGGGGGGAGGAAGCCGCACTTCTTCCTCTTCACTGAGTCATGGGAAGAGGAGTATTTTTTGTGCTTTCAGTTTTGTTCCATGAAGAGACGATAAAAGCAGTTCCTCCTCAGAGTTTTGGTCACTTTCCTGGGGAAAGCTGGGCCTGCCTCCAGGATAGCACACGTTCCCTCCTATCAGTGCTCCGAGTCTAGAATCCTCATGAAGGCTCGTTTCCAGAGAGGGAGAGCTGAACTTCGGGGGTGATAAAAACTTGACCTTCATCCAACTTGCTTTCCCTCACCTCTAACCAGTGGGAGGCATCCTCGGACCCGCACTCTGACGTGTTTCCTCGCACACACCCGCCCCCTCCTCAGTCCTGGAGTCCCCAAGAGTCCCCAGGGGCCACTGGGCCTGTCTTCCTCCCACTTTACCCCCCACCCCTGGGACGTGGTGTAGGGCCCAGCACCTGGGGACCCTGACTTTGCATTTGTGGGTTGTCAGATGCATGAACGCAGGCCACCCTTCTCCAGAGGACCACACTGAGGTTCCCGGAGGCGAGATCACGGTCCCCTGGCCACCCAGCTGCAGATCTGGGCCTCAGACACAGGTTTCTGGACTCTGGGTTCAGAACCGTTAAAGAATTCGGCATGTTTACCCACACACTGGCCAACGGTTGCTTTTCCCATGAGAAGTAAACAAATAGCAGGTGACAAACGTCTCCCAAACAAAGCCCACCTTGGCCGTCACCCCCCCTGGAAGCAAAACGCAGCAGGTCCCCTGAGATGCTTAATGTGTCACTTTCTGTGAGTGATGGTGTCGCTTGCATGTCTCTCTGTTAGTTTTTCTTTCTTGTTTCTAGTGCTGCCATGTAATAAATTGACTCTAAGAACGCTGTCTGAAAAATGAGAATGGAAGCCGGCTATAGCATCAGCTAGAGGAATAATACTTTGGAGTCTCGGGAAGGTCCTGGCTCTCGTTGATGGAACACCCGAGGCACACAGAGTGCAGCTGCTCAGGGCAGTCGGTGACAGAGACGCTGACCGGTGTCATTGTCTAAGACAGTTGCATTCCTGGTCCTGGTTTTCAGGAATCCTGCCAAAAGCCAGGCCTGCGCAGAGCACGCTGGCTCTCACATGGCACCCTTTCTCATTGTTTCCTCCGCAGGAGTCGTTCCCGGCTGGGTCAGGTCCTCTCCTTGGTTCTGTTTTGGATCCTATCTGTCTCAGAGATGGGCGTTTCCTGTGCAAAACGAAGTTCATTACTGAGCCAGCTGGTAATCAGCAAGAACGGAAAACGGAGTTATTCGCTTCCGCTATTAATTATGCAACGGGTCGTATGGCTGCTGCAGCTCCGATGAGCAGGGCGTACACGGAAGCACGGGGTCTCCTTTCTCAGCCCTGGGAGGCTCTGTGGGACTTTGTGGGTTCCTTGCCTCGGTTTACTTATCTCTAAGTGGAGGGTGCTGATGCGATGTAGGGAGAGTGAGATCGGCAGTAAGAAAATGGGGTGACCTCTTGAAGCTCGGTAAGCTGTGAGCCATTTGCTGTGTTTTCTCTTGAACCTGATATTCAGGAATCTTCACTTCTAGCCCCAAGTCCCTCTTTCCCACTGTCTCATAAAGTCTGCCCCTCCCAGCCTTTTACTCACTGGTGTTCTGACCACACCTGGTGGACTGAGCAGAGTCGGGAGCAGAGAGAGAGCTGTGTAAACAGAGGCAGAGCTGTCCCTTTCATCTCTCACACATCCACGCATGTACACACAGCTATGCAGGTACACAGACACGCAGACACACACATACAAACATACACAGATGTGCGTGCACGCCCATGCACACACACGCACACACCCCTCTGAGTATTTTGTGTTTATTCCTGAATCTAGTCTTTCTCTGCTCTTTACCCATTTCTAGCTCCCTGATTGGGGAGAAAATGAAGCAGAAAGCATTTTTTATTTTACCCTAAGAAAGCAGAGAAGCTGTAATTTTCTCTAAAAGGGGCTTCACTAAAATCTAAAGAAAATGACAGGCAAAGAGCAGGTCAGAATGCAGAGAGCCCCTGGCTGTCGGGGACCCCCGTGCCCGCTGCTGCAGGGTGGAAGCTACCTCCACACGCTCACAGACTCGCTCGGCCTGGTCTCATCCTTGTGACAGCACAGTTTTAGTTTCCTGGGTGAGATCATCACAGCATATACTTTGAAGCCCTGAGTGGCCACACGTCATCCCCACAGAGCTGCCGGGCCCTATGTACTGGCCCCAGGGGAGAGAAGCTTTTCCTAAGCAGGCATCTGGCCTGCCGCAGTGGCCCTCATGGTGCTGGTGGCCTCAGACCTCAGGAAGGCGGGCTGTTACCCTTTCCCTCTGCATTTACAATTTCACTCAAAATTTGTTGAGAGATTCCCGTTTAGAATTAGCTCTGTAAAGATGGCAGTTTCCATCTTACCCTCTTGAAAATCACCCCAAAGCAGCAAGAAGAATGAGAACAAAAATGCAAACTGCATCTTTACAACAAAATCAGGAGACATCTGTAAGTCTGAAATACAATATTCGAGAGAAGGCTGCCAAGGAGAGAGAAGGTCGGAGAGGGGCCCAGGAAGACTTCCAGGGAGACGTCCCCAGCTGCAGACCTCAGGACATGTAGACAGAACCACCCTCTCCAGAGTAAGTGACTTATCCCACAGGAAAACTGTGAGAGGAGATGACTGGGCCCACAGCAGGTGTCCCGGGTGCCATGTGGCATACAGTCTCGAGAAGCAGAGAAGGCAGGGTTAAACTGCGAGATGATGCAGTAAGCTACATTTGTAAAAATAAAAAACCCAAACAATTACATGTATCAGTGTGTCAGTGAGGCCAAGTGGGAGAAGCTGCACACTCGCCGTAGCCCGGTGCTGTCTGGAGCCAAGGACAGCTAAGTGACCCTGGACATGAGAGTGTTCCTATTTACGTAGAAGATGACCTTGGATTTTCCACCACATGTGGCTTCATCAAAGGACTCATAGGAAGAAATCTCATTCAATGATAAATTATAATTTGAAAGTTCTATTTAAAATACCAAAGGGAAATGTATGAAATTAACAGAATGAACAGATAGCAAATGAAAGCTCCTATCTGAAAAATATTGCTTGGAGGTCGGTGACAGTTGTGACCAAATATATCATTGTGAATTTTTAAAAGCAATAATGCAGTTTACCTCAATAAAACAAGAGCACAAATACAAAATATAAGAGCTCATGAGAAAAAAAGGTCTAATAGCAGGTAATCATCAAGTATAGCTTGCCAGACTTCAGGAAAGAGCTGACTAAAAGTGTCATATGAGTCAGCCATCCCACCTCTCGGTATCTAACCAAAGGAAATGAAACCAGTATCTCAAAGAGGTATCTGCACCCCTGTGTCCATTGCAGCGTTATTCACAGCAGCCAAGATGTGGAAACAACCTGTGTCCATCAAGGGATGAATGGGTAAAGCAGATTGTAGATACATATCATCTTATAATCTCTGTGATCATTTTGCTTCATTGAGAACTGGGGTCACTTCTTACATCATCTCTAGTCCTTTAAACAAGGCATGTACAGAGTCTTACAAGTACCTTAAATTGTCACTAAGCCAAGTACACTTTTGCCTTGAGTCAGGCACTCTGCCTCCCCAGGTGACACACTTGCAGCCCCTTTCCTACATGCTGTCACTCCTACCCCTTTGCCCTCACTCCTGCTACCCTGATTGCCTCAGCTGTCCCTGCTTTCTCTTCAGTGGTGCAAATTTTACACTCTTCCCCATCAGCTTAAGTCTCATTCATTGTTTTTCCCTCTCTAAATCTTCTCAACGACTTCAGCCAAATCATAATCTCTTCATCAGAATTCCTGTTTACGACATTGATCTTCAAATTCTTTTGATTTGAAAGTCTTGGCTCCTTATTAAATGATAAATTCCTTGAGTACCTTTTCTAATGTATTGTAAACAGCACCTGAAATAAGGCTTGGTAGAGAGGGAGGGCTCAGTAACCGTCTTTTTGTTGATTGATTGACATGCTTGGGAGGTACTGTGAAGGGCAAGCGGTAAGCAGGCTGCCGGCTTCTCCGCGGTACCGCGCCAGTGCAGTCCCTGCCGGAGTGTGTTCAATCGCTTCGCAGGTGTTCAGTAGTCTGCACTGCGTGTGCATTTCCTCAGTTGCTCTCGTGTACCCTAACTGATTCAGGGGATGTGCGGGTTAGAATACTAGTGGTTTAGAAGGATGGAAACTTGAGTGGTAGCAGATTAATAATTGCTGTAAAAGTGAAAGCAGAGAAGAGTTTGGCAAGAGCAAATGACTCTCTGTGAAGCACAATCCTGAGAAAAGAGGAGTCACCTTCCCTAAAACGCCCTCTCTGTCCTTCCCACCTTGTGATTTTTCTCTTTAAAACGTTCACCTTTCGGCAGTGTCACTAACACGGAGACGGGATTGTTTTTCCTGGGCCAAGCTCTGCCTAACTGATAAATTGCAACAGAAAATTAAGCTGGAGAGGAAAGAATCGAGTTTGGCAGGTGAAATTGGTACCTAACACATATCGCTCTTCGACACCCACCACCTGTGCCCGTTGACTCTGCTTGGCCATCCCAAATGACTGACTGACACTCCTTGTGACAGATAAAAGAGTGAGAGTAAGGATTTTTAAAGCAAAAATAATAGAGAATTTTAGAGATTTTTCTTGTATTGCTCAGAAGGAAAGGTATGCCTGAAACTGGCAAAAATGGATCCAAAGCCTGGGGTTTTATGAAGGTTGGTATATCCCCTTTTCTCCTTCAGTTTCACTCCCAAGCCCACCTCATCAATGAGGTCTTCTCTGAGAACAGGCAATCTAAGGCCCAGGGGTGACATTACTAAGGCGTTAAAATTCCTCGGTGTATATGAAGGATGGAGGCCTGGGCAGGGTGACTGGGTCTCCCGAGACCTCTGATCCACACGTTCTTCCTCCTCCCAATGGCACCCGTTTCCACACTCGGTTTGTCTGAGCATTTAACCAGAGCACCTGCTTTTGCCTATACCTATCGTCTCTGTTAGGTGTACAGGCCGCTCCACGGCAGAGAGCATTTGTCATGTATTTTTATTCCTGCTTACGCTCCCCATTGTAGCGTGTTGCTAGATAGCAAATGGTGCTCAGTGCTGGCTGGACTTCCGTGTATAAGTAAATTACTATTAAAAGATAAGCTGAGGCATATTAAAATTTTTAAGTGTTCATTTGAGCAAACGTTGGTTCCAGCCAGGCAGCACCAAACCGGAAGTCGTCATGGGAGCACCCAACTGACGGGCTCAGGGAGAGGCTTCGGAGAGGAAAGATGGGAGTTAAGTAAGGACACTATCGATTGGCTGTCGATTGAACCCCCCAGGAGGCCATTTGTGATGGGTTGTCCTTAGGCTTCGATTGTAACCTTGAGGAACGTGCAGGTTCAACTTTGGTTGGCTTCCATAGGCTGCACCACCTCAGGCCCATGGCCTCCTGGTTAATTGCTTCAATATTACCAGTTGCTGGAACTGTCATAGGCAGTTAAGCTCCTGAATTGGGGTGCAGTTAAAACGGTGCTTCCGGGTTGCTGTGTCTGTAGCTTGCCCCATATTCCTGTACGTTTCTTTGTGTCTGTGGATAGGCTTTTTATTTTAGAGACCCGGGCAGTGTCACAGTGGGGCAGTGCTCTCTGCCTGTATGCCCACGGGGCTCACTATGCATTTCTGAATGAGGACACCGTCCCTCCCATGTGCAGTCCACACATCACGGGACGTGAGGAGCACAGCCAGAAGAACCGTGCCCTGGACTTTGTTCGAGCCTGCCCCTCACTGCAGTGTGACTTGAGCAGAAAATCAGCCACCTGGGTCTTCTTTCTCCGAGAAATGAAAAATGGAGACCAGGTGTCTCCAGTGGCCCTTCCAGCTCCGACATCTGAGCTGGAGCCCAGAACAAACAGGGGGTCCTCTCAGAATCCATCCGTCCTCCAGATGGAAGGAGGAGCCCCAGGAGACACTGAAATACACTTGGGGAATTTGCGCCCTGCGTCCTGGGCCTTTGTCGCTGTCACCCTCACAATCAGAGCACCTTGAAATGCCCCCTGTCAGTCTGCCCTGATTTCCATAATAACTCATAGCTCTAAAGAGAGTCTCACTGAGGAGACTGAAGTTGCCTTCAAACAGGTTCTTGTCCAGAAGCCTGTTATCGATTGGAAATCAGCCATTGTGATATGTATAGTAAAGTCCTTTCTGCATTTCCACATATTTTCTTCAGTAAAAATTGAAGTTCCTATTAAAATAACATAACCGAAATAAGGACTTCTGCTTCCAACATGTGGTCTTATGTTATTTTTCCACCCAGACCCAGCTTTGCCTTTGACGACAGTTATGCTTCTGTATCTTGGTCTAGAAACACCGAGGTGAAGGTTTAGGGCTAATGGTGCAAAATGGTGTGTGGAGCCCTGTTTGCAGAGTAGAATTGCTCCCCAACGTCAGCGGGCCGTGGCAGGAGGGCGACCCAGAAGCTCCCAGCATCTCTGTTGTGTACCCAGCCAGCAGTGTTTGTGCTTCTTACCAGGCAGTAACAATGGTGGCCTAATAATATTTCCCACAATGGATCTTTTTTCTGATGGTTTTTGACATCTCTGCAGCTGCTTGTGTCACTTTTCTTGCCGAAATCTCCTGAATAATTCGGCCGGCCTCATCAAGCAATGACATGACCACATGATTGCCTGACCCTGGTGGCCTACCGATGCCACGTTCCTCGGGGCTGCAGTGGATATGGCTCAGAAAGTGTGCAGGCGTGCGTCCTCTCAGTTATGTGGACTGCACGGCCCCTTCGGGGACTGTCAGAGGCCATTCCTCCTCTGAATACCACTGCGTCTTGGTCATTTCTCTGTTCAAGAGCATCTGGCAGCAGAATTAACAGGAGATGGAACTGTGCATTAGGAATTCTTCAGTTTTGAGAGGAGAACAGCTGCTACCTCTGAAAAATGCACTCGGCGCAGTTAGAGACGGGAACCAGAGCACAGCAGACCACGTGACTTTCCTTCCACGCCACTGCAGTCCCATCTCTACGCTTCAGCTTCCTTCCCTGTCTTCACCAAGAGTGACATCTGCCAGGCCCTCTGCTTCTCCATCCGGCGTGTCCACCGAGCCTTGGCCCCAGTGGAGCCCGTGGACACCCCACGTCCTCAGCCCTCACTCTTTTCCCCAGGACTCCAAGCGCTCACGGTCTGGATGCTTCCGAGGATACGGCGGTTACATTGCAAGTCACCTTCCTGGACATAATCATCAGGGACATGTAATTCAAAACCACAGTGAGACCCCCTCACACTGTTAGGATGGCTTCTTATCAAACACCTGCAAGCTAACAAGTGCTGGAGTGGATGTGGCGAAAAGGGCCCCTCGTGCACCGTTGGTGGGAATGTGCCCTGGTGCAGCCCATGGCGGGCAGTGTGGAGGGTCCTCAAAGGACTACAGACAGAACGACCACATGACCCAGCCATCCCTCTCGCGTGTTTATCCAAAGGAAATAAATGCAGTACCTTGAAGTGACGCCTGTGCTCCCATTCTCGCTGCAGCAGCCCTGCCCGTAGCCAACGTATGGGAACAACCTACGTGTCCATCGATGGATGAAGAAATCGTGAGCTATAGTGTTCACCTAATGATGGAAAACTGTATTCTGCACCAGAATATCTGGGAAAAGATGCTGCATTTGGGGCACATTACAGATGAGGAACAATTCATATACGGTGAGGATGAAACTCATCCCAGCTATTACCAGATGGTTACTCCAAATGCCCATTGTTTAACTGAAAGTAAACATGGTTTGCCACAGTAAAAGCTGCTGGAAGTGAACTGTGACAGACTATATATATATATATATGTGTGTATATATATTACTCAGCCTTTAGAAAAGAAAGATCCTGCCACATGTGACAACATACATGCACCTGGAGGACATGCCAAGTGACACAAGCCAGACACAGAAAGAAATGAGTGTCATGATCTCACCTAAATGTGGAGTCTAAAAAGGCTGAATATGTAGAAGTAGAGGGTAGAGCAGTGGTTCCCAGGGCTGGGAGGCAAATGGAGGTGTGGCCAACAGGTAGAACGGCAGGTACGTAGGGTGCGTAAGGTTAGAGATTGAATACACAGGGTCATCATGTTGTAACTGAAATATATAACAGCTCTTATTAAATTTCACTTGAAGTGAACGGATGGAATCTTTGCTCGCCTCACTGTACCCAGCATCGTGCCCCCCCTGATGGGGACGCCACGAACACGCATTGGCTGCTGCCTAGTTGACTTCCTGGTTTAGAGCCGACCCTGATTCCGTGTGGGAAGTGAGGACAGAGCCAGTTTGTAGTTAGGAGAGAAGAGCACACGCGTGTGCCCACTCCTTCCCTCGTGCTTTGCTGTGAGAACCCTGATGGGACGTGGCCATGGTCAGACAGCAGAGGAGGCCACTCCTGACAACCTGCATGGCAAAGCCCACTGCCCATGGGGTTTGGCAGACGTGTGCTGTCCTCACGCCGCAGACGGGCCTGGCCCCCCGGGGCGTCCGCAGCCATGTGAGGGTTTCCTGTGAGAACTCCCTCCCTGACCATGGCCCCTGCCCCCTTGGCCTGGAGATGTCCATGGTGGCAGAAGTGACTTCGTCTGCCCTACTCACAGGTGGCCATATTGCTCCCTCTCGGAATAGCCCTGAATATGCTCCTGTCTGAGAAGATGCGAGAAAGTCCTGACGGACAGAGCACTCAGCTAGGAAGGTCCTATTTTTAGGTGCTATTTCATGACTCAAGCGTTGACTTCTTGGAAATGATGTCATCCAAAGTTGCCTGAAAGTGGAATCTTCCAACTCTAAACCCATTTCTTTATTGACTTATGTAGTCATTTCAGAGAAGGAAATCCTACCCTAATTTCTGATTGATTTTCAATCAACATCAGCTACTAACATGTTAACACTCTCCCCTCCTGGTTCCTTTGACAAGTAATTAACAAGCTACAGCAAGTGCCTATTGATGCTCGCAAGTTATTTGAAGGAAACACTGAGAGAGGCATTTTGTAAAGCAAAATCCATCACCTGCTTCCCGCGGTTATTGCAGAAAGAATCGCACAAATGTAGCTTTTCAAATTAAGTTAAATTAATAAGCAATCATCAGGTTTCTACTCTGTCCCTATTTTTAGTCTGGGGGTTGCAGTCATTAATTTCAGTAAGTCCTCCTGTCACCATCCTTCCTGGTTGGAGCCACTCATCTCCAGCAGGCGCAGCCCCATGGGGCGGGCTGCCCAAGGCCCCACCTCGGGCAGAAGGCATCAGGCAGCTTCAGTCCTGCTGCTCATTGCCCTGTGGCCCCCCGGCAGCACCGGTCCCCATCGCCTGACCTATGGGCTGTTTTTTGAAGCCTGGCCAGGTGTGTGGGTGCCCGAGTGTGTCTATCTGTACCTATCGGCCGGTTCATTTTCTGAAGCTTGCACAGTAGAATGACTGCTCACTCAGAGGCACATCCCAACATCTCCTGCTCTTTTGGCTTTATTGTGGCACGTCCTCCCCAACGGGACTCTGCTGGGTGTTGGGGGTCGCCTAACAAAACCTGAGTTCTGTGTCCTGTGCTTCCTTGATGGTTGTGTTCTCAGTTGGCGTCCTGTGGGAACCCAGCTTCTTTTCCCCATCGCGGGGCTCTCGGAGCGTCTGCGTGGTGTCCTCTGCACCCTTCCCAGCGCTGCATTTCCACCTCTGAGCTGCTCTCGCCCTTGCCCTCAGGTCTAGCTCGTATCCCGAGAATAAGGAGAACCCTGTGGGTCAGAGTGGGGGGCCTCCGTCTCTCCCCGCCTTCTCGTGGCTGAAGGCAGCGTGGGTCAGAATGAGGGTTGACCTGGACCTGCTTTTCAGCGTCACATCTCCACTTCTTAAATGTGAGACTTCGGGTTGTTGGTTAACCTCTCGAACTTGACCTCAGCCCTCAAAACTATGAGCTGCTATTACAATAATCGCCATTTCCACTGGACATGCTATCATCTCCTTATCCTTGGTTCCTTCTTCACCCAATGCCCCAAGTTTAGGTGTCTTGCCTCTGCAGTCCCATGACACCTCTGTCACAGCAGTTACGCCCAGGACAGAGGATTGGGCCTCTGACAGTGCAGAACCTGGGGAAGTGTCCGGCACCTAGTGGATTCTCAGTCAGTATGTGAGGATGGGATGAGCTCGGGTGCCTGCGGCCCTCCGCAGGCATCCAGGTACCCTCTGTGTTCGCCGTGAATCGCCAGTGCTCAGGGTCACCCTGGAACCTTCCGGTGGTTCCCCAACATCCCTTTTATCTTAACAATCTGAAGTGTAACCTCTGCGTGTTTTAAGTAATAGACACACCTGTCATTAAGACCCAGGTATAGGTGCGAGCGGCCATTTGAGGCGCAAAGCCCTCCATTTTCAGATGTTAGGATTCATTACATTCAATGGTTATTCAATACGTCTCATAACAACATTTTAATATGATTAAAGGAGCCATGCTGCCTCCTCCAGGATCTCTGGAGCAAAGTCGTGGCCAGGTGCTAATGTAACGAGAAAGAGAAGCGTCCTCCCTCCCTTCTCACCTGAAGTTCACCCTCTGCTCTCTTCAATGAGTCGCACGTCTGCAGAGTCATCCTTCTGTGCTCTGAGGGGTTAGAAATACACGGGCAACAGGACGTGGGGAGGATTGCAGACTCAGTCTGTGTCTCTGCAAATGGAGGGCAAGATGAGCCACAGCCGAGTGTCAAGTGGGGACGTTTGTCTGAGGAACAGCCCCTTGCCGCCAGCCAGACGCTGCTCCTCTCCGTCTCTCGCTGGAGCCCGGCCGAACACACACACAGTGCCCAGCTCACTGGCCTGCTCTTTAGAATCCCAGCCGCCTCTCCTTCTGCGGGCCACCAACCACATCCATCTGTCCTGTGGCCTGTGCCTGTGAAAGTCTGACTCGTTCTTTCCAAGAACCAGTCACGCAAGGAAACTTACAGTGATACCAACATAGGATTTAATAAAAAATGGCAGTGGTTAACTCAAAGAATGAGAATGCAGTTAAAAGGAGAAACACAGCTTTTGAAAAGAAATGCTGTTACTACTATTGCTTTAAAAAATATCTACAAAATAGCATTGTACAAAAAAAAGTGCTGTCTTTACCATGTGTGAATAGTCCCCGTGGGTAAAAAAGGTCACATTTCCGATCGTTACTTGCAGAAAGACTCGATTGCACACCTGTTAGGTTCTAGGCCACCATCTCTTATTGTCCGTGAAGTCAGGGGTCAACCAGGGCAGTGGGAAGGGATCTCAGAAGTCATACAACCTGCGGGCCATTCTATGACAACAGTGACAAGTGGCACGTCTGCTTCCGCCCCTCCCACGATGGGCACTGAGCACTTGGTAATGCAGCCCTTGCATTTGCGACTCGCTCGGTCACACTGTACTTGCTTACATATTGTGCCACAACTTGTCTTGTTTTACTTTTAGTGAATAGTTCTTCTAGTTCTTTCTATTAGAGCTCCACAGAAAGCACCTCCGAATTTTGGAGAAAGTCAGTGTTTCTCCACCCCCCAGGGTCGTCCCCGCAGTGTCATCTTCCCCGTTTCCTCAGTGATTCTTATCGGCTGTGACTATTTCATAATAGAAATAACGTGGGTTTTAGAGGCAGGCGTGGGTCTGCGCCCCTGACTAGCTCATGAGTTTGGACACGTTCGCTACCATTTTGAGGTTGACTGTGAATCACTATTTTCTCACTTGTGGAGTGGGGAGAAAATCCCATCTCATAAGATTGCTCTGAAGATAAACCAAGAAAACCTATGTGAACATGCCAGCACATATGTATTCAACACATCTTTGGGTGTGATAAATATTTGTCGTCAAATGAAGGGCTGAATGAATGCCTCAGTACCTTCTTGGGTCCTGTTCGTCCCACTAGGGACCCGTCCCAATCTCTCCTCAGCTCCCTGAAAGTATTCAGACCTGAGCTCTGTGACCTAGGAAAGAGCACTGCTTTGGTTCACGGCTTTATCTGAACGTTTCCTTAGGGACCCTGATGGGGTATATTTTAAGCAGCCTTCCATATGCAGTGCACATTGCAGTGTGGGCTCCTTGAATTTGTAATTCCATCACAACCCTCAGAGTTTTGTGTGTTTGAGGTAAACCCCGCTTTCCTAGCCCAGAACTTGGCAAGTGATTTATCAAGTCCAAGAGCACAATGTTACATTCCTTCCCATTGAATTGCAGGTGTGCGCTCGGGACCCTCGGCTTTCTGAGACCTGGTTGAATCTTGAGTCACCATTAATTCTACTCCTACCCCCTAACTTCATGTGCCATCTGCAATTTGGTTGAACATGTTTTACTTTAAAATTTGAGGCTAATCTGGCAACAATATCTTTTCTTCGTCGACTCCCAGGGTTGGGTCAGCATTTAAGGATTGCAAAGCAAGCACCCCACACCTCTCCCTCAGTGTGCTCTTGGGTGAAGAATATGACCTTCAGCCTAGAGGAGGAATTGTCTTCATTCAAGGACATGCCATCTATTTCTTTGTTTAGTCAATTCATAAAAATACTAAAATAGAACACTGATTAATGCAAAATCTGACCATATATCACCTTTCTCCAGAACAATTCAAGACTATGTACCCTTTGGAGCATATTTACTGTTCAGTCAGCTGTGAAGCTATCTAATAATTTTATTGTGACATCCTATGTCACCACTGTGAAAGAGTGTCACAAATGCACCACATGTCTAGCTGCAAGATAGTAACAATAAGGATGGCAGTGAGCATTTACTGAAAGCATTGTCTAAGGAATGTCACCTAATTATCATAAGGAACCTATATATTGAGTACAATTACTGTATTTTACAGATGGGGAAACTGCGGCTTAGAGAAGTTCAGGAACTTCCCCCAAATTATAGACATGAAAGTGGAGGAGCTGGTCTCGAACCCCAGCAGTCTAGATGGAGTGCCCATAGTCTTGACCACTAGTCACTCTTGGATTGGGTTTGAGACCTTATCTTGGACAGCGGTCAATTTTTTTTCTGGAGAATTTTAAGTGAGGGATCGGTGACATCTGCAGGGAACGGTGTGGGGATATTCTTGCTACAGACAGAGGCAGAGACTAATGTCATTTTTTTTGTTTCAAATTAAATTTGTCTTTGGGTTTTCTTCCATCACTGCACTTAACACTTTAATGTACGGTAGCAGCGCTAATTAGGACGCATTCCCTTCTCAAATTAAAGAGCAAATAAGTCAATGGAAACTGATATTGTTAACTGCTTTCCTGGAGTTGCTCTACCTTCAGCCTCGCCTGTATTTCACAAGAGCCCCCAAGGCAGCTAAGCAGATATTTAAATCCAGGATACAGTCAGAGGTGTCACTGAGCTTTGGGACAATGTTTTGAGTCATACAACAGCATTGTCACCAAGAAAAGGCATTTAAAATCCATTCCCCGAGTCTTGCTCCTGAGCAGTGACACAGAGAGGAATAAAGAGACTTTTCCTGTTAGTTCTTGGGTAAACATCGCATTTTCCTAGCTAGAATGTTCCTTTCTCCAATATTGCTGTTCAACAAAGTTTGTACTCTACTTCATAGGTCCATGAACCCACTTATTGTTTGAACATTTTAAAAAATATAAGAACATGATCATATTTTGTAAAAAATCTAATTCACTAAAATATACTGCTATTTTCCATAGTCATATCTCAATCATCCAGGTCTTGCTTAACCAAAGTTTGATTCCTTTAAACTGGATCTTACTTTGTGCCCAGATTGCATGGATTGCAAGCCTTTCAACACATTGGTTCTTGTCAAAAAGAATGTCAAGTCCTCTAAGTCTCTACAGAGGTGGCATTTTCTTGAAGTTCCTCAAATAGTTACAATTACACAAGACACTATGAGACATCTGGCCTATGGGAAATTGTCTCCCAAACAGACCAGTGAGAAAAGGCTGTGAAGACCAAAAAGCACAAGGTGAAGAAATAGACGTGAATCAACAGGACGGCCCCAGAGCATGCTGGGAGGTCCTGAGGACAATCCCCTTGGCTTCCCGGCCTCCATCCCCTCTGTATCACTGTCCTTCACTATCTAAGAAGCCGCCGCCGCTGCTGACATTGTCATTTCCTGGGCCAAGACGTCCATTTAGCGTGTACTTAGAGTGCGTCTTTGCTGTACCTGCTGGCATGGTGAGGCTGAAAGATGGCTCATATTGCACGCCATGCCACCGAGCACCTGGACTATTCTGGGAAGGTGTTCGCAAAGTGACCCACACCAGACTTCACCCAGTGTCAGCTGGAGGCAGTGGAAATAAGGATATGGGGAAATTCATTTTAGTTTTAGAGATCTCAGAGCACTTGACCTTGTTCTTGAGTTTATCAAAGCAACATGCTTTGTCTCACAACTTTTAAAATCAACCCCAATATTTCTGGTTAGTTTAGAATGTAGCAGCTTAAGGAAAACATTCTCCCATCTTATGTATACGTGATAAATCTGTCCTCAAGAAGTGTACACTAATCTGGAAAAAATAGCTCACACCCTGACGTTCAGCCACTCATAAACATGGGTATATGTCTTGATCCGTAAGGACCAAAGCTGCCTGGCCGAGTGAGAACGGGGTCTCCAGGAGTGGCTGTAAGGCAGCCAGTCACCGGGGTAAATTCTTCAGGAAACAGTATGTGAATGGTGGGAAATGCACACGTGAACATTGCGGTACAATTTTGTAGCTGGTGAATTCAAAATTGATATGAGAAGCGATAGAGGAAAGACATGGGTTTATCACGGAATAGCCTGAATGAACAATTGGATGTAGGAACGAAAGTCTTCAGAGCTGAGACTAAGTCTCAGATCAAGAACACGAACAAGAGGCTGCAGAGTGCAGAACTGACACAGGACTGTGAATGGAGAGTGCGCGTGACCGAGGAATCAGAAGGTGGACAGCAGGCCTGGGTGAGGACACGTCTGGACTCAGAGCTGGCGCTGGCTCGGGAAGGAGAGAACCTACACCACACAGCATCAGGCAGGCAACATCACTCACACCAGCCAAAGTGTGGAAACAAAGCGAGTGTCCGTTGATGGATAAATGGATAAAGAAATTGTGGTTATCTGTTGATTATCAATATATATGAACTATCACTCAGCCTTATTGTTGCCATTTGCAGCAGTAAGGATGGGCACGCAGGACAGTATGCTGCGTGAAATGAGAAAGACAAGTATTGTATGATCTCATTTACATGTGAGAGGCAGAGAGCACCAAGGACTGAAGCAGGATGAGCCGGACTTTGTGTGACCAGGTGTCTCTGAAGGACTGTTTTCACAGAGGCAACTCACAAGGTCAAGTTGACATTTTGAGTAGTTCCTTCTGGTAGGTACTTGTTAGAGGTAATAAGACTGGGGAGAAAGAGACAGAGGAAGAGAGGGCCAGGCTGGCGTCCACTGAAGACTGGATGAGAGACGCTGACACATTCATCCAGGCAATTGCGGGAGGGACAGCGAGAAGGGCTGGGCTGCACGCTGATTCTAAGACTAATGAGAACGTAGCGATCAGTTGCCTGGGGGCGGGGTGGGGGGGCAATGGAGGCATCACCCTGAAAAGTCAGAGCACTGACCTTGTATGAATCGTATGGTTTTGAGGGCAGATGAGTCTTGCAGACCCTTTCCCTAAATCATTAGACTGCAAACGAGATGAGTTTTTGCTTACCCAACCTCTGAGTATCAAGCAACTATTGATTTTATTCCTATAACTTCAAAAAATATTTGACTGCAAAGTACTTACAGGCCGTGAAATCTCTTTAAAAATTCACATGCAAATTGGGCCATTTCCAGGTTGGTTAAAAGTGTGATCGATGAGATTTGGGTTTTTGAGCGGTCTTCATGTGGTTACCCATAGTTCCATAAAATGCATATGGCACCTTCCCATTTTTATACAGTGGATATTAATATTTTAATAATTTAGTATTTTAATAATAATTAATATTGAACAATTTCAAACAGAGAAAATTAAAGAGAAGAGAATAGAATAGAAATGCTGAAATACTTATGATCTGCATTTGATAAAATGTTGCCGTATTTCCTTCAGCTGTTTTTCTGTGGAAGCATTTAGAGTAAATTCAGATATAATGACAATTTATCCCTACTCATTTCATTATGCATCTCTGAAATTCAAGGAGCATTTTCATCCTCCCCACAGTGACAAATACCTGACTACTAACAACAACTCCCTGACCCCGTCTGCTACCTAATCTATATTTAGGTTCCCCAATCCCCCCAGAGTGTGTTTATGGCGGGGTGCAAGCAGAGGCTGGCTCGCTTTGGCTGCTGAGTACCTGGGTCTTCTCCACCACACGCCCTCCCCACCCCACCCCCATTTCCTGCTGTGGCAAAACAAGTATGATTTCATTTCCAAAGATAAGGGACCACACTTGACTTTGATAAGCGATTTCACTGCTATGAAAGCTTTAATCAGACCACCAATACACACTGACAGATGAGTCTCACGTGTTTATTTCTCCTCCTCCTCTGATGAGGGCCAGATAAGCATTTTTGGCAGATGTCCGACAGGCAGGTGGCGTGGGAAGTGGAAGTCTACATGGCCCGAAAAATTGAACCTTGTTCCCAGGGTGATGAGAGTTCCTGAACTCTGGCCTCAATAGTGTTCCCTGTGTTGTTAAGAGATAGGTTAGGACTTAAAGAACATAAAACCTATGAAAAGATGAGCACATCCTAAGTAGCACAGGTGACTTGCAATGGAAAGAGTATGTCAGCATTATTTTTTAGAAATTGGCGTAAGTTTAGGAACTCATGATATAATTAATTTAATATGAATCCAATACATTAATTATTAACAATTAATTATCAGTAATGTTAAATATAAGTCATGATTATTTTAATTTAATAATATTAAAGTTAAGCAAATTATATTAATATTTAAAATTATTAATAAATTAGTTTAGAAATAAATTAGTATAAGCTTAGAAATATAGTATAAATTTTGGAAACTATAAGGATTTTATACTAGATGAAGTGTTTTAGTTAACATGTTTGCTTATAGCCAGATTTCCTTTGTTCTCAACTGAAATTTTGGATTCTTTGGTTTTTCCTTCTTGTCTGATTTACAAAGCTCCTTTCATTGCTCAAAGAACCTTTCAGATTTGATTGAATTATAGGCATCCTTGTAATAGTACAAAACAGAAAAATCAGCAAGACTCAATATTGTCACGATGTCAGTTCTTTCCACCTTGATCTATAGATTCAGTGCAATCACAACTGCAGGAAGTGATTCTGTAGATATTGACAAAGGGATTTTCAGCTCTCGTGGAGAGGCAGGCGACCAGACAGCCAACACAGTTCTGAAGGGGTCAAAGTCGGGGGCTGACATCGCCAGTCTCTATGTATTTCACATGTTGAACTGTTACCTCTTTTTAATGGATGATTGCAAAGGATTGTACTACATCTATGATGTGGCAATACCGCCATCTTCTAAATGATTGTCTGGAGTCAAAGTACACACACGTGAACAGCTATGTCCCGTTCTGCAATAATGTCCCATTTGAGAAGCAGGCCTTCCATTACAAAAGTTCTGCTCCTGGCAGGTTTGGAGGCGCACGTCCGCTCTGTGAAAGGAAGTGTTCCTCACAACATTCAAAGCAGGTACTCGACCTTGGTCTGCAGACGTGGCCTTGGGTTTTCGAAGTCCCACTGCCCAAAGGTTAGGGAGAGAGCTGATGGCAGAGCGAGGGACACAGGTTGGATCTCCAGGGCCTCTAGGTCGGTTTCCTTTGACAAAGCTCTCACGATGCCGTGAGTCAAGGAAACATGACATTTTGTGTCGGTATTGCTAGTAAGAGACGTCCAGACACTACTTCAGTGCCCACTTCTTTAAAGTCATTTCCTCTGCGACGTGATTTGGTCCCTCGCTGTCTTCTGATGACAGGGAGCGGAGTTCCTGACACCTGAGTCCTAGTCCTGCCTCTGCCACTGACCAAACATAAGCCAGGGCCGGTCACCAGGTCTGGGGCCAGCTCCACCTCTACAAGGGAGAGCTGACCAGTGGAACTTGGAGGTCCCTTTCTGTCTCTCCTTTGACTTGTGAATATTTATACACTTACATTTGTCTTCTCCCCCAAAGAGCCACTTTCATGTTTCATTTCAGGGGTTGTACACCCAAGTACAAAAACCTGGGC
Source organism: Rhinolophus sinicus (assembly GCF_036562045.2). Taxonomy (NCBI): domain Eukaryota; kingdom Metazoa; phylum Chordata; class Mammalia; order Chiroptera; family Rhinolophidae; genus Rhinolophus; species Rhinolophus sinicus. The sequence continues at coordinate 51,370,536 of NC_133760.1, forward strand.
CCTCTTGTATTTGACACAGATTTACAAGCAAGTAGGAAATTCCTTGCAAAGTTAGGCGTAAACTCAGTCACTACATGTATGGTGGCTTTACAGTCCACGACAGAGCGCACCAGAGAACACAGCCCCCTTGCTACCGCATAAGTCACCACTGAGGACGAGAAGTGATCATGCACAAAACAGGCAGATAACAGCACGGCCCACGTTGAGAGGGTGTCGAAGGGTGAAAGATGGCAGAGGCGAAAGCTCAGCACCAGAGATGGCCATCGGGTCCATCCTGTGGCCCGTCACTTGGAGCCCCTGAGACCTGGTGTCCTATGCGTACCATGAGTGGAACTGCATCTTCTCCCCAGGACCAGTCAAGGTCAAGTGAAGGGCGTGCGTGGAGGCCCTCCAACAGCCCTAGGTGGTGATTACTGCTAATAATACTCAGACAGATGGATGGGCTGCGGACTCCATTCCCCTGGATGCCCCTTTCCTGGACGTTAACAGAGCAGAGGAGTCTGTAAAGCTTTATTTGGGCGCCCTCAGTAACCTCCTGGTTGTATGCAGTTCTACCACTGACTAGACATGTGCCCTTGGCTGAGGAACCTTGTGTCCGGGGCCCATTTCTGCATCTGAGAAATTGACTGGGTGACGTCTAAAATGCTAGAATTCACAGGATCCAAGCAGCAGGAATTGTCTGCACAGAATTTAGGGGCTCAAGCAACTCCACGTGTGCACTGAAAGTGTTTGAATCATTGCCTGTTTTCTCTTTCTTTTTTTTCTCCTCCCTGGAACAGAAACAGATACACGTTACCCCATGTAATTGTGTGCCAGGACTTTAAAAAATTGCTTTCTGTCAGCTGTGGCACGTTTAAACACCCCAAATATTTCAGGAGACAGTTAGCTCCTGTTTTAAAAAAGATTTAATAAAGACGTGCGTGTTCAGACTTGCTTGGTGGTACTTCCGTCTGTGGCCGGCGACGCGGGACCAGGCCGGTGACTATACTTGGGATTTTCTCTCCTTCGTTTGCTGCACACTTTTAACTCTGTATTCATTCCCTACCCTCTCGAGTCACCTTCAAACACCAGCACGAAGCTTACCGTGCGGAGGCCCAAATAACCTATTCAATAATTTTAATCTCCTGAAAATACCACGTCAGTCAGAGCGGGGCTGCCCTGGCAGGCGGGGGGACAGCCTGGGCTCCCAGACGGCCAAGTTCGCATTGTGCGAGGCGAGGCAGGGCATGGGGTGGGGGAGCGGTTGTTTTGTACCCGGCGCTGGGTCCTCAGAAGGCCCGCCGTGGAAATACCCTTTGGTTCTGTGAGCAGTTAAGATCCTATCTGGGCTCCAAGTCATCATTACCAGAGAGAGAAGTAATTTCGGTGAGACTATTAGCAGCGCACGGAAACACCCTCATTAACGTTTCTTCTCTTGTGGCGCATCTTTTATCGGAGACTATCTGCAGTCAGCATCTGGCCCGGCTGCCAGGACGTTTTCATAATAATAACACGTTGCACTTTTCGGGTGCCCTTTCATCCACAGAGCCCAGAGCACTTTACAAACATTAATTAATTAAGCTCCCACAACACCCCTTTGAGGTAGGTTCCCCTGGTTGGTGCAAGATGGTTCAAGTGGTTCTCTCAAGCTCGCCCACTCTTGAGCTTGAGCAGAATCCTAGCAAAGGCTTCTCAGGTTCACCCGAGTCCCGGATGAAAGGGGAGCCCGCCCGCTGAGGCGTGGACCGCCCACCCTTCCCCTGCCATGTCTGGTATGGCCGGTGGGGGAGCCTTGTTCCGTCCTCTGCCCCTCTCCTTGCCTGCTTCTCCTGGCGTGACACTCGTCTCAGGGGGAGAGGAGGCCAGGCTGACTCTGGAACCTCCACCTGTTGTGGAAAGTGAAATAAGAAGAGGCATCGGACTATTTCTAAGTCCTGATGTTGCAGAGGCCACAGGTGAGAGAAAACAGGACACTTCCGGGTCCTCTGGCATCAAAAGTAGTGAGCCTCACTGCAGAGAAATCAGAGAAATACAGAAAACATGCAATTCACGAGTCCATTCTTCCAACAAAGAGTCACTGAACGTCAGCTCCACGCTAGGCCCCGCGAGACCCACAACCAGAAGGAGCTGGAAAGCCCGGCCCTAAGCACCATGTCCTCTGGCCCGTCTGTGAGTGCTCGCGCCAAGGAGACATTCCCTCTGGGGACGTGTGGCCATGGCGACGAAGGAGGGACAGGGCCTGGTTTGGCGGCTGCAACCCGAGGAGACTGTGGCTAAAAGGACAAGCTTGTGAAACTCCAGGAGAGCACGAGGACTCTTTCCGGGAGTTCTTGAAGGTGAATTGGTGACATGGCGTGTGAGGTGCAGTGGCAGTGAGCTCATCAGTAGGATTTGGTGCCACTGCAACCTTCTTCTGTGAACCACTTATAATGGCCTTTGTAGAATAAAATGGAAGGACCCTCTTCTTTTCATGGCTTACGGTCTTTAGTTCAGTTTGTCTGGAGTAACAGCCAAAATGCCTATTGGGTAAAAACCTACCGATCCCCAAGCAGACAGTAAATCCTGGGGCTGCTGCCTTTGCCCATGACAATTAGTGCAGGGTCTGTGTACGGCTTCCAGGATGCGGTGTGTGTGTGTGTGTGTGTGTGTGTGTGTGTGTGTGTGTGACAGAGAGAGAGAGAGAGAGAATGCATGTGAGCATGTCTGAATCTGTGTATGTGTGTGTGTGAGTCTGTGGGAGAGTATCTGTGTGGGAGGGTGTGCATGTGTGTGAGTGTGTGAGAGTGCAGATAAGTATGTGTGAGTGCGTGTGTGTGAGGGTGAGTACATGTGAGTGCATGTGTGTGCATGTAAGTGTGAGTGTATGTGTGAGCATGTGTGAGTGTGTGTCAGGGCGTGTGAGTGTGTGTGAGTGTGTGTGTGAGTGTGAGGGCCTGCTTGCAGCCTGGGGACAGTCCTGGCCAGGTGTGGAGCTCGTGCTGGGTCCTCCGGCAGCACGTGACTCTCAAGTGTTGGGAGGGGCCAAGTATTTGTCTGACCTTGTGGCCAACACATTCTGGGTCCTGAGACTGACAGCCAAGCCGAAAGCCAGACACCCTCATGGCTCCTTGCCTGCCTGCTCGTTAACGGGTTTGCTCCGGTGGCAGCTTCCTGAGGAGCCCCCCACGTGGAAGTGGCTGCACCGTCCTCACGTGTGTTGTCCAGGGGTCCCAACGTTCACTGTGTCCTGAGCTCCCTAGAGAGCTTTCGAAAATCCTGTGCCCATACCACACCCCACGGCCGATAAGTCAGGGTCTTGGTGTGGGGCCAGCGTCCCACTGTGTCCAGGCTGAGAGTCGGCACTCTGGACGGCTCTGGAGCCTTGTGTGGTAATTCTGGAAACATTGCCTTTTCAGTCACAGCTTTAGTTTCAGACTTTTCCTTAAGACTCAGAGATGAAATATTTCATTCAGCAGCTGGTTTGAATTCTCTAGACTTCGGGCTGCAGTAGCCAGTGACCCGGAAGAGCCTTCCTATACAGTTGCTTCGGTCCTGGAAAACTGGCAGAGCAGCTGCATTCCTCTTTTTTTTCCAGCTGTTTCTCTGCAGCATTCCCTCTAGCCTAATCCCAGTACGTACTTCTGTTTGACATCTAGGGATGGTTTGACAATGTCCATTTCAAAATGGCATCTCAGTTTGTTGACTTATCTTTCCGAAAATCACTAGAGGAGAACGGAACTAAAGGGAAGGGATTCCTTCCGTGTGGACATAAAGCCCGCCAGTCTGTCATCTGAGCCGTGGGTTCCCTGTGCAGGGGCATTTCCTCAGGGGCGCACCCAGCTTGCTCATCCTGACCTTCCATCTGACGGATACACTGCTGAGCCGGTGCCCTATCAGGGCCCATGCATTTACCCCTCAACAGGCCAGAGTCACTGACACGGGTGGACCAAGCCAGTGGTCGGGGGGAATAGCAAATGCCAAGCTAGCCTTCCTCTCGACAGCTCCAAGCGGCCGAGCTGCTGGGGCCGGCGCTGATTTTGCACAAAATGCTTTCATCACAAAGCCTGGGAATAGCTGTGTCTTCTGGGCTTGCACGTGAAGAGGGGTCATCCAGATAAGACCACCGAGGACAGGAAGACACCCCCAGTTCGCATTGGCCTCAGGCAAGCCTCTGAGAGTTCAGGCGCTTTTCTGAAACTTGGAGCTACCCCCATCCCTTCATCTGAGAGAACAGCCAGGGCTGTGGTGGTGTGGGCTTCCTGCTGGAGTGTCCCCCACATTTACCACTTCACCCCTGGAAACGCCCCAGCTGGAGATCCTTTCCCTTCCCAGACACGTGAGGAAAACCAGAAAGCTCTTCAGAGTGGACGAGGACAGAGCGTATCGGTGACAGGTGGTGGGAGGTGGAGAGGTGGCATGAGCTGGCCTGACCCACAGTTGCCTTCAGCCCCCGGGTCCACACTTCCCGTTCCCCAGAGTCAGTGTCGGGTAAAGAAAAGTACCAGAGGTCAGGGGACCGGGACATGGCGTTGTCTGTGCCCACGACCTCGTCCTACTGAGAAATGTCTTATTCTTTCCCCCGAGATTCAGTCTCATCATTTATGAAATAACTGGAAATGATCTGTAGACGAGGGGTAAAGTCCAAATAAAAAGACGGGTGTTAAAGCATTCTGAGAACTACATAAAAACAACTCTGCTTTTTCATGTGAGTTTTAAAAAAGCATCTCATTCTCATGTGTTTGGCACGTGAGTCAAAAAGCATAGTGAATCTTGAAGGTGGAAGTAGCTTGTTAGAGGCTTTGCAATCATAAATTGCAAATTTCAGTGATAGGAGAGAGCAAGTTTGGGATTTATTATTAAGATTTTTACTGATTTTTTAAATAGAATTTTATGTGGGTCTTGGTATATGCCTGCCATACTTTAATTCAGGTTCCAAAACTCATTTACGGCTTTAGCAGACGTTTTCCATCCTTCAGTATAAGACATGCCACACTTTGTCCCTAGTATTGCTGAACAGGGAATGTTCACAGGCTGAGTTGTAATCGTTTACAGAAGTTGGCCGTGGCCCTGCCCTTGGTCCTCTTGGGGCTGCAGTGGCCACTGCAGTGTCTGAGCTCTGGAGAGGTCCCCTGGGGCCCTGGGACGTGTCCCCACCTTGTTGCCTGCTGCTCTTCCCCTCGCTCAGCCTTTGTCAGCACCCTCTGCCCTCATGCCCAGCACACCGCACAGCTCCCAGCTCTCAAATCGATGCCTGGATTAAGTGAAAGGGCTCTTCTTCAGAAGCTGTTTTCTGGAAGGACCCATACCCTTTGCAGGAAATAGGGCATTTGGAATCATTCTAAAACAAGGCTTTAAAGTGCTCTAATTAACATTGTTTGCTCCAAAAGAATAGTGGCACACAGTTGGGGGTCCATAGGGTCTCCTTCCTTCAGGCCTGGGCAGCTTCCAGGATCACAAAGGTGGGGTGATGGGCGGCCCCCACATGCTGAGGGTCCGATCACAGGCTTTGCTACTGTCCTTTGAACACTTACAAACTGTCTGCAGCTTCTGCCTCAAGTGCTTCTGAAATGCAGGACGAAACAGAATTTTCTGGCTGAACTTGTTAGAGGGCCCCCCAGTTGGAACATCAGCTGGGAGAAATGCCTCGCTAATGCACCCCAACATTTGCCAACACCATGCTTCTGAGAAAAGGCCCAAGGGGGGAAATGCAAAGTCTCCTCCTTTCTGTTGAGAGAAACTAGGTTTTCCCTTGACAATAGAGACTTCTCTCTGATACATCCACTGTGTTTTTTGGGGGAAGCTTGAGGGGACCCTTGAGGATGGGGTGACTTTGCTCTTTGGTCCCCAGGACTCTCCTGTAGATATGGATATTTCTTCATTCCGTGTCCTTCACGTTGGCAAAAGTTTAAACAGTACATTCTATGTAAGCCAATGCATAGAACATTATGGCTTCAGCACACAGGCATCCAAATCACGGGTGAGGTGTTTCACACCCTGGTTTTCCAAGTGACTGGACTCTGCACCCAGTTCAAGGCCCAGCAGCCCCTGGGCCGTGGCCACCCTGTGAGGCCCTGCGGCAGGCAGGCTGCACTTTGCCTGACTGTTAGATCCCAAAGACCTGACATAGTCGTGGGACATACAGTCACAGAGACAGACGGAGCCCCAGGATTTGAGGCTGGGAGACTGGGAAACCTGAGGCATCACAAAAAAGGGAACAAAGGAGGAGGTTCTGAAATAAAGATCAGGGGCTACAGGGTGCCTGAAACCCAGCTCAGCACTTAGTCCTGGTCTATTTACAGAAAGGTTTTGATGCCTCTCAAGTTGTGCCTGTCATTTACATTGTAGTGAGAGTGACGGCCGTCAGAGCAGACTCTGTGGGAAGGGGAAAGGAAAGAACTTGCTCCTCGGGCTGGTGGGGTAGGGATGGCAGACAGCAGGGCCTGAGCCGCCGCTGCCTAATTTTGCTGTCTCACGTCTTGGCAGCAATGCCCGTCTTCCTGCTTTGATACAGGAAATAAAAGGCTCCAGTGGCTTTTACCAACAATACAATTATTTGTTTAGGAAGGCTTTGCACAGGCGTCACACACCACAGACCATGGTCAAATTCTCTCGCCACATGGCGCTACGCTGAGCTCCAGTTGCTGCAATAGAAGCATGGGTCACGTGAGACCCACCTCACAGAATTTTTAAGGATTAAATGAGTTCATTCATGTCAAGTGTATAGGACAGTGCCTGGCACACAGGCACATGGTACAAGCACGGTTACAGTCGGAGTACTGTTGGCAGGCTCCCATTCGTGGAACCGATTGCCTGGTGGAAATTGTTTGTGCGCCGTCCCCTGAGCACCCGTGAGCCTGTGTGAGGGTTCCTCAGGGCGTTGCGTGCTGTAGGGGAGACAGAGGCAGGCAGGCGTGCCAGGTGCTCTTCCCCACGGGCTCCGGCTCCCAGGGCACCCGAGGGCACAGCCACAGACCACAGCACGTGGACTCAGAGTCCTGGAGATGGGAGGGGCGACCTCAGTCCTTCCTTGTCCGTCTCACCTGTCACTATGTATTTGTATCCATGCTAATCCTGGCCGGGACTTCTGGCTGCATCCCAGTCATGCCACATTCAACATGTCCTTTGGAAAACCCACGTTGCCCATGGCCCCCACCCTTCCCTGCTCCGACTGCCCCCAGCTCAGGTAACTGGAGCTCTGTCCTGCTTGCTCGCAGTAGAAACCTGGGACTCACCCTCCATCCGTCCTTTCGCCCAGCATGGAGCTGTCTGCAGGTCCTGAGATCGGCCCACTGACTGATACTTCCTGCTGCCTCTGACCTTGACAGGGTCAGACCAGATCCCTCCTGGACAACTACACGCTTTCCATGGGCCCATTCCCTCTAATCTCTTCTCTACCTCGTGTCTGGAGGGAAAATTTCAAAACCCTTGGTAGCTGTGACTTCACAGCTGTGGGAGTCTTGGTATGGCCACGACCCCAATACACCCTGAATTTCATCCCGATGGCCTCCCACCCGTGTGTTCTTTGCTTCTTTGGTCGTATTTCAGTTTCTGTGTGACTTCCTGTTCCTGAACCTGTGCGTGTGCTCTTTCATGTATGGGCACCCCCACGCCTTCTGCCCCGCCTCCCAGGCCTCTGGTGCTCACAGGAGGCCCCTTCCTCATGCCCGGATGGGGGCAGCGCCCCTCTATACAGTTAGAGTCCCAAGCTGCTCCCTTGTGGCACTTCCCACGATTGGAGCATGTTCTTTGCCCAGGTATCGTGAGTTGCCGGGGCACGGACGGGTCCACGTCACCACAGCCGGGAGCCTGCCTGGTCAAGGAACAGTCAGCAGATAGTTCTTATTTATTTTAATGGAGAAAATGTAATGAGAGCTGTAAGAGTGAGGACCGTATAACTGGGGAAGTGACAGTTGTGCCAGGACGAAGGGCTACGGAGAGGCGGGGCGGCCGTAGATGAGAACAGTGTGACGAAGGCCGTTTGGGGGGTGCTGTGTGCCCTGGGCCTGGCCAGCCACGACACTGAGAACTGAACATTGTGGAAAACAGGAGGGATGGCTCTCGTCTGTGGTCACTGTGTAGTGTTCTTGAAAGCCCAAAGAGAAATTGGGCCATCTTGTGTTAGAAAATAAAATCGGTGATGGATTTAGAGCGGCAGATTCTTCTGTGAAGCGTTTGGCCCTGAGATCCATGAGCAAGGTTTCCAAATGCACCAGGCGAACTGGCCTCGTCGGCGCCTCCTGCCGCCCAGCGGGCGCCGCCAGCTCACACCAGCCCTCACAGGGTCTTGTCTGCCCGCTGATGCGCCAAGAAAACTAATTGCTATAGAAACATAAAGTGTTCACTGTAAGTTCACATGACCAAATAAAGCAGCCTGTAAGCCAATTTTTTAAATCTAACTTGATATTTCTCTGAGTACAGGTGTAAGATTAATTGAATTTGCTCTCACTGGGGATAAGCAGGCACGCGATGTAAATTCTACCGTGTTCTTAATTTAAGGAGAACTTAGCCCTTTAATGATTTTAGGAGTGTGAGGACATGGGGAAAGGGCTTTGAACAGGTTTCGGAAAGCACGCGGTCGGGGGCCAGGCATGTCCCTCTGGCCGGTGGCCCTCCGGTTTTGTCATCTCTCAAATGGAAGTGAAGACAATACTTGTGCCGCCCTCTTCCCGTTTGACAGGAGATGAATTCCTAGCGTTGGGAGATGTGCCCTGGCCTTTCTGAGCGCAGACGGAGCACAGCTGACTAAAAGGCTGGAAGCCCATGAAGTCCTGCAGAGATCCTAGACGGGGTGTCAGCTCTGTATTCTTGCAGATTCCAATGGGGATGGGCTTTGGCTGAGCTGAGCAGGTGTCGCAGCGCCTAGCTGGCCGCATGGAGAACTCAGGGGCTCCGAGTCCCTGAAGCTTCTTCAGCTGTCAACTGATGACCAGGACGTTTCCTTGAGCCGAGGAAGAACCCGGGACTGCAGCAGC